>NC_140938.1:61520066-61855066 GCF_014529385.1 Adiantum capillus-veneris | reverse complement strand
TAAAGACTGTCACGCATCGTCGTGCATGCGAATTAGCGCCGAAATATGCTTAACCGAGCTAGGAATATCCCACAATCAATGTATTCCAAGCGACGACATCCTACACAGAAATCTTCTCAAGCACTTTTTGTGCCTTCCCAAATGCACAACAAAACGGCAAATGTCCTGGCCCTTGAGCGCACTCCCCAGTGCCCACATGCCTAAAGATTGTCACGCATCATCGCGCATGCGAATTAGCGCCGACATATAGAAAAATAGTGTAAAAACTCAAATGATGGAGCTGATGGACACCAAGTTAGGCACATATCCCCCACAATCAGTGCATTTTAAGAGACGACATCCTACACAGGAAGCTTCTCAAGCACTTTTAAATGCACAAAAAACGGTAAATGTCCTGGCCCTTGAGCCGCTCTCTTAGCCCTAACCAAGTTAGGCACATATCCCACAATCAGTGCATTCCAAGAGACGACATCCTACACAGGAAGCTTCTCAAGCACTTTTAAATGCACAGCAAACGGCAAATGTCCTGGCCCTTGAGCGCACTCCCCAGTGCCCACATGCCTAAAGACTGTCACGCATCGTCGCGCATGCGAATTAGTGCCGAAATATAAAGGCAAGGGAAAAAGGAGAAATTCCGTCCCGAAATATAGAAAAATAGTGTAAAAACTCTAATGATGGAGCTGATGGACCAGAAGCATTAGGTGGGGCAGCCTCTCTCTTGGCCCTAACCAAGTTAGGAACATATCCCACAATCAGTGCATTCCAAGAGACGACATCCTACACAGGAAGCTTCTCAAGCACTTTTAAATGCACAAAAAACGAAAAATGTCCTGGCCCTTGAGCCGCTCTCTTGGCCCTAACCAAGTTAGGCACATATCCCACAATCAGTGCATTCTAAGAGACGACATCCTACACAGGAAGTTTCTCAAGCACTTTTAAATGCACACCAAAACGGCAAATGTCCTGGCCTTGAGCGCACTCCTCAGTGCCCACATGCCTAAAGACTGTCACGCATCGTCGTGCATGCGAATTAGCACCGAAATATGCTTAACCGAGTTAGGCATATCCCACAATCAGTGCATTCCAAGAGACGACATCCTACACAGGAAGCTTCTCAAGCACTTTTTGTGCTTTCTGAAATGCACAACATTTGGCATGAGAGAGAGAGAGAGAGAGCCTTTTCAATGAGCTTAATCAATGAGCTCTGATAATGGTGGGGCTTGCAGAGCTAGAAAAAAACCTAGGTTTGATGTAATCCCACATGACAAAAACAATCTACTGACGGGGAAGAACTAGGCTTGAAGCCAAGAAACACGTGGCAAACTCAGTTTCAAAAGCCAGGAGGAGGAGGAATTGAGGCATTGCTCATTATCGACGGATCAATAGACAAATAAACAAGGCGGGAGAGGAGCTTATATGTGCTATTTTGCATTGATACGGAGCTCTGATGATGGTGGGGCTCGCAGAGCTAGAATTTTCCATGAGCACATTCAAGGGAAGGAATTTTGTATGTTTAAAAAAATGATTTTTCCCGAATCTTGAACCCTAGAATTTCATTAAGCACTTCATAAAGCACAAAAGTGCTTTCAATGAGCTTAAGCAATGAGCTTTGATCCCACTTACAGATTTTGGTATTTACCTTTAAATTTAAATTTGAACTTGAGAAAACCTACAACCTGTAGAGAAATTTAGTGCTTGAATTCTAGCATTGCCTTGGTCAACATGTATGCCAAATGCCATGCACTTCATAAACCACAAAAGGTGCTTTCAATGAGCTTATTCTATGGGATGTCGTCTCTTGGAGTGCACTCATTGTGGGATATGCCTACACATGAGTAAGGGAGAGATGAAGAGAGAGAGAGAGAGAGAGAGAGAGAGAGAGAGAGAGAGAGAGAGAGAGAGAGAGAGGGATGGAGCTCATGGACAAGAAGCATTAGGTGGGGCAGCTGCTCTCTTGGCCCTAACCAAGTTAGGCATATCCCACAATCAGTGCATTCCAAGAGACGAAATCCTACACAGGAAGCTTCTCAAGCACTTTTTTTTCTTTCCGAAATGCACAACTTTTGCATAAGAGAGAGAGAGAGAGAGAGAGAGAGCCTTTGTGTGTGTGTGTGTGTGTGTGTGTGTGTGTGTGTGTGTGTGTCTGTGCGGGAGCCCGCTCGGTTTCACATTATGCCCATAGGAAAGTCAACAACCTTTTGCTATGGCCATAGGATGCACACAGGCTTTGGCTATTGCTCTCTCTATGGCCACCTTGCACCATAGAGAGGGAGGTATAGAGAGGTGGATAGGGGAAAAATAGAGAGAGAGAAAAACATGTATAACCCGGTGCTAAATATATATCTTATTCTTACAGTAATGGAGCACGTGCTTACCTCTGGAGGAGATTCTTCGGAGGTGATATTTTCTACCCCAGAGAGAGACCCAGGCAACAATTTACGAAATGCCAAGCGCGTTGCCCGAGGTGGGGATGGACCTGCAAAGAAGCAAATTGTAGATGGATTAGGTATCATCCACATAGTATGCTCCAAAATTCAAGCCTCATGTGAGAGAGCGGAGGCATCACAGGTTTCCTATAGAGAGAGCATTCACTGGTTGAGCCATTCACAATATGAGCAAGGGGTTTATCTTCATCGTCTAGAGGAGTGGATGCAGCTACAGATCAATGGTATTTTGCAGCAGCAGAGCTAAGTGCAAGGAAAACTTTCTCACATAGAAAGCAACCAGGAAAAAATCATGAGTCTCTTGGAGAGGTCCCTTCTTGACAAGGATAGCATGGATTTCAAAAGCATTGTGCCTGAATTATGAAGCACTAGCAACAAATTGACCGCCGTAGCAGTACAACATACTACAGGTGTCTCTGAAGTTAGATCTATCTCAAACAAGCTCCATGCATTGGTAACGACCCATTGGCCCAAGAAGGGGATTAATGCCGTTGGAGATGTTCCATCCAGTTCAACCCTTGCAAGAAGTGAATTATGTAATCGATAGTAATACTCACTTCTTTCTCATTTATAGGCTTAGCGGATCTATATTTTGGTGGCTTTGGGGATATTGACTACATTTTGGGGGAGGCTTATGTATGTAGTGGATACCAATTTGCTCACAACTCTTGGTTGTCTTCTTTGGATAATGGGGGAGGGGATCTCCAAAAAACATACTCACTTCTTTCCCATTTATAGGCTTAGGGATCTATATTTTGGTGGCTTTGGGGATATTGGCTACATTTTGGTGGAGGCTTATGTATGTAGTGGATACCAATTTGCTCACGACTCTTGGTTGTTTTTTGGATACTACATCTCAGAGGATCTCCATAATTGTAGTATTTTTGTTGCCACTGTCTTTGAGTCACAACTTCCCCGTCCCCCCCCCCCCCCCCCCCCCCCCCCCCCCCCCCCCCCCCCCCCCCCCCCCCCCCATTGCCCTCTCTCCCTCTCTCTCAGTTATGCTGCAAGAATCTCTCTCTCTCTCTCTCTCCCTCTCTCTCTCTCCCTCCCTCTCTCCTCTCTCTCTCTCTTCTCTCTCACACACAAACACACAACAAACATACAAACACTCTCACACCACACACACACACACACAAACTATTCTAGGTGTGTGCAATGTTGACTTCTTTCTAGGTATGACAAATGTGAAGCACTTCATAAAGCACAAGAAGTGGGAGAGAGCTTCCTATATAGGATGCCGTCTCTTTTGAATGCATTGATCGCTACATTCTCAGAGGATCTCCATAATTGTATGTATTTTTGTTGCCACTATGTCTTTTGAGTCAACTCCCGTTCCCGCCCCCTTGCCCTCTCTCTCTCTCTCTCTCTCTCTCTCTCTCTCTCTCTCTCTCTCTCTCTTTCTCTCTCTCCTACACACACACACACGCACACACACACAAGTTATGTTGCAGTGAATCTCTCTCTCTCTCAAGTTATGTTGCAGTGAATCTCTCTCTCTCTCTCTCTCTCTCTCTCTCTCTCACACACACACACACACACACAAAATTATTCTAGGTGTGTGCAATGTCTGACTTCTTTCTAGGTATGATAAATGTGAAGCACTTCATAAAGCACAAAAAGTGGGAGAGAGCTTCCTATATAGGAGGCCGTCTCTTTGAATGCATTGATTGCCAGATATGCCCAATTTGGGTAGGGTCAAAAAGCTCTGGTCTATTTTTGGCAGATGCAAAGTGAGAGTGTCTCTCCCAATGCAATCACATGCACACCATTGCCGATATGGTATTTGCTTTTGATTGTGTAAACGGAATGTACACAACAATTCAAGCCTCAATGGCCAATAATGGGTTGACCAATACTGGGTTAACTCGGCACGTCTGCATCGACTGCGAGAATCCGACTGACATGCAGACTGGCGCGTTGTAACCGCAGTGGAAAATTGCCGACTGAAACTCAGGCCTTAACCTGTCACCATGGTAACTCTTCATAATGAAGCACCTCGGGGCTGATTTGGATGCTCCTTTGAATCCGTCTTGATGTGGGTTGCCAAAATGGCCAATAACGGGTCGACCAATAATGGGTTATCTTGGCACATCTGCATCAACTGCAAGATTTCGGTTGACGTGCAGACTGGCGCGTTGTAACTGCAATGAAAATTTGTTGGTTGAAACCCAGGCCTTAACTGACAATCGTCAATGGGCTAATCGGATGGACTCACTCCCCCAATTATATCCTTAGTAGTAGTTAGATGAGATATAGAGAGACAGATATAGAAGTATATAGACATTTACCATGTGGGTTGGCAAGCCTCCTCTCACTGACTCCTTCAAAGAAAGATAGACATAGTTGGGAAATCCTTTCTTCTCCATACTCTCTTCTTAATTCTCTAGATACTAACCTGTATATATCTGTGAGTACTTATAAGAGTTCTTTTCTGGACAGATGGCTATTGGTCCAAAGGTGTTGTCTCCTGGACATGCAAGACGTAGTAGGATATGTCAAGCCTCTCGAGCTACACGACGTGCAACAGCGCGAGATAGAGTTGGACGTTCTCTGGGTGAGATTGATGTGCCTCGCTTGGAAGATTGCCACCATTTGATAAACGTGAATCGATGCAATGAATTTCCTCAGGGAAGGATTGCGATGGATGTAGATAATGAGTCAATTCTCTCGCAAAGTTATGTAAGGATTGAAGTGGAAGACAATTTGGAAGCCAATAATGGAGATGTTCTTGAGGAGCCTGTAATTGTCTCCAGAGAGGGAGATTACTTCAAAGTTGAGACACTTTGTCTATCTATCACCTACTTATATTTTGAGACCACTTCCTTGATTCATATCTCTATGTTGTCTCTTTCTCATGACAAGTGTATTCTTCACAACATAGGCAACTTGGATTTTGCATGCTCCTTATGTGGTGCTTTAGCTTGGAAAGCAGAAGCCAAGACCATTCGCGCATTTGTGGGGAAGAGTTGTTGCAACTCAGGAAATGTTTCTTTTCCGCCATTAAGTGAACCTCCATTAGAATTAGGGAATTGATGCACGGGGCAATACTAGAAGTAGAAAATTCTTGAAACATATCAGAGCATACAATAGTGTGTTGGCATTTGCTTCTTTGGGAGCTCATATAGATGAATCTCTTGCCAAAGAAAAGGAATCTATACCTTCAAGGTGCATGGATCTATTTATCATAACATTGGTCCATTGATGCCAGAAGAGCGATCAGGTCAAATCCCTCGCTTTGCTCAGTTGTATTTTTTTGACACTGAGAATGAGTTGCAAAATAGGATGAGTCATGTTTCAAAACTCAAACCAGATGTTTTGGAAAGCTTGCAATCGATGATGCATCGAGTAAATCCGTATGTTCAAGCTTTTAGGGGGTTTGCTACAATGGTCCAAACTTCCAATATTCCGGAGATTAGGATGGTCATTACTGAGAAGCGTACAAATGGCTGGCAATATGTTGCTCCAACAAGTGTGGAAGTTGCTGCAATCATGCCTGGTCAGGGTGAAGAGAGCAACATTGGCCATCGTGATATTGTGTTGAATCTTTTGGGTGGTGGTCTAAGAATCTCAAATTGCCATAGGTCATACATGCCTCTATTATATGTGTTGCTATTTCCAAATGGTGAAGAAGGTTGGAATCCTTACATACCCCAAGTGAACAGAGCGGAAGTAAACAGAGAGCGAGTAAATGGAACTACAAAGTATATTTCTACAATGGATTTCTACAAGTATAGATTGCAAATTAGAGATGACACAACACAATGTCTTTTACGTGGTGGTAGGCTACTGCAACAATATATTGTTGATGCATATAGTTGTATGGAGGAGTTGAGGCTTTTGTGGGTTCATAATCATCAAATTGAACTTCGCAGTGAGGTGTATCAAGGCTTGACATATATGGTTGGAGCAAGATATGGAGCAAGGGATGATAGAGAACTGTTATTGGGTGCTAATGTTGGAAGAAGGGTTGTATTGCCTTCTTCGTATGTTGGTGGCCCTCGCTATATGCACCCGCTGTACCAAGATGCCATGGCAATTGTACGCAAGAGAGGAAAACCTGATCTCTTCATTACATTCACATGCAATCCTGGATGGAAAGAGATACAGGATGCATTACTGCCTGGACAGACATCCAATGATTGTCTTGATCTTACTGCCCGTGTTTTCTACCATAAGTTCAAGGATTTGATGGGCTTGCTGATTAAGAGAGCTATTTTTGGTAAGGTCATTGGACACATTTCTGTGATTGAGTTCCAAAAGAGAGGCCTTCCTCATGCTCACATTCTATTGATACTTGCATCTGAGCATAAGCCAACAGAGACATTGCATTATGATAAGATTGTGTGTGCAGAGCTTCCTGATAAAGTAATGTTTCCACAGTTGTATGATATTATCAGTCGGTGTAATGTGCATGGCCCGTGTAGAAACTTGAATAAGAATGCTCCATGTATGAAAGATGGAAAGTGCAGGTTTAAATATCCTCGAAGCTTCAGTGCGTCGACTACTGTGGGTAGGGATGGATACCCAACGTACATGAGGAGGGATGATGGAAATTACATTGTTCGTAATAAAGTGTAAATGAGTAATAAATGGATTGTTCCATACAATCCATTTTTGTCAATAAGGTACAATGCACATATCAATGTGGAGGTTTGCTCCACTATATCTGCTGTGAAATATCTCTACAAGTATGTGTATAAGGGACATGACAGGGCCACTGTTGTTCTACAAGATAGTGAAGGGCTTCTAAATGAAGTTACAAACTATCTTAATGCTTGTTATGTATCAGCATCTGAGGCTATCTGGCGTATACTTGGGTTTCATATGCATCAAGAGAAACCTAACATACAACGGCTCCAAGTTCACTTGCCTCATCAAAATCAAGTCATCTTCAGCGACCGACAGAGCGGCTGTATAGAGTGTGGTGGAGGGAGAGGTCAGCAAAAAGACAATGCTCACTGAGTGGTTTGTTGCAAATCAACAATATCCAGAGGCCAACCATTTGTTGTACATAGACTTCCCAACAAAGTGGGTTTGGAAGCCAGCAAGTGGAACATACTCAAAGACAGATTGGTGACATGATTGGAAGAATGTACCACATTGTTCCCAATGTTGGAGATTTGTACTATTTGTGTATATTACTCAACATGTGCAAAGGATGTAAGTCTTTTGAGGATATTAGAACCTTCAATGGACAAGTATATGACACATTTAAAAAAACATGTAATGCACGAGGATTACTGCAAGTTGATGATGAATGGTTTCTTTGTTTGGAAGAAGCTTCTTTTCAACAAACATGGCAACAATTGCGCCTACTGTTTGTAGTCATTTTGGTTTTTTGTGATCCAATACATCCTGGTGCATTGTGGAATCGCTTATGTAAGGAGCTTTCTGAGGACCATGTATATCATATGAGGGCGAATATCTGTGAACACATGGCTCAAAACCAAGCTTTATCAAACTTAGAGAAAATGCTTCAACACTATGGAAAGAGGCTCTCAGATTATTCTGGAATGCCCCAGGTGGTCACACTGCAAACTATGAGTGAGCATGAAGTGCTTGCTGAAGAGTTCATGTATAACAGAGAGGAACAAAGAGTATTGTCTGCTCGAATGGAATCATCTTTCAATGTTGGGCAAAGGGAAGCTTACAATCGGGTTTTACAAGCAACTGGCATGAGCAGAGGGACTGTTTTTTTCTTGGATGGGCCAGGTGGAACGGGAAAGACTTATCTCTACAATGCATTGCTCTCTCGGATACGTGGAGAGTCCAAAGTAGCTTTGGCATGTGCATCGTCCGGGATTGCAGCACAACTTCTAGACAATGGAAGGACTGCACACTCTAGATTCAAGATCCCTATTGATATAACTTCTGAGTCCACATGTAACATTAAAGTAAACAGCCAGCTTGTTGAGCTGTTGCGAATGAGTTCACTGATCATATGGGATGAAGCCCCCATGGCTCATAGACACGCTTTTGAGGCTCTTGATAAGACACTAAGAGATGTCATGAAAAATTACATGTTGTTTGGTGGAAAGGTTCTCCTCCTTGGTGGTGATTTCAGACAGATATTACCTATTGTACGTAAAGGGGGAAGAGAAGACATTGTTAATGCATCTTTGTGCCACTCATACATTTGGCAACGTACAGAACTCATGCATCTAACACAGAATATACGAGTGGTCAATTGTTTTAGTAATGTTATTGAAAGAGAGTTTGTGCAGTGGACACTTGATATTGGTAATGGCCATGTTTGTGATGGGGGCATACTTGATAATGTGGCTTTGCCGGCCTGCATGATGCTACCACAAAATAATTTGCAAGCATTGGTTGCTTGCATATATAGAGACCTTGAAACACAGACTTGCCATGCAACCTTTTTCAAGGATAGAGCAATTTTGGCTCCACGGAACAAGGAGGTGGATGCTATAAACAATTTGGGCTTGCAACAATTTCCTAGTACTTATAAGGAATATGTCAGTGCAGACGTAGTGTGTGAATCAAATTGTGATAGCATTTTATTCACAAGTGAGTTTGTAAATAGTTTAGATCTTGGGGGAGGTTTTCCACCGCATGTTTTACAATTGAAACAGAACGCTCCAGTTATGTTGCTTCGCAATTTGGATCCAAGAAGTGGTCTTTCTAATTGGACACGTTTGATTTGTAAGCAATTCCACAGCAAAGTGATTGAAGCAGAAATCATTACAGGGTCACATGCAGGAAATGCAGTGTTCATTACAAGGATTGATTTTCTCATGGGATCTAGAGAAGGTCTCCCTTTTGATTTGAGACGTCGCCAATTTCCCCTACGTTGTGCTTTTGGGATGACAATCAACAAGGCGCAAGGCCAAACATTGGGAGTTCTTGGATTGTATCTCCCAACACCTGTTTTCACCCATGGTCAACTGTATGTGGCAATGTCTCGCGTGAGATCCTCTTCTGCCATCAAGGTTGTGTTTGGTGATAGTCACTTAACAAGCGTTAGTAGACATGGAGATCAAAGAACATACACTTCTAACATTGTCTACAAAGAGGTGTTGCAATTGACCTGCTCCCTGCCACCCCCTTGCCATGGGGTTTAACGTGGTTGGATATGTTTCATCCAATAAAAAAGCACGATGACTCTCGCAACTATTTCTTTTTCATTTATAAGTTTAGTATATCTTCTTATGAAACATGGTGTATTCGTTGAAACAATTGACTAAGATTTATTAGTGCTGAGAGATTTATGATTCATGTACTTTTTGCTGAATTTCTAGTCCTTTATTTATGTATATGTATATATATGAATGAAGATGGATCCTAACGCCTCTGTGACTTATACACTAGGGAGATGACCTTGACACGTCCGAGGTAAAATATTTTGATACTTTAAAGAATTTAAATCTCACAGTCAACGATTATGCATTAGATCCATCATTATGGAGGGGTCCAATCATAGCCATGCAGGTGATTCATCAACTCGAGGACTTGGATGTAGCAAGGTAACAATGTTGATGTTGATATAGTAAAGTAATAGCTTTTGTGTATCAAAATATCTATCTATATTAATAGCTTTTTGTTTGGCTATAGATCGCAATATTACCCATAATTCTTGATGGTGGGTATATATCATGCTTCATATGATCCGAGCTTGCTGTGCTACATTCAAGTTGCTATTCACAGAGGATTCAGAACACGTGTCACCATTGCAGAGTTAGGCAGAACCCGTCCAATTAATGCTATGTTTGCTCAAAATCTTAGTCTCGGTGCTTGGTTCCTACGTGTTTTTGTGTTAGGATCTCTTCCTCCAGTGATTGGTAGATGTGTTTTACATCGTGGGCCATGGGTGGTTCGATACCGCAGCAGAGCATGTCGTAGGCTACGCTTTTGAGCGTATAAATCTTAAGTCTCTATGGATGTTATATTTTTTGGCATGGGAAATATCACTTACTCTATATATGTTGGTGCAAAGTTAGTTTGAAAATATGTTGTGATGACTTTTGCAAAGATTCAAATGTTGTCCATCTTATAAATTTCAAACACATACAATATCTCTCTCTCTCTCTCTCTCTCTCTCTCTCTCTCTCTCTCTCTCTCTCTCTCTTTGTTGTCCATGTACTGGGCTCTCTCTCTCTCTCTCTCTCTCTCTCTCTCTCTCTCTCCTTCGCTCTCTCTCTCCTTTCCTCACTCTCTCTCTGTCTCTCTCTAGCTACTCTCTCTCTCTCTCTCTTTGTTGTCCACGTACAGAGCTCTCTCTCTCTCTCTCTCTCTCTCTCTCTCTCTCCTTCGCTCTCTCTCTCTCCTTTCCTCACTCTCTCTCTGTCTCTCTCTCTCTAGCTAGAGAAAGAGAGAGAGAGAGAGAGAGAGAGAGAGAGAGAGAGAGAATCCACCCAGTATGTAGACAAAGGAAAATGCTCAAAAAACACCAAGGTTTAGTGTAATCCCACCTACAAATTTTGGGATTTACCTCTGCATTTTAAATTTGAAGGAGGACTGATGAAAGAGTGCCCTATAGCCCTGATGACTGCGAGAGAGAGAGAGAGAGAGAGAGAGGAGAGAGAGAGAGAGAGAGAGAGAGAGAGAGAGAGAGAGAGAGAGAGAGAGAGAGGGAGAGAGTAAGTAAATGTTCATCTGTTTTTATGAGATTTTCCAAGAGCAAAGAGCTTGAGGGTAATAGAGGCCATGCCGCCTCCGAAGGCGGCGCCATTTTATACTAGTGCCATTAAATAAGATTCACGTTTTCCAAAGTACACTCTTATCATATAAACAACAATGAATTTTTTGTCTCAACTGTTTTATCATTAAATAAATTGGATCTTTTTTTTTAGAAGACGATCACGATGCATTGATATTCGAGTCTTAGTTGCACTTCGCCTTCAATTGAAAAACGTGTTTCATACCTGCCTTGGCTTGTGCGACCTGCCACATCCCAACTCACTTTTGAACTTCATTCCTCCAAAGATAAAAAGTTTTGTAGCATAAAACCACTCTCTTACTCTCTCCTCCTGTCTCCCTCTCTCTTCCACGTGCCAACACCTCCACGTTTCCCCTCAGCCACAAAAGGAATATCCTTAAATTTTATTTAATACACCACTTTGCAAAATTGGTTGGACCTACTTGCTTTGTTGTTTTTGTGTTGTAAAGGATAAAAGCAATTTCCATAGTTAGGTTCTCTAAATTTTGACGCTTTTGGGAAGCGTTCCATTCAATCGATAGGTTCCCTTTAGCCAATATCTATGGTGATTGCATAGTTATTTTGCCCGTTTTAAGAGTTTCCTCTTATATATTCATCTTTTGGCCTTCGATAGCTGGTGTAGGTGTAAAATCTAAGACGCCATCAAATCTACAAGCTTGCAAAACTTATGTAGTTAAGTTTAGCCTATAATTGAGCAATTTCCATAGTTAGGTTCTCTAAATTTTGACGCTTTTGGGAAGCGTTCCATTCAATCGACAGGTTCCCTTTAGCCAATATCTATGGTGATTGCATAGTTATTTTCCCCGTTTTAAGAGTTTCCTCTTATATATTTGTCTTTTGGCCTTCGATAGCTGGTGTACGTGTAAAAGCTAAGACGCCATCAAATCTACAAGCTTGCAAAACTTATGTAGTTAAGTTTAGCCTATAATTGAGTAATTTGGGCTCTCTCTCTCTCTCTCTCTCTCTCTCTCTCTCTCTCTCTCTCTCTCACACACACACACACACACACACACACACACCCAAAGAAAGAAAAAAAGTTGTCTAGAAGACGCTACCAATTTTGCTATGATTAACTTTTTTTCTCGCTTATGGACAACTTATCAGCATTTGGGTATTCTCAATCCTTGAACTTGACATTATTTTGGAATTGCCAAGTGGATCACTAATCCTTGGGTTTAGGTAATGTTCATGTTTACTGTTATTAGGTTCTCTTGGCGTTCCTCTATTGCCCATTCAATTTGTTACATCGATCAAGTCATTTTTTCTTCTTGAAGTGCATGAAACATATTATCCTCGCACGCTTTTACAAGGCATGGTTACTTTTGGCAAAATCTATTATAATTATGCCTTTTTTTTAAATTTGTTTGTACAAGTTATGGCTCCTGCAATGCTAGGTCATGATGGCGGACTTCTTCCTTGCGGAACAATTGACTAGCCAGGTGCTTTGTGAAAAAATCAAAACAATTTTAGCGTTTTCAAATGGCTTGAAGGCCTCTAGTGGTCTATATAACCTATTTGCAAATACTTCACAAGCATCACAACTTTTGGATATTTTCCACCCTAAAAAAGAAACATCACTACCAATTTATGCTATAATTTTCTCCTAAGCAACATACCAAGGAAGATGCAAAAGAGTCTTGCAAATATTTGAGTGGATCTAAAGCTCTTGTCCATCTTAAAATATAGAAATATAGATCTTACGTTAATTTTCAACTCCCTATTATACAAGACTCTCTTAAATCGATATGAAATTCTCTAAGAAATAGCAATGTAGGTGTTGTCTAAATAAGAAATGAATAGTCAAAAGTTAATGTACATCTTTAGATGTGCTACATGTGATCTTGTGTGATCTTGAATTTGTACGATGCAAAGAGGTTGAGTGTGTATTGGCCATGACGTGTAACTGTCCACATGTTCCAACATCCGGAGGATCACTTTTCAGTAAGGATTTTCTAACTTTTGGTTTGATATTTGACCACCTACATTACATTCTAAACCTTGAAAACCACTTTTAATGGAAAAGAATCTTTGGAAAAAAATCGGTTCTTGATCATAGCACCACAATGTATGTATTTTTGCAATCACATTTGTTTGCAAACGCCGAAAAAACAAGAGCCTTAAGACATTTTGGATGGTATTGAATATCTATCGTGGCTATGCAATATACAACTTGCATTTAAGAAATGGTTTTTCATATTCATATGGGATTTTTTATTGTTGGTATAAGCTTATTTGTTGGAAGGATGGAATAATAGCTATATCTGTCCATTTCTAGCTCCTTGTATGAAGCTCAGTACTAGAAAAATCTATTCCATTGATTGCATGTATTTGTTAATCAACTTGAAGAAAATAATCATTAAGAAACTTATAGATAGGAGAATAGGAGTATAAAATGTTTTGATGGTGAGCATAGTATGTAAGGAAAAGAAAGTGTGGTCTCACAAATTGCCACAAGGGTGAGATAAGTCGCGTCAATTAGAAATCGTCAAAGTTGCTCGATCTAATTAGTCATTGTGCAAGGAGGCTTCAAGAACAAGTTTATAACATTTTGTATCGAAGAGTGGAGAAGACAAGTGTGGTTACTCAAAGTTGAGCGCTTATCTTCTCTATCTACTCTATAATTGAGATTTATATTTTTTCTCCACGTTTGTAGTTTTCATCAAATCAAAACAATAGAATTAAAATCTTATTGTGATTTAAGCCATCACAAAGCATAAAATATGAAATGAGGAGATTAATGAGGTGAATGAAAAGCTTGAATGTAAAGTTGTGGTACATGTTTTTCTCTCAATGGTAGTTATTTTTTCTAGATTTAGCAAATTGTTAGAGAACCTTATGATATTTGAAACCTTAGCAAAGAGTCATCCTTGTCCATCATGAAAGATTGGCACTTTAATGTCATTTTTCTTGCAAATAGACAATTATGCATTTGTCAAGGATTCATCAACCTATTGAAAATGTTGTATTATAGTCAACCTAAAAGATCTTGTGCATGGTGAAGCTTTTCTTATGAAACACCAACCGAAGCTAACATAGAGCAAAACAAACATGAGATCTTATTATTGGTATACACGACCGGCTAGTTTTGCATCAAATGTTCAATACATTAGAAAGAATGTATCCAAAATCTATTGAGAACATGTTGAATTTCATCATAAATATTTCAAGCTGCCTTACATGTTTCTAGCCATGGTCAATCTCTCTCTTTCTCTCTCTCTCTCTCTCTCTCTCTCTCTCTCTCTCTCTTATACGTGGGTGCCTTTATACTTTTGCTATATATGCTCTGAAAATCCACACGTAATAAAGCCGTAAGAAAATGGCCAAAGAGTTGTTAGAAGACTTCCTTAAATAACCTCTCTCATGATGCATACTACTCCTTTCATGCATCTGCCACAAACAAAAAAGTTGTAGCTCATGTAAATTGTTTCTAGTTGGATGTTTATATTTTAATTTTATGCATGTAGGGAGGAAGGAAGGTTGTGTCGATAATTTTTGAAGTATCCAATATGTTAGTAATTGTAGGTGGCAACCTCAAGACAACTACAATATTTGCCATGCTATTGTCTTGGAGATCAAGCCTTCTCTAACTCTGTATGTGGATAAACTAAGCTCCATGCATTTGCTTATCTATTATCATTCCTCCCTTACTGGTGGTGTTTACTTCAAGTAAGCTCTCTTTTGTTCCAAATGTCATTAGTTGTTTTAACAACACATAAGCGTCCTAAATTTATGCATTTATTTTAAAAATGGTGGTAGTACTTTTATATTAACGTAAATGTTCAAGAACATCAACATAATAACAACTCGTACTTATCTAACCCTTTGGCAAGCTAATGACAAATAAGGAAAAAATTGGTTTCTACATACATTCGTGGCTCTTAGTTATTGTTTATATATCCATGCCATCCTCAAAACAAAAACTTCTATCAGAAGCTTGCAACTATTAGTTTCTTAGATCTTTGTAAAGGTGAAGGAAAGTGTGGTATATCAACTTAGTTTCACTTTAATGCACACATTGTAGATTAGTAGTATATTGACTATCCTAGTAAACCATGCATGGACTTAAGAGTACAATTAGTTGCATGGACAAAGCTCACTCATGTCCCACAAGTCACAACATTTTAGTGGTTTTGGATATGTGTGTCCATAACAATTATCTAATAGTGTAACATATTTCATGATCATCTAATAGGAATTTAATATTGACTTGTCAAAGAATCCATTTATGAAAGGAAGCGGTTAGTTTTGAATTGTTAAATTTCGTATTTCAAAAAATATCTGAGAAGAACTAACCAAGTGTTTGTTTCCATAGTGTTCAAGGCGGTACCATGATGAACGAGCTCAAATGCATTTAGCAAGTGGAGGGAAATATCTTTCGGCCATGGTTGCTATGGGATGTAGACTCACCTTTCAATTTTACCCCTCAAAATTGTGGATGGTTGTTTTAATACTATCATCATCAGTAGCAACTATGTATCAACTATACTAGGACTTGGTGGTAGACTGGGGGCTTCTCCAACCACACTCAAGAAATCCTTGGCTAAGAGATCAACTTATCATCACAAAGAAATCCATTTATTTTATGTCCATGGTAAGATATCTCTCCCTTACTTCACCCCCAAACTCTATCTCTGGGTAAGTTTTTGGTGTTAAATAAGATAAGTGAAGTCCCTTGTAGTAGTTCTAAGAAGGACATCACCTACTCAAGGTATGCTTAAGTTTGAAAAATTATTATGAAGAAAATAATCTCTTTATATGCTTTTCTACAGGCTATGAACATTCTTTTTAGGCTTTCCTGGATTGTGTCGCTAACACACTTCCATTTTGTTGGCACTCCTGATCATCTCTTGTTTGAATTTTTACTTTCTTCATTGGAAGTTATCAGAAGGGGTCATTGGAACTTTTACTGGTACTCGTGAATACATACTCATATAAGAATGCGGCAGTCATTGGCTTCTTCCTTTGATTTGAGACAATCATCCTTGGAGACTTTGACATATGGCTGTAATGCATTTTTGTGTAATCAATGCAATAGGATATTACTTCAATGCAATGTATAATGTTTGTTTTACATTCTTTCAGATTAGAAAATGCGCATCTCAACAATGTGGGAAAATTCAGGGCAGTAAAGATTGTTCCTCTCCCATTTAGAGATGACCTTGTTGCAAGTGTGTAAGATATAATGCATCGAGCTTTAAGATGGTTTGTAATTTCCATGCTATAACTCCCACTGGTAACCTGAATGGTTTTTTTTGGAGTACAAGTCTATACTTATCAGAAACAATACAACATTTGTGTCATCTCTCTCTCTCTCTCTCTCTCTCTCTTCTCTCTCTCTCTCTCTCTCTCTCTCTCTCTCTCTCTCTCTCTCTCTCTAAGCTGCTTTGTAATTTCCATGCTATAACTCCCATTGGTAACTTGAATGGTTGTTTTTTGAGTACAAGTCTTTCTAGGAAATACTTATTGGCAACAATACAACATTTGTGTCATCTCTGTGTGTGTGTGTGTAGGTGGTTTTTTTTTTTTTTTTTTGGGGGGGGGGGGGGGGGGGGGGGGGGGGGCACTTGTGAGCTAGCTATGGAAAAATCTCCTCCCTCTACGTAGATTGAAGGGGATAAGAAATATGGACTACACTCCTACAAAAATGAAGTTGATCCAATACCCCATATTTATTCCTGGTTGTTTCACTCCACCTACTATTTTGCGCTCAATATGCTCTCTTTACCAAGCTGAATCATGCAAAGTAGCCCATGGTGCTTTATATAGCAAAAGAATGGTAATGTACTACCACTTTTTGGAAAATGGAGAATATCCCCTTTGGACTCAAGGTATGACCTGCTCAATCCTAAACTAAAGAACCAAACCCTAACCTAAATGATGCATAAAGTCAAAGGAAAAATAGAAGACATTACTTAATCACAAAGCACTCGATTTCAACGAAGTTAACCGCTTCAATGTTATCATCCATGCATTGAAACAACAATGAGAGAGAAGAGAGGTCCCATGATTAGAAATTAAAACAAGGATAAAAAAGCTTGAAAGATACAAACGAGTATAATAGATGCATGGATTCTCCTTGTTGAGAGTTTTCATAAGCATAAATTCTTGTTCTAGAGCCATTTACAATCAGACCTTTTGCAAGAAATTTTTTCCAAGATAATGATAAGATTTTGTGTATCTTTTATAGTATGGGCCATGGAATGAGTTGATCACTTGTGACGGCTATTCTAGGTCGGTCAACTAGAGTTAGTTCAGATCAAACAAGCAGAATCAGATAAAGATTTTTTATATCAAAACAAATAAAGACTAAAATGAGATAAGAGACTCGAACTGAAATGGAAGATGGAACTTGAATATGTATTCAAATTAGTGTAAACAAGGTACAACAATATGAGCCAAAGTCTGCTATGGTTTTAATGATTAAAGAGTTACAAGGGTGTAAAGAGCTCCAAGACACTAGACTCTATAATAGTGAAACAGTAACCCACAAAATGAATAGTGGGTCCTATTTATAGCCATGGGTCGGTCGACTGTTAAGCCTCACCATATCGATGCTAGCACAGTGAGAACCACAGACATAAAATGTCAATCCGTGGGATGTAGCTGACCCGACTAGTGCGTGGAGTATACAAGAGATAGCTAATCTCTCAAAAAACCCAGTTTCTATGTACTCTTGTCTAAATCGGTCTCAGATGTGTGTCAAATATCAAAAGTAACTCTCCTTATCGCAAGCTTTACCCGATGATTTTGTATAGCTACGATGCTCCGAATGCAATTAAACTTACTACCTAAAATGGGTAGAGTATCCTCAACGTCACCATATGCTCAAATATCATTTTTGAAACTAAAAAAACTCACACCTAAGATAAACAGTCTATTTTGGGCAAGTCAATTTCGGCCTTCAAAGCACTCTATAGCTTTCTTAGGACATGCTCTATCTATCCCTATGGTCCAAAATCAGTTTAGATGCGTGTATTGTGCGTAAGGAACAAAAATAGCTCGTAGATGGGCATGCCTAAAAACACAACTTCATCTTGAGAAAATCATGTTGAAAGAGAGAGATTTCACATGTGAAGGTGTTAGTATGCTCGAATTCACAATGCAACACCGCATGAGGGAGAACGAGCAATTGAAAGTAACAAAGAACTCACAGTACTTTGCTGGAGCGTACACTCACTTTCATTATCCAAAACTTGGGTTCGAAATTAAAAAAATTGGCTTTTATACCTTAGCCTAGGTTTAAAAAATGAATTCCTAGCTATTTGGGCTCAATAATAAGGCTTAGGGACTGAATTTAGTTACAAATTTGGAAGCCTTTAGCTCCTTTACACTCTCTAACAGTAAATGATAATAAAATGGCTTGGATTTTTATGGGATTTCTCATTTTGTTAGTTGAGCAGCTAACATTCCCCCCCTCCTTGATTGTGTTATCCACGACACAACTACTTAGGGTGCTAAGTAGTGGTCGGGCTTTTTGCAAAGGTCTGCATGTAGTAGGATGGCGAGAACATCACTTGAGCATAAAATCCATGGAGCACTTCCTCCAAAGGTTGGCTTGATAGATCATCGCACAATCCTTTGTTACCTTTGAGGAATGACATCCATGCTTCATTTGTTTGCTCCGCGTGGTGAAAATTTTGTTGACATGTAAGGAGCATCTTGGAGATCTTTACTAGCATGATGCAGGCCAAATCAGGTATTCCTCTCAAAAGTTGAATAGTCGATGAAAGAATTTTCACCATATAATCTTCAGTAGGGATGTCATTTGGTGGTGGTGGAAACCTGGGATAATTTAGCCAGGTTGATCGCTTTTGCTGAATGGTGAGGTGCTTTTGCCAATTGCCAAATGTTGGTACGAGAGATTGCATAGGATCTTGCTTTATACTTGGAGGTGCATTTGCATACAAGATAAGATACCTAGGGTGTTGGTTTAACCAAATATTGCGCCATTTTGGATGTACCATTGTAGGGTTGACCTCAATGTCCTTAAGCAGTCGTTCTTTGATTTGTAGCACTTCAAAACGTGATGAATGGGGAAGGGGAGAGCTTGTTGATGCCATTCTTCATTGATAGTAGCTGATGTGAGAAGATTGACATTGATTGACTGCAAGATGCACTCTTCCCACTGCATCTCCTCTTTTCATGTATGCTATGTCTCCTCTTCTACTTGCTTCATTAATGCAGCTTCTTCCTCGACAGCAGTAAGGCTTTTTGGCTGTGCGGAGGGTCCAACTTCTTCTTGAGCAATCTTGAGCTCTGGGAGATTGCCTTCTTGTGTGGTCTTTGCTTCAAAATCCATGAATTTCAAGGCATCCTTGTCTCCCATTTCCATGTCTATTTGTTCTTCCCCCGAAGTGGATGCATGTGCCTTGGCTACCTCTTGAGCTTTGTTGAGTTATTCTTTGAGTTGTGAAATCTATTTTTGATGAAATCTATTTTTGATACCCTTCCTCTCATTGCTTAAAACCAATGGAGAGATCTTGCTGTTGCATCTGTTTCAGCTTTATTTCCATCCCATATCTTTAACCTTTAGATCTAAGGCTTTGTAGGCCTCATCCATACCCTGTAGTGTGGCGACGGTGGGGTTATCTTTGAGTTGATTGAGTAGTGCGTTCTGCTCTTGGCAACAAGCTTTTGATTGTGCCAATTGAGTGTTGGCAACATTTAACTGGATCTGCATCAATATGGAGGTTGATTCTTGTAAAGTGGTGGTTGCCTCTTGAAGATCTTGATCTTGCTACTAGTTCTTTACTTTTAGAGCTTCCAAGTCCGCTTTGGACTTTGCAGTTAGGTCTTCCAGTTCCTTGTTTTTTAGTTCCATGGCTTCTTTGTATGATTCATTAAAATTGTTTCCAATGTCGAGCCTTTCATTTGAGTACTCTAGGCATTGATACAAGTTGTGAAGATGTTTGTGGGTGGCGAGCATAGATCTCTTCTTTCATTCATTTCCTTGCTTCATGTGCATACTGGATGTACACATCAATGGTGTCTAGACTTTCCAAATTTATGGAATGGCTTGCTTCAGGCTAATTTGTTTATGTGTCCTGAGCCTATGTTGGGAGTGCTTCATCTGGTTGATCACCTTGTGCCTCTTCAGGCTTCTTGAGAGGCTCTGTTTGTGCTTCTACATTTTCAACATTTGGAGCACTTTCATCTTGTTGTGGTTGCTCTCTTGGAGGAGTAGAATGTGGAGCTTCTTTAATGTATACTGGTTCCTGTTTTGGCGGTTCACCTTTGGGAGGTGTTTGCTCTTTTTCTCGTGCCTTTGCTTGCTTTCTCAATAAAGATGTTCCAACCCTGCCATAGGATCATAATGCAAATTTTACATGGGGTTTTTTGATCGAAATTGAATTTCTTGGGTGATGCTTTCCATTTTTCTTCAAAGTCACCATTGAGCCCTCTTTCAAGCTCAAATGCAAAAGCTTCTCTCTTGACCCTTGCCGCTTTTTGTAGAGGCTCCTCTACTGGTGTTGTAGGTCTTGTCATCTTCTTGGATTCCTCCTCATCTACTTTAGCTTTGCCTTTTTCTCTTTTATTTCTTTCAAGAGGAGTTTCCTCCACCACCTTATCTTATTTGTTGCTTTTTGATGCCTTTGCTATAGCCGCAACTACTGTGGTTGCTTCTCTTCTGATACATTGACTAGTTTCGTGCGCAATCTTGTGGCTACTACTGAAGGTGCTCTAGTTTGCACTTCCTCTTCTTCATCTCTTTTCTGTTGGAATTAGGGTTGCAGGAAAACACACACAGCTTGGAGAAGACAAAGGAAGCTCAAGGCACACAACAGAGGGTGTATTACTTAGTGTGCAATGGAAAGATAGATAGCCCTAGAATGAGTGGGCGTATATACAATGCACGGGGGGGGGGGGGGGGGGGGGGGGGGGGGAACCTCCTAGTGAGGAAAAAAATACCCCGACGGTCCTAAGTGTGTCCACACACATCACTACCACATGTATATGGTAACAAATTTCCCCCTGGAGTGATGCGGTGATCGAGAGTTGACACATGAGTAAAGGAAAGTGCCATGCCCTGAGGACATGATCAGTCCACAAAGGGGAGTAAGCCCAAAGATTTGTGGAAATCTTTGAGCTTCTCACAAGACAATGCCTTTGTGAAAATATCTGCAAGGTTGTCCTGGGTTGGTACATAAGCCAAGTTGATCTCTCCTGCTGAAAGCCTCTCCCTGACATAGTGGTAATGCACCTCAATGTTCTTTGTGCGAGCATGAAAAACTGGGTTCCTCGCAATTGTTAAGGCGCTCTGACTGTCAATGTAGATAGTGTTGGCAGTGTCTTGTCCAACACCCAAATCAACCATAAGGAATCTGAGCCATACACACTCTCGGGGGATTCACTATTAATAATGGGGGGATGTCACCTGCATGCATTCAAACTCGATAAACCCCCCTATGTACGATATCTTACATGCTAACCTACCCCCCTACATACAAAAAATATATAGACATTCTTGCAATGAGTCATCCCCCCTCATACAGGTTTCATACGAAATGTAATGATCCACTATTTTAAGTATACTAGTAACATGACAATTTTAGAAGCACATGCTTTTGCAAAAATACATGTTGAATTGCAAATGAACATAAGTGTAGATTGTAGTGCTGAAAATGAAGATTTCTTACCCTTCTTCTAAGAAAGGCAAAATTTGAGTTCACCTTTCATTTGCCATATTAGAAATTAGGTGTCATAAAATCTAATATCTAATATCTAATCAACCCAAATGATTTTCTCATATTAAATTGATCACTTAATGTGGGAGAATAAACGGGAACAAGTGTTAAGATATAGACATGTGCTTATAGATCTATCTCAACACGGGGCCAATGGTAAAGGGACCCAAATGAGAGACAGTCTATCAAAGAGCAAGGCTAACAAATGGAGCATAAGACCTTAGGGTTAGCTTCATTGAAGACCTCCAATAATGTGTGTAAAAGGCCTTTGACCTTAGGTAAGCTAGGGCTGAGCTTGAGGCGCGGGAACCCGACCCAGCTCGAGGTGCTTGTCCTGCTTGTCATGCTTGATGACTAAGGTGCTTGAGATGCTTGATGATTGAGGTGCTTGAGATGCTTGAGGTGCTTAATTATTGAGATGCTTGAGGTGCTTGACATGCTTGAGATGCTAGGGTTGCACTTAAGGTGAGAACCTAGCCCAAGCTTAAAGTGCTTAACGGCCAAGCTTGTGGTGGGAACTGGGCCTATGCATGAGGGGCTTGAGGTGTCAAAAATTCAAAGATTCAATCCCTACAAGGAGGGGGCGAGCCCTACATGAGGGGGGATGAGAGAGAACACCCACACACTCACACAAGGCATGCATGGTACAAAGAAAGCAAAAAGGACACTTGTCAAGTTCCTCCTCATGTTGCCCTCATGGTGTGCCTGAAGCCTAATTGCTGGCCACCCAAGGGATCCAATAATAATTTAGGAGATTTAATTAAATGATTTAGCATTTATCTAGCCCTCTCTCTCAAAGGGGAAAGGGGGACACTTGTCTCAAGGCTACCCTTGCTGCTTGTAATGCCTCCTGGCCTGGAGGGGTCCAATGAGCTTCAAGCATGAGCTACAAGGGGGGGTCGACCCAAGCAAGCTAGGGGGTTTCTTAGGGGGTATACTCACCCACACACACTCACAAACACTCTCATTGTGTGCTATGCAAAGTGCAAGAGCTCCCTCTCCTTCTCCAAGCAAGTAGAGGTTGAGAGCCTACACCAACACTCTTGGATATGGAGTGCAAATCCAACTAAGAGCCATGCTTCAATGCTTAAGCTTGCCATCTCCTTATTCTTCATTACTATGCTATTATGTATGCTAGCAACAAGAGTTATGATAAGTGAGGAACTAATTCTTTCTCCTACGAAATGTTTCTTCTTCCTCTTCCCTACCCTCATTCCCTGCTAGCTCTCCCCACCTTCGAAGGTGTTTGAGGTCTTGGGACTGAGGCTTGGGATAGTTAAAGCTTTTCTTCAAGTTTATGTTATGTTTGTGATGCATGAAGCTTTCCATATTCATTGCATCGCCTAGGTCACAAGGAACACAAAGATTGTATTGTAACAAGTCTCTCTTAATGGGAGAAATCATAATACAAATGCCTATTGGAGGGGGGACCTGCTCCACATAAATCCGGTCCTCAAGTGTTGTCATGTTCTCTAAATTCTCTCTCTTGCAAAAGTATTGTTCATGCCAAGTTAGCTAATTGCTATGATTATGTTGCAATCTTCAATTATGTTCACCCGCTATGCTCACAAAGTCATTTCTCAAAAGTACTCTCATTAATTTCCGCTACTCTCAAGTTAACTAGGCCAATTCCATTACATTAGGCACTCTTCTTAGTGTGGTTCCCGCTTTTCATGATCTCGCCATGAATTTTGTACCACCATGAAGTTAAATATAACTACAAGTTACAACTATCTTCTAAATTGTTGACAATGGGATATAGCGGCTAGCCACTAGCAACTAACATAAATAAATATACTTGTATGAAAACATTATTTTTGATTAAAAAATTATATGAGTCCTCCACTTAGGAGCTAATTTGGACTAACAAAAAGATTCAAAACTCAAATACCATTTTGGAACGCGGTGTAACTAGAACAGTGTTCCGGAACACCGGGGGGGGGGGACATGACAGAACGTGAGGCAAAATGGCGGAATGCGAAGTGAAACAGGCAAAAGTAAGCATTTTGGGGCAAAAAACTAGGCATTTGAGGGAAAATTTGCGACTGTTCGGGGGACACATTTGAGGCAATTTGAGGGCAGGTTTGGGGTTGTTTAGGAGTTGATTTGAGACTAAGCTGAATGGAGGTGATTCAAGCCTTACTTTAGTCCGGTCCGGCCCTATTCTCATTCCGAGCCCCCCTCCTCCTCCTTGTTGCCGTCCTATTCCGAACGCTCCCGTTCCCGTTCCGGGTAACTATGAGCCATGCACATAATTAAAAGTAGGTTGCATTGTGGAGCTATGCAATTAAACTAGTTTTTGCTAGCTGTAATCGAGTTGTTTAGAGCTATATTATGAAACTAGTTTTTTCTATCTATAACCGAGATAAAACTTGTAGAATTCAAGAATCTATATTATGAGTAAGATTAAAGAAAGAAATCATGGAGAGAGAGCAAGGGATGCACATAAGAATTTGCCCTAAATAATAGAGCTCTTATAGGTGTGCGAGCAAGGAAAAGGCATACAAGGATGGACATTAAAGTTGTTAAACATCTATGAGTAAACTTTGCTAAATGATAACTTTCCATAAATAAGATTTGCTACAAATCTCAAGAAAATACACTCCTATGGGACGTGGTTGCTAGAGAGAGGAGAGAGAATAAGCAAGGAGAGAGAAGGGGGGAGGGAGAGAGACTGGAGGCCACACAGCGCCTCTATAACGACCCGACACACACTCTTGGGAAGATACACACACACACACTAGGGGGCACCACTCGGCTTACACAACACACCTGGCCGAGACAGGAAACACACCTATGGAGTGAGAGGAGAGAGATTATCCACTTGCCCACTCCACACAGAGACACACACACACACACACACCCAAAAAAACTCAGCTCAAAAGAGGATAATTTCTGATGTTTAGATACAATTGAGCTTGGGCCAACACCAATGGGGCAAATAGCTCACACAATATAGGTAAAATAAGCCAGATACGATCACAAACTAGAGCAGAAACTTCGCTCATAGGAGAAACTTACACAGAAAAACAGCAGGAAAAGAGTGAGGAATTTGGCAAAATGGACAGCGTCATCGCGTCCGGAACGGCCCAAAACCCCAGTCTACAATGTCAAAGTGCTCAAATCCGACCTCGGATGAGCAGTTTACGGCCAAAACAGGCTCCAAAAACACCAAAAACACACCTGCGGCTGTTCCTCCTCTCTTCTCCACGTTTTTTCTGGTCTTCTCTCTGTTTTTTCAGTTCCCACACTTAGCTTTATTAGTTGGGCACCCTTGGCCTTTTAGATGACCTCAAACGGACCCCGAATAGGCCAAAAACTGACCTCGCAGTGCATAGTTGTCACCTTTTTGCATCATTTGCACACCTGGCACTCAGCTTTTTTCCAATAATGCATCTCGCCACCACGTGAAGTGGCCCCAAAAAGTGGTCCTAATGATGACCTTTCTGCATAACTCTCACAAAAAAACACCCACGTTGTGTCCGTCCTCATCCGCATGCAAATATTGACCTCGTTCGCCCTCCTGACGCCACTAGATGCCATCTGACGCACCTGCTGATCTCACGTCGTCGACCCGCGGATAGATTCCTCAAGAAGTTTTACGCGCTATAAACTCCTCATTATTGTAGAAAAAACATACTGGTACTGGTGATAGTGAAAATCGATGCACTATGTACACACTGTCCTACCTGTACACATGTGGGCCCCACATAACCACCTGGCTAAGGAAAATGGGCAATCCTTTATTTGATGCACCATGCATGTATATGTACATATGCGCAATCCCTTGCTCCAAAAAACTCCTGACATAATTTGCCCATCCCCTAGCCTGCTAGATCATTCATGATCAGCAGCAGCAAAGAGAGATATGAGACTCGCCGCATCACAGGTCTCCTCATCCCTCACCAACATTGCTTGATCCACAGACAGCTCATCTTGCTCCACCATCATCAATCTAGCATGATACAATTTAAGACGCAACCCATTTACCCTTGACTTATGTAGAACACCATCCAGGTTAGCCAGCTGATATGTGCCATTTGGAAAACACTCCACTACCTTGAAAGGGCCTTCCCACTTAATTTGAAACTTCTTTTGGAAGGTGTTTTCCAGCTTACTATTGTAGCGCAAAACCAAGTCATGTTTCTTGATACCCTTACTTTTAACCTTTCATTTATCTTTGCCAAAGCCTTATCCTGCATCTGCCCATAATGCTCCAATGCGCTCATCCTATCCAACTGGACCTCTTGTAACTGCAAGAGCCTCTCTTTGAATGCATCACTAGGCGACCCAAGCAACTTCTCTAACATCTTGACCGCAGGCAACTCTACCTCCACAGGCAATAGTGCTTCCTTTCCATACACCAAATAAAATGGAGTAAACCCTGTACCTGTCTTCACCGAAGTACGGTAAGCCCATAATGCACTAGGCAATTCCAAATCCCAATTCTTTCCTTGGTGCTCTGTCACTTTTGAAAGAATCTGTACCAACTCACCATTGAATCTTTCATTTAAGCCATTACACTGTGGGTAATAAGGAGTGGTATGCTGGTGCCTAATCTTCATCTTTGTGCATAAGAAGTCTAGCAGTTTAGCTCTAAATCCTGGCCCCTTATCTGAAAGTAGCTCTAATGGCACCCCAAACTTGCAACATATTTCATCATACACAAATTTTGCCACATCCTTTGCAGTGATCTGTTTTACTGCTATAGCCTCTGCCCATCTAGAAAGATAGTCCACTGCCGTCAAAATATAGCTTTTGCCCCTGCTTGTGATAGGTAACGGGCCTATTGCACCAATCCCCCACTTTTCAAACACATCAAACGCCATAATGGTTTTTCGTAGCTCTGGCTCCAACACTCTCTTCCCAAATGCTTGACACCTATTGCAAGACCTACACCAATGGTGAACATTCTTGTGCAAACTAGGCCATACATACCCCTCTTGCAAAATCTTAAGCAAGGTGATCTTTAGAGCAAAATGGCCACCACATGCGCCTTCATGATTCTCTTCCAACACTCTGTAAAGCTCCTCCCGCCAAGGTACACGTCTCAACACGAGATCAGCCCCTTTCATGTATAAGACATCACCAATCAATTTGTACCTGTATGCTCTACGCACAAAGCCATACTTCTTAGACTTCTGAATCTCCTTTGGAATGATTCCTGTTAGCAAAAACTCCTCTTCTTGAGCCAAACTTTCCCAGCCATGATAAAGAGGTAAATTGGTCCTCAACACGAATAGCTCCCCAATCATGCCTTGAGCTGCTTCATGTGCCTCTCCATTTAGAGCACGTTCAATGTGTCTGATGCTCCATGCTTCAAACTTTTTTAACAGGCCTTTAATTCTGAAGCACATTTCCTTCAATGAGGTGTTCTTGCTCTTCCACACACCCAGCACTTGCTTCACCACTAACAAGGCATCACCTTTTATGCTCAACCTTCAAACCCCATGCTTCAAACAAATGTGTAATCCGGCTTCCAATGTAGCATATTCAGCCTCATTGTTACTATGCGCATCCAATTTGAACCCTCTCTTGCATACTAGCTTCCCCTCTGGATCATAAAGTGCTATACCCCCTGAAGCTGCATCATGGCTCTTTCTGAATGAACCATCAAAGAACAACACATGTGCATTGCTGATCTGTGGCACTTCTTCAACTACCTTTATCACCACCTCTTCCTTAACAATAAGGGGATTCTCCTTGTAGGTCAACAAATCAGCTAGGGTAGCCCTTGTACTATCTTCCACTAGAAAAGAGAACTCAAACTCTTGCAGCTCAATTACCCATTTCTTCACCACATTTGACATGTTAGTACCATTAATTAACTGTGGCAAAAAGGCATAACTCGTCAAGAAAACAAAAGGCCGTGGTAGCAAGTAATGACGAAATCGTCGACAACAAATATTACACTGGCCATCACTAGCTCTACTTCCAATAACTTTCTCTCCGCTACCAACTTCACTCGGCTTGCACAATACACTGGCCTCATATAATGGCTGCCCTTCCCCTTTTGCAATAGCATGGCTCCAATGGCATCATCCCCTACTGATGGATTTACATAAAAAACTTTCTCCCAATCAGGAGCCTGCATGGCTGACAACCCCCCTAACACCTCTTTCACCTCTTGAAACACTTCTTCACACTTGTCATCCCATTGCAATGGATCATGCTTTGCCACTTGCTGTAATGGATAAAGAAGCTGCGAAGACAATGGAATAAACCGTGCCATGTACTTCACTTTGTGTATAAAGGTTTCCAATTGCTTCGTACTCATAGGTGATGGAAGAAGAATAATAGACTTAACCTTGTCTGGATCAGCCTCAATGCCATTTTCTGACACCATGTGGCCCAATAACTTCACCCTTGGCTGTGCTAGATGACATTTCTTTGGATTTAGTTGTCCTCCACATTCATCATATCGAGCCAATACCATCTGTAGCTTCTCATGGTGTTCAACCCTACTGCTATAAACACAGAAGTCATCCATAAAAGCTTTAACACAACTACCAATAAATGGTTCCAACACCCAATTCGCTCTCTCTTGATAGAAAGATGGTCCATTTGACAACTCAAACGGCAACACTGTGTAGCAATAGCAGCCCCATGGCATAATAAAAGTTGTCTTTGTGCGGTCTTTAAGATCAATCTTCAATTGAAAATAGCCTGAAAAACCATCACACACATTGTACCTCTCATAACCTGCCACTCAATCCAAGATATGATCAATGAATGGAAGAGGATATGGGTTCTTCTTAGTGGCTGCATTTAAGGGTTTAAAATCTACACAAATCCTCCACTTCCCATCCTTCTTTGGACTGACTACTACTGGACTCACCCATTCTGTGGTCTCCACAGGGACTATGAACCCTGCCTTCAACAACTTGTCCACCTCTTCTCGCAAGGCTTCCATTTGCTCTTGACCCATCCTTCTTAGCCTTTGCCGCACTCGCTTAGCACCTTCTTTCAGCTCTATATGCATCTCTTCGCCCTTGAACCCTCTGATCTCTTCATATGAAGTAATGAACAAATCAGGAAAACTAGCCAGCATGTGCAAATATACATCCTTCTCCATAGCTGAGAGGTCTCCACTGATCATTTGTGTCATCAATTCCTGCTTCTTTGACAACTCAACCTTGGTTTGCATCAGTCCTTCAATCACTTAATAAGGCCCTTCACTTTCATCTTCAACCTCATTCGCAAATGCAACTAAACCAAACTCCTGTATTTCTTTGTCCATCAAAAGAAATGCAACATCAGCATCCTCATCACTGCTGGTAGTGCTATCACTGTCCTCATCTGTCATCGTGGAAGAGTGTTCATCACTAGACTCATCCTCATCTTCATAAAGCTCCTCTAATCGTTTCCTTGTGTCCATATTATAAAGCTTCTTGGTACCTATCTTTCCATAGAGGCTAATCGTACCATGTCGCCAATCTTGAACAGCTCCCACTGCATGTAACCATGGTCTGCCCAGTATAATAGGATATGCTCCCAACCCTACTGGCATCACATGAAAATCAACCACTACCTTTGCATCATATGCCTCCACTTCTAAGCTCTTTACAACACCCAAGCATTTTACTTTTTGATGGTTTGCCAATCTGATCCGAAAACCTGACACCCCAGCCACTGTGAGACCCATCTTCTCAACGCATGAGTGTGTTATGACGCATATTTGGGCTCCGCCATCCACATAACCTTGTCCCAAATTTTTCCTTTTATGCCACACATCTACTATTGGACAAATGTCTGGTAGCTCGTCCATTGCCAACACCTTCACTGAACCTCTCTCTGGCTCTTTCTCCATTGGGTTAACCATCCTCTTCCACTGTCGCTTTAGCTTAGGCACCATCTCTCTAAGCTGCCCAAAAGTAACATCGCCTTCCTGCTCGTCAAATCCTCCTTCAAGTCATAGATTAATTGCCCATCCCCTAGTGGAAAATCTGAAACATGAAACTTTCGACGAGCTCTCCTTTTCCTCTTGGCCTTGACATCCTCGCCTTCATGGCTCTTTCCTTTCTTCTTACTAGGACCTGGGGCACTTCTTCCTTCCTTATCCTCTGTGGTCCTCTTCCCAATAGGCATCACTAATGTATCCTCTAGCTTTGATGCCTTCTCCAAGGTGACTACACTTAGCACTTTTGTCTTTCCCTTTTCCTCCTGGGTCAGTCCACTGGTTCCTTCGTCTCCCTTAATTTCGATGCCATAATCATTTGACCTAGTTAGCACCTGTCTTGGCAATGGATACATGTCTCCCCCCATCCTTGGTGGCTTATCACATTGCGGGCTGATGTGACCCAACTCTCCACAATTATAACATGTGGGCGTCTGCCTCCAAAACCTACCATTGCTTTGTCCAACACCATTTCTAGGCCTTTCTTCACCTCCTTGCTAATTTGCAAACCTCCCTCGACCTCGATTATTTCCCACTTGGCCTAGCATGTTTAGGCTGAGATTCTTCATCAAATCTACCATTTGCCTCATGTCTTGCCTTAGCCCATCATCTTGCACTGTTGTAGTGACCACTGCTGGCATAACCTGAGTAGTAATAGGAACTACTGGTTCATGATGAACCCCTGACATGCGCCCTTGTAAAGACTCTATAGGCTGAAATTCAGACCTCATGGGCAAAGACTCCACCCCTAACTGGCTCATTTTCCTCAGCTTCCACTCTTTGTTCCTTGCTACCTCTAGTGCATCTTCATATGTCCTAGGCTTCTTTAGCTCCACTCTCCAACGTATATTCTCCCAAAGACCAGCTAAGAACCTGTCCTTCTTCATCATGTCAGGCGGGGGTACCTGTGGTGCTAAAGCCTTGCACATTCGCTCCCATGCCAATGAAAACTTACGTATGTACGTATCTACTGGCTCACCTTCCTTTTGCACCAAAGCCTATACTTCTTGCCACACCTTGTCAGGATCTTCTATCTTCACAAACTCCACTTCCAACCCATGTCGTAGATTGTCCCAACTCAACCTTACAGGTGGATCAGCCACACGCAACTCCTCTTCAAATGCTTTAGACCAAACTCGTGCATCACTCTTCAAACAAATTTGGAGAAGGCGTAACATTTGCGTAGGGTCATGAATCTGGTTGCTAATGCAGGCAACCTCCATCTTTTCCAAAAATTCTTCCACATCTTCATCACTTCTTCCATGAAACTCGGGATAAGAGAAAGCCATGGCTACCCAAGTTACAATGCTTTGAGAACCCCTTTGAACACACGTGCAAGAACCCAAAACTTTTGACTACCCAATCCCAAGAAACTTCAATGGAGCTCAACTTTAGATAAGGACAAACACATGCACATCAAATGAGTTTTCATAGTTGATCATCGGAATGACAACAGGCAAAGGACATTCCAGGATCTCTCTCAATCTTCTTGGCCCAAACATAAAGACTATGCGCTGCTGGAAAAAGATCTTCCTGGACACATGAACATTAATCTGAATTATTTGAGTTAAATGAAAAGGAGTGAACTGAGGTCCATTTTGATCATCCATTAAAGCCAACCATGAAGCTCCCAAGAAAGCACACCTGTCTTATCCTCTGATTTTGCCAAAATTTCAGCAGCATAACAACATAAAATGGCTCAAAAGACCAAAAGACCAGCCATCATAACTTGGAAAAATTTTGACAGAGTTTCCCCAGAAGTAGAGCAATGAGAACCCAAAATATAGACTGTATCTGTATGCATAAACTGCCAACAATAGAACCCGAGCATCAAGTAGGACTCACTAGTACATAGCCTATGGCGAGGTCACAAAAAGGGTGCTCCAGCTACCTGTATCACCGAAAGGATCTCCACATTTGAGAATCCCTCAGCTCAATAAAGACCTCACGCTATCGACCCTCACACGAAGGCTAATGCAAATCGCATATAGTCAAGTCTCAGAAATGACTATCTTCCAGACCAAGTCTCAGAAATGGCTGGGACTGCCAAATACAACCAAGTATGGCTCCACAAATGCGTACAATGGAAGTTTCCACAAGTAACGTACAATCCAGCAGACAATGCGCTCAAATAGGCGCCAAGTGATGCATACCCACAACAACTGCAAGTGACATCACTGCTAGTATATTACTGTACTCCAGCTACCTGTACCTGTGTGAATCACCTGTACCTGTACCTGTCCCTGTCCCTGTAACCTGTAACCTGTAATCTGTAATCTGTAATCTGCAACCTGCAACCTGTAATCCCGAAGCTCGAAGCTCGAAGCTCGAAGCAGAAGGTACTCGAAGAAGATCCTCTGTGGGGGCGCCAAAAGAATGTGAGCGGGATGAAAATACACACAGCGCCTCTATAACGACCCAACACACACTCTTGGGAAGATACACACACACACTAGGGGGCACCACTCGGCTTACACAACACACCTGGCCGAGACAGGAAACACACCTATGGAGTGAGAGGAGAGAGATTATCCACTTGCCCACTCCACACAGAGACACACACACACACACACACACACACCCAAAAAAAATCAGCTCAAAAGAGGAGAATTTCTGATGTTTAGATACAATTGAGCTTTTGCCAACACCAATGGGGCAAATAGCTCACACAATATAGGTAAAATAAGCCAGATACAATCACAAACTAGAGCAGAAACTTCGCTCATAGGAGAAACTTACACAGAAAAACAGCAGGAAAAGAGTGAGAAATTTGGCAAAATGGACAGCGCCATCGCGTCCGGAACGGCCCAAAACCCCAGTCTACAATGTCAAAGTGCTCAAATCCGACCTCGGATAAACAGTTTACGGCCAAAACAGGCTCCAAAAACACCAAAAACACACCTGCAGCTGTTCCTCCTCTCTTCTCCACGTTTTTTCTGGTCTTCTCTCTGTTTTTTCAGTTCCCACACTTAGCTTTATTAGTTGGGCACCCTTGGCCTTTTAGATGACCTCAAACGGACCCCGAATAGGCCAAAAACTGACCTCGCAGTGCATAGTTGTCACCTTTTTGCATCATTTGCACACCTGGCACTCAGCTTTTTTCCAATAATGCATCTCGCCACCACGTGAAGTGGCCCCAAAAAGTGGTCCTAATGATGACCTTTCTGCATAACTCTCACAAAAAAACACCCACGTTGTGTCCGTCCTCATCCGCATGCAAATATTGACCTCGTTCGCCCTCCTGACGCCACTAGATGCCATCTGACGCACCTGCTGATCTCACGTCGTCGACCCGCGGATAGATTCCTCAAGAAGTTTTACGCGCTATAAACTCCTCATTATTGTAGAAAAAACATACTGGTACTGGTGATAGTGAAAATCGATGCACTATGTACACACTGTCCTACCTGTACACATGTGGGCCCCACATAACCACCTGGCTAAGGAAAATGGGCAATCCTTTATTTGATGCACCATGCATGTATATGTACATATGCGCAATCCCTTGCTCCAAAAAACTCCTGACAACGTTATCTCCGTCCTGCACATCAGGCTACCAAGATGAACGAGTTCTTTAGTGTACGCCAGCTAGTACTTTCATTAGAGGAGTACTACACCAAGTTTGTGTCTTTACGATTCTATGCTCCCCAGATGACCATGGAGCAACAAATCGCCCGTTTATATCAAGGCCTCAACAAACCCTTGAGTACACGTCTCGAAGCCATGAGGCCTACAATACAGGATGCCCTTCATAGGGCTAAGCCTCTTGTAGCCGAGGGAACCAACTCCATAAGGAACTATAATGGATTTAATAACTTTAGGGGAAGAGCCAGGGGAACTTCCAACTAAGGATACCAACAACGTGGACTAGCTGACAACAGAGAACTTGGAGCAGACCTTCCCAAATGTTAGGTGCTATGGATGCAATCAAATGGGGCACTATAGAAATAACTATCCTGAAGAGCAAAACCCTCGAACTACTGCTAGAGCCAATCCTCAAAATCAAGGAGATAATCTAAGAGGAGGTAGAAATGGAGGACGAGGTAGAGGAAGAGCAAGAGGAGCCAGATCTTATGCAATCATGGGAGAACCAACCTTATGAATGAGGAAGATAAAAGAGCCACTCGCTTGTTGACCATAGTTAGCAATCCTAGAGCTTTGTCAACCACTATAAGTCGATAATGTAAAACTTTGAGTTACTTATATAATGGTATACATTATTTTCTTTCCCAAATTACTTAAGGAATTTAAAGTTAAATTAGCATTCAATCAAAAAAAATTAAGGGTTGAACTAGCAAATGATGCAGAGGTTCTCAATAGTAAGAAAAGAATTTGAATCTTGAGAATGAGATAGTTATCAAGAAACTCACATTCTTTGTGCACACGATAGCCTTCCTTGGAAAATGACCTAGATATGAAAGTATTAAGGTACGAGACTAATAGGAAGCCGAAAAGAACTCTTGGTATGATACTTCTTAAAACCCTTTACATATTGTTGGTCAACCAGGTTAGAGCACAGAGGGGGTACCTCTGGTGCAATAGCGGAAGCTTGTGCCGAATGTAGATCTCTCAATATGGCAAGAACACGCTGAGCACATTCAGATTGCCAAAGCTCGAATACATGATACTTGTCGAATGCTGATTGCTTTGAATGGTGAGTTAGGCCGAGCGCGTTCATGTTGACAAGGTGGATAAATGGATCTTTTATAGAATGGATTTAATCTGGTTTTTGAGATGATACAACTGGTTTGTAAAGGTTTTTAAGATGGGCTCAACACTGAGAGTTTCTTAGGATAAAATTGAGTAACAAGTAATCAGTAAGGAAGTGTAGAAACTCTCACCAGAGTGTATCCTTGAAAAACTAGAAAGGTTTCGGTTGAGATGAGGACATCTGTCACAACTTCATAAATTTTATGCATTTTAGAATTCAAATGACAAGATGCAAACATGTGAATGTGGAAGCATAGATAAAATAAAGGAGTATGCCTGATATAATGGAGAACATCCGTTGTAACATATAAACATCCATTGTTGTTGTCTTTCAAAGTCATCCTTATGTAGTCTTAAACTGCACAATAGTCACCACCAAACATCCACCTTCCAAAGGAACATCAGCGGAAAAACATGCCAACACTTATTGAACACAATTAAAAAACATAAGGAACCCTAACCTAATTATTTGCACTCCCCCTAGAGAGTCAAGGGAATATGATATTTTAGAGGTTGGGGGGGAAAATTAAGGCTAAACCCTATCCTCGTCGTCGACAAAAACAAAGTCATCCTCTGTGAGACCATATGTGCCATCCGTGTAATCATGTAAATCTTCTTCTTCATCAGAGGCACCAATGTTTACTAAGAAGGTCACTAGAAGCCTATAGTCATCTTGGTCAAAAGGGTAGGCTTGTGCAATGGGAGAAACACTCTCTACTAAGTATGGATCATTCGTGGTCAAGAGACGTATCAACCATTCAAACTCCTCGAAATTCCTCTCACATGCTAGCGTACCTACCAAATCCCATTCACAGACAAGCACCAGAAAGACCATGTGAAACACTTGTGAAAAGTAATGAGGGTACCTCTCACCCAAGGCAGGAGTGGATGACTCTAGCGTACTAGCCATATCTGTACACACAAATAGATGATGTTTATAGTGCAAATATTACAAGGGTCGTGCTCTTGTGCATAATGTGTTTTTATGATTTTGTGTTATGTATAGAACTTGTAAGTTTCCACATTATTGTTTGGTGGCTCTTGCTCTTTTACTTTTTTATCTTTTTTTTGTGAGTATAAGGCTTGATATATACATTCCCTAGGATTGGAGATTGAGAGGTCAGGGAGGAAGGTTCAGAGGGAAGCAAGTGAATGATGGATGTCAGCAAACACTCCCCCATTCCTTAGGTAGATCATACTTTCTGGAAAGATGTCGTCACCTTCTGAAACCAATTGTTCCAAGTTGCTATGGGTGAAGGCTTTAACCAATAGTTTTCAAACGCCCTATGTGTTTCATCTAGTTGCAAGGGTGGTAAGGTACTCTCCCATGATTTTATTTGCAACGTTGTTGTAGGTGGTGAAATTACAACGGGAGGTGCAAACTCTTTCTTGCTTGTATGGATATGTACAATGGTAGGTGGAGGTTGTGTCGAAGCTTCTATTTCCATATAGGAACTACAAGAAGAGCAAGAAGCTTCATTTGATTTCCCTGTGCCTGAGCTAGGTGGAACAAATCGTTCTTTCTTCGGTATCCAAACTAGCTCCGGAGTGAGTGTGTAGCATTCCATGATTTTTTCCTTTATGCGATCTTCAATTTGTTTTGGAGCCATAGGATTGAGCTCACATCGGCCCTGTGACAAGTAAGAGCACCCAGATTTGATCATTTCCTTTATAGTAGCCTTGGGCTTCCAATAGTTTTTTAGGAATCCAACACAATGTTTCTTTACATTTCTTGGGGCGAGTGGGACGTCTCTTACCATGCTCCCGTCTTTTAGCACTAGCTATGGTCGCTAAAGAAGTTTTAGGGACCCACTTGTATGTTTTCTTTGTTATATTGGGATGGGTCTTGTGTGTCTAAAGCTTTATTTCAACTACATCAGTTGAAGCTCTAGAGAGTTGGGCTATGGGGGCATATGGTTCAACCTCTTGGACATGCAATGTTTTGGGTTTTATTTCCTTAAGAGGCAATATCTTAGGGACTATATTGGCTTGAGTGGCAGGACTAAGAGTTGGTTTCTGTGTTGTGACACCCCCTATCCCCCAATCAATAGTGCATTTGGTGGCTATCATCCATGTGCGTCCTTACCCTCCATAGATCCAACATGGATGACCAAAAAGTCTTGAGCTACAACCCCATTGTCATAATTGACAGAAGTCTGCCAAATTCCAAAAATCGCAGTTTTTTTCTTGTTGACACCCTTGACTTGGATAATATTGTCAGATAGAGGTGGCTTCCCTAACTGACACCACACCCCATATCATAGCAGATTATATTGATAGCCATTTTTTGGCTCTCTGTAATTGCCATAGTAAGTTATCTCACCCTATCAAATCACTCAAACACTGTGGTTACCCTCACCCTTTCACTGTATATAGGCGCGTATGAGTTAGGGGACTTTTCCCATATCTCCTTACTGAAATAAAAACCCCTCAATTAGCTAGTCATTGGGCTAGTTGAGCCAAAAAAATAAAAAATATAAAAAATATAAGTATATTATGGCCCATGCGTATGTAAATATTTCTTTGTATATAGTGCCTAAATAAAAGATTTTTTCATAATTATTTTGGTATTTATTTAAATATTTTTACCTAGGTGTGTGTTATTTATGCTCTGTACATTGCCTCACCATTACCACCATTTTTCATACTCTTTATTCCATATAGAAATATTTTCATGTAAGCTTCTCTTATAGTTGGTGTAACTCCATCCCAACAAAAATCCAAAAAAACTAGTTTTATTTATGTGTATATTTTTTCACTATTGTGATTTTTTCCTTCCTACATCTATTTTGTTTTTTTTTCTAAAAAATTAGAACACCAAAAATATTTATCTTTTTATGGTAGCCTCATAATGAGAGAGATTTCTTTTGACCCCTTTCTTCCTTCTATCTTTCTCCACAAGTGCATTTTGCATTTCTCTCTCTCTCTCTCTCTCTCTCTCTCTCTCTCTCTCTCTCTCTCTCTCGTGTTTTAGTGTGTGAGAGTGTTCCATTGGTGTTAGGGTTAGTGTAAATTCCTTGCTTGTTCGTGGGTTGCTCTAACGATTCTCCTCTTTTGCGTCCTAGTTCGCTCTTAAACTAGGTGGTGCCCCTTGTGTAGTTGGGATTTGGCTGTGGGTTTGTTGTTTTGGTTTGTGTTGTGTTGTGCCCCAGCCCCATTGAGCAGCACGGGAGCCTTGAAGAGTGTCTAGAGGTTGCTCTTCTTGTTGCCCGCCCCGGACTGCCTCAAATTGGTGCCCCCACTGAGGAAAGGCTTGTGTATGTTTTGTGAAGGCTCAACCTTTAGCATAATCAAGTAGCTTGCATGAATCACGAGAATTTGTATGATCCCTTCATTCCCATTGCAAGGCAAAAGGTACACATAATTGTTAGTACTAAGTTGCAATTTCAGCGAGTAATTCGTAGAATTTTAGGTCCTCTTAGGTTGGTAGAGATAAACGCATCAGTAAATCCTTTTATTTTGCCTCTCATTAGGTACGACCTTAGTTTGGACGTCTATATTTTTGTTTTGTTTTAAGAATTAGGTCATGCATAGACCATGGATAATGGCCCAGGAATACAGGTTTTTCCCTTTCATTTCACTCCACACATTAGAGTAAACATTGCAATTAGTAGAAAAATCCATTTTCAACAACGTATGGTATTCATGTTTGGTGCCCAAAGAGTAGGAGAAATTCTCGCATCACCAAACCGTGTCATTCTACCTCTTATTGATTATCATAGGTCATTTGATGTGAATATTTTTATTTTGTTGTAGAATAGATTGCAATTTAGAAAATATTATTGTGTAAATCTTTTAAAGAAAGAAAAAACAAAAACGCGTCACTTTGAAATCAATTCAATGGAGAGCCAACGCCAAATGTCTGGATATCCTCTTTTCTTTGGAGAGCATGGAGAGGATGCAGAATTATTTCTAGCGAATTTCAAGATGTCTTGCCGTATCAAGAGGATAGTAACTGATCAAGAACGTGTAGAAATGTTTGAGGTGGTCCTTAGGAAAGATGCTAGCACTTGGTTTGACTCTTTGTCTGAGGAAGTTAAAGGGAATTACACGGAAGTTTTGAATCGTTTCAAGAAATACTTCTTTGATCCCCAAAACACTCAGAAATTATGGCAAGACATTGTTTCTCATAAGCAAAAAGACTTAGATGACTACTACTTGTACAAGCAAGAGTTTCTACGTCTTTGGGCTCTATGGATACGAAATGTTGCTAACCCTGGTGATGGTGCAGAATTTTTAAAGAAGGAGAGGTTCATAGCCAAACTCTTTCCTGACCTTAAGGTAAAAGTTGAGGCGGGTGCACCTGCTACTTTTGATGCAGCTGAAACTAGGGCTCCTGAGAAGTATAGGAAATTCAAGTGCTTAAGGGGAGAGGTTCCAATAGAAGGTCTTAGACCCAAAGGTAAGTCACAAGCATCAACATCTAGGGAGCTTCCTGAGGTAACGGCTGAAGTGATTGAGAAGTTAAATGAATCTTTAAGCAGCGTGTCAATTCACCTTGCACAAGCTGTAGGTCCAAAGGGACAAGCAAAGAAGTCAGAAGAGAGAGAGCCACGAACTAGGAGAGTCTTGCAATGTTGGAATTGCGGAGAGTCTGGACATGGGATGTATAATTGTCCCTGGCCCCGTGGGGAGCCAGGGAGACCTAACTTGAATTACCCAGTGATGAATGCAGGTGAAGGAACTAGTCAGCAACCACGGCTTATACAAAGGCCAAATGGAGCAAGACCACCTCCACAAGGAGTGGAAGGAGTTCCACCTTTGCCAGACCCAAATGTGCATGTGGTAGAGGTGACAAATTCAAGAGAGGTTGACATGGAAGCAAATGGCATTAAGCGTGGCCGAGGGAAAGGTAAGGAGAAAGAAGGAGTTACATCACAAAGTGACCATGGACGAGAAAAGAAGGCAAAGGAGACCAAGGAAGCCAAGAGGACTCGACGTCGTATCAACCTCCAAGACTTTCCTCTTGGACATGGAATGGCTCCATACAACCTGTTGGAAGACATGAGAGGTAAGGGTCCTGATATCTCATGGCCTCAATTTCTTGCATTATGTCCACAAGTTAGGAGGGATTTAACAAGGGCAGTTAGCAATAGGAGAAAGGTAAAAGAGAGTGTGCATGTTGTAAAAATTGAACAAGCTGAAATGAATGAGGACATTACACCGGTGCTAGACTGTTACATCAAAGAAAGATTGGTTAGGAAAGGTCTAGTGGATGGGGGTGCACAAATTTGCATCATGACAGAGGGACTCATGCAAAGACTAGGCATGCACATCCATGAGACACCTGAAATTAAGGTTAAGATGGCAAACAATAGCAAGGCTAGGTGCGTAGGCATTTGTAAAAATGTTTTTGTGGAGGCCTTTGGCATTAAGAAGGCAGTGGATTTCTATGTCATGTCGACCAAAGGAAATGGTTACCCATTTATCCTAGGGAGACCATGGCTAATGAAAATGCGAGCTTTGCAGGATTGGGACAGTGGAAAGCTAATTTGCAGGAACGACAATCATAAGAAGGTTGTCTTTGACATGAAGGAGCAACACCAAGAGGAGCTCCATGAAGAATCATCTCAAAGTGAGACGGAAGAAGGTTGGACCGATAGCACTTCAAAAGAAGAAAGTAGCGGCAGCATTACTGAAGAGGAGTCTTCCATCGAAGTCATGGGGGTAAGGTTTAAGCCAAGCAACCAAGAGACCTCTTGTCAAGGCTTGGAGGAGGTAGGTCCTCAAGAGAACGAAGGTGTTCAAGATGAAGGGATGCTGGAAGGTATGCTATCAACAACACTTACAAAGGATGAAAGAGAGGAGTTCAAATGTGTGCTAAGGAAGTTTCCTAGGCTTTTTGCTAAAGACTACACTGACGTGCGTGGGGTAGATGTTGTTCAACACAAGATTGAGTCAAAGCCTGAGGCCACACCTAAAGCTCAGAAGCTACGAAGGCTAGGAGTTATAAAGGAGTAGGCTCTACTCAAGGAGGTAAGAAAGCTTCTAGCAGCAGGTTTCATTTATCCAGTGGAGAATTCAGAGTGGGTCTCTCCTGTTGTTGTCACTCCTAAGAAAAATGGCAAGTGGAGGGTGTGTGTGGATTACCGTCCCCTCAATGAGGCAACAAAAAGAGATCACTTTCCCCTCCCATTCCAGGATGAGATACTAAATGAGGTAGCTGGTCATGAGAAGTACACTGTGTGCGATGGTTACTCAGGTTACTTTCAAATAGGGATTGCATTGGAGGATCAATTGAAAACAACCTTTATCACTCCTTGGGGTTGTTATGCTTTTAGAGTCATGCCATTTGGTCTGACAAATGCTCCTGCAACATTCCAACATTTCATGAATATGGTGTTTCAAGCATTCTTTGGAAAGTCAATTAGGGTGTTCATTGATGATTTCTGTATTTATAGCTCAAAATCATTGCATCTACAAAGGGTAGAAGAAGGTTTAAAGAAGCTCTACGACATGGGAGGTCAACTCAACCCCGACAAGTGCCATATAGGTGAGGATGAAGTAGTCTTGCTTGGTCACAAAGTTTCTTACAAAGGCATTGAAGTGGATCCTTCAAAGGCAAAGGCTCTTATTGAGCTACCATCACCCAAGAGTCTTAAGGAGGTCATCTCATTCATTCAAAAGGTGAAGTATATGTCACGCTTCATTCACTTAGCCTCGGAGTTACTTCACCCTTTGCAAAAGTCAACACAACAAGTAGAATTTGCATGGTCTGATGAGCTTGAAGAGTACTTTTGTAACATTAAAGCCATTTTGTCAGAGCTACCAACACTCATGCCTCATTGTTGGGAGTACACATTCTTTGTTAGCTCTACTGCTGGGAAAGAAACAATTGGTGCAGTTTTGTTACAACAAGATCCCTATAGTACCAGGATGCGGCCCATCTACTTTGCTAGTAGGGTCATGATGCTTTAGAGAGAGGCTACACGGAGGCAGAACTCATGATGCTTTCTCTCATGTTTGCGATAAGGAAGTTTAGATCCTACTTGCTCCCAAAACCTTTTGTAATCCTCACCGCGGAGAATTTGTTCCCTTGGGTGTCATCTCAAATGAATCTTAGTACTAGGATCTCAAAGTGGATTATGGAGTTGCAAGAGTTTCAATACTCTTTCAAGGTAGAAGATAGTGTGCGTGCACAATTGGCAGGGATTCTCACTTATAGGGTGCATGAAAAGGAGATTAAGGTGCCTGAAGTAAAGACCCTACCATTGCCACCACCAAAAAGTATTCCCAATGCTTTTACCTTGTTCTTTGATGGAGCTTTTCATCGAGCCACAGGAAAAGCAGGGGGAGGGCTAGTGTTGCTCAACCCAAGTGGAGAGGTGGTCATGAAAGAGAAGTTCAATCTACCAAGTTCAGCTAGCAACAATGAAGCAGAATATGACACACTACTTCATGGTTTAAAAATATGCATTGGCCATGGTATACAACGTTTCATGGTAAAAGGGGATGCACTTCTCATTGTGAAGCAGATTTTAGGCATTTGGGCATGCAAAAATGAAAGACTAAAGGCCAAAGTTCATACCATCCGTAGGCTATTTAATCAATTTGAGGAGGTGCAATTATATCATATTCCTAGGAAACAAAATGAAGATGCTGATTTACTTGCACAACAAGCCATTGCATGTGTAAAGAAAGAAGTGCAGGTCATCATGGTGGCGGCTACTGTGAAGCAACCGAGGTACCAGGGATTGGAGTCATTGGCTCCCATCATTGGCTACATTTTGGAGGGTGAGTTTCCACCAGACTTCACAAAAGCTCAGAAGAGGAGACTCATGAAGAAGGCAAGCATGTATCTCTTCCTAGAAGGCTCCCTCTATCAAAGAGGGAAGGATAAAGTGTGCAGAAGAGTACCAACTATCGCGGAAATTCCAGCCATTCTAAAAGGTTTGCATGAAGAGGCATGTGGTGGTCATTTTTCCCAAGAATTAACTATGAAGAAGATTTTGCTTGCGGGGTATGTTTGGCCAAGTCTGCATGTGGATGTCCACCATTGGTGTAAAAGTTGTCACAATTGTCAGGTAAATGGGAATAGAAGATTGATTTATGGTCCAAGGCAAATCGTGTTTGCAAATGGACCCTTTGAAAAGTGGGGCATTGATGCTATGGGTCCTCCGCCTAGGACAAAAAATGGTAAACTCTACATTCTAGTGGCTGTAGACTATATGACTACGTGGGTAGAAGCACAAAGTGTGGCAAAGGTAAATGAGAGGACAGTGAGCAAATTCGTCTACACTCACATTTGTTGTAGATTTGGCACACCTTTGGAGATTGTTTCTGATAATGGTCCAGGGTTTAGAAAGGGATTGCTCACAGAAGTCTATGAAGAACTTCACATTCTACATCGTCACAGTACACCCTACTATCCCCAATCAAATGGTTTGGTAGAAAAAGCTAATGGTGTCATTGCAGGCATCATTAGAAAGATGGTGAAAAACAAGACAAAGTTGTGGGATGACTTCTTGGATGGTGCTTTGTGGGCGTATCGAACCACATATAGGGAAGCCACGGAGTTCACACCATTTCACTTGGTCTATGGTCAAGAGGCTTTACAGCCAATTGAGCTAAGCATTCCAACAATGCGACTTCATGGCAAATCAGCACAAGATGATCAAGAAGCATGGATGGATCGACTTCTTACCTTAGCTGAGCTTGAGTGGAAAAGAGAAGCAGCATACGAGTGCTATAAGCGGAAAGCCACACAGACAAAGGAGAAGCTTGACAAGAAACTGAAGGACAAAGGCATCAATGAAGGAGATCTTGTGCTAAGGTATGACAATCGACTCGATAATCGTTTTGATGCCAAATTTGAAACAAGATAGCAAGGGCCATACATAGTCAAGAAGGCTTTCAATTTAAGTTACTATCAACTTATGGACTTGAATGGGAAAGAGCACTCCAGGAAGGTAAACGGCTATCGCTTTAAGCCTTACTTGAGTCGCCTTCTACCAAAGGATCTACCAGAGCAAAAGGCAACTATCCCATGTAAGTATTGTTCCATGAAGCATGAGTGTAACACAAACCAAAATTCCAAGGGACCAAACAATGAAGATCTTGTCAAGGACTCTGAAGCACTCTCTTTGGAAAAGATTCTTTATGATGGTACATGAATATACCATCATCCTGGGGGAGGGCTAATGATAGCCGTTTTTCGACTCTCTGTAATTGCCATAGTGAGTTATCTCACCCTATCAAATCACTCAAACACTTTGGTTACCCTCATTCTTTCACTGTATATAGGCGCGTGTGAGTTAGGGGACTTTTCCCATATCTCCTTACTGAAATAAAAAACCCTCAATTAGCTAGTCATTGGGCTAGTTGAGCCAAAAAAATAAAAAATATAAAAAATATAAGTATATTATGGCCCATGCGTATGTAAATATTTCTTTGTATATAGGGCCTAAATAAAAGATTTTTTCATAATTATTTTGGTATTTATTTAAATATTTTTACCTAGGTGTGTGTTATTTATGCTCTGTACATTGCCTCACCATTACCACAATTTTTCTTACCATTTTTCATACTCTTTATTCCATATAGAAATATTTTCATGTAAGCTTCTCTTATATTTGGTGTAACTCCACCCCAACAAAAATCCAAAAAAACTAGTTTTATTTATGTGTATATTTTTTCACTATTGTGATTTTTCCCTTCCTACATCTATTTTGTTTTTTTAAAAAAATTTAGAACACCAAAAATATTTATCTTTTTATGGTAGCCTCATAATGAGAGAGATTTCTTTTGACCCCTTTATATTTTTTCCACTTATATTATTTATATTTGACATGTACATATTTTTTAGACCCCTCAATATTTGACTTTCTTAGTTGTACTATTCACTTATATCATGATCTCAACAATATCTTCAATTATAGACCTACCAAATAAGATCAAGGGTAGGTGGCATGCATACATGCACTATGGAGGGCTCACTCTTGGAGGTATTCAAAAGAATCATCCAAAGAAGGACCCCACAAGGACCTTGTGCAGTGGAAAAAAACGGTCGGTTTTGCTGAATTTTTAAAGTTCACTTGCTCTCCGAATTTGAAAAGGTGATACAAACAAAAGTTGTAGCTCGTGGGCTGAACTTTTGCCTCAAATTTTTTCATATTTTTTTGAGCTACGAGCTGTGAGCTATGATTTTATTAGTGGACCCCAGTTTTCCCATGCTATGCAGCCACACTCTCTCTTCCACTTTATCATTTTCCTCTTTCACACACACTTCTCCACTCATCATCCCCACCTCTCTCACCACTCCTCTCTGCACCCTACTCACCTTCTCTTCAACCTTGAAGAATAAGAGAAACCATGGTGAACTCATACCTCCCACACACAATTCCATTCCAAAATTGACCACCTAGTCTCATTTTTCCTCCTCCAAATTACCCATATCTATCAAAAAAACCACAAAATTCAGTCTCTTCTCTTAAAAGACAGCATCATGGTGGTTGATTGCTCAGCTTCAATTACCGTGTCTCTCAAGGAAGGTCAAGAGTGGAAAAAAAATGTACCGTCAAAGCTAGTGGACCGTCAACAAGCGTCAAAATTGGCCCTACTCAAGACACTTGGAGCATCAACCTTGTAAGAAATCCACCTTTTCTTACCTCTTAAGAGTTTTTCTTCCTTATTTGTATCCTACATGGATCCTCCCATTGTAAATATCCAATTCCATTTGTAAATTAATACTAACTCTACTAACACTAACCCACTATGAAAAGTCCTATCACCTCCATTTCTCTCCTCTCTCTTTCCCCACCAACTTCTTGATAATTCCAAGCAAAAGAAATTAGATAAATTGCTGAAAATCTAACCCAACCATGGTTAGAGGAGTAACCCTAGCCTTCAAAATGGCTATAAAAGGAGGGTGTAGCTAGCACAAAAAGGGAGGAGAAGAAAGAGCACTATGCTATAGCTTGAGAAGCCAAGCTCAACCTCTTGAGAAGGAGCTCTTGAGTGGAATCTCATTGGCATTAGGCATATGTATGTGTTGTATTAGGGGTGATTATCAAGGGAACTCTATGCCATTGTAAGAGAGAGGGATCATTAAATTGAGAGTAGGAAATCTATCATTTCTCCTACTAGTGTAAGCCCAACATTTGCTGAATCAAGGAGGGTGTAAGAATGGATACCTTGTCTCCCTTCCAACGTGAAGTCATGGACAATAATGATGTGTAAGTGTCTTGGTGTTTTATTTAAGTTCTTGATAGCTTGTCTCCGGGTATTGTTATCAATTTAGCCATAAATCCCACATGCTGTAAGAGGGCGACAGGGTGGAGAGGACTCCCCTGGCCTTAAGACAGTGATTGGGGTGGCTTTTTTCTTGTGATGTGTTGTGGTGTAATTTACTCAGTCTATGTTGAACAAATACTAATCTCACTTTGATTGGTCATAACAGATTTGTAAGAAGGCATTAGTGCAACAAGCACCCCCTTCTCTCTCTTTCTTACATATATATATTTATGTTTGCTTGATCATTAACGATACACTTCAAAGCAGACGGAGCACCATCTCTCTCTCTCTCTCTCTCTCTCTCTCTCTCTCTCTCTCTCTCTCTCTCTCTCTCTCTCTCTCGTGTTTTAGTGTGTGAGAGTGTTCCATTGGTGTTAGGGTTAGTGTAAATTCCTTGCTTGTTCGTGGGTTGCTCTAACGATTCTCCTCTTTTGCGTCCTAGTTCGCTCTTAAACTAGGTGGTGCCCCTTGTGTAGTTGGGATTTGGCTGTGGGTTTTTTGTTTTGGTTTGTGTTGTGTTCTGCCCCAGCCCCATTGAGCAGCACGGGAGCCTTGAAGGGTGTCTAGAGGTTGCTCTTCTTGTTGCCCGCCCCGGACCGCCTCAATATTTAGCACCCGTGTCCAATAAGGTGTTAGATAGCACTTTTTTACAGGTGTTGTTTTTACAGCTCAATAGGGTATCGTAGAGGTGTGTGAGAGTCCAACCAATCCTCGTCAGTTTCAACGTGAAATGCATGTGTAACTCCAAGGTTAGCCTCTTGTTTTCGTCTTATGCGTTGTTGTCGCTCCTTAGCCTCAGCGTGAGCTTGTATCTTCTTCAATTCTGTTTGTGCCTTGGCTACCTTTTTTGTATGGATGGCGCGTAGCTCCTCTTGGCTTAAAGGATCATAGTATCTTTTAAATTTGCTCCCATTAAGAAATCCAATGGTTTCAACTCCATCAAGAGTCTCCACACAAATGGTTCCTTGTGGGGTGATCTCACATACTCTATATGGTCCTTTTCCCGCAACTTTTTCTTTTTGTTACACACTCTATAAGGACTTTATCACCAACATTGATATCTTTGTTCTTTAGATGACGATCAAACCATTTCTTCCTTCTATCTTTCTCCACAAGTGCATTTTGCACAGCTAATTGCCTCTCTTCATCTAGCCTTTCAAGGATATATAATCGCTCAGCTAAGGGGTTACCATCCCAACCTTCTTGGGAAGCTACTCGAAGACTAGGAATGACAAACTCCCATGTCATAACCGCTTCTTGGCCATACACCCTCTTAAATGGTGTGCAGTTAATGGCAACTTTGTATGTAGTACGATAAGCCCGTAGAGCTGATGTAAGATTTAAATCCCAATCTGTGCGATGAGCTTCCACTGTTTTGGTTAAGATAGAGATTAAGGTCTTGTTGGTGCTCTCATCTTGGCCATTTGCTTGTGGATAATAAGGTGTGGACTTATGGTGAGCTATCATAAAGTTGGTAGTGAGTTCTTTTATTACTCCATTTATAAAATGAGTACCATTGTCACTCACGATCTCAAAGGGACAACCAAATCTTGTAATAATGTTCTCAAACAGAAACTTGGCAGTTGACCTCGCATCGGCCTTACGTGTCACCATGGCTTCCGCCCACTTTGTCACATAGTCAATGGCAACGATAATATATCAAGATTGAGTGCTACGAGCTGCCGAACTAATTGGGCCTACAAAGTCCAAACCCCATTTTTCAAATGGTTGAGTCACTTTAATAGGATGTAAGGGCATCTTATCCTTTTGTTGTGTGATCTTGTAACGTTGGCATTCATCACATCCTTTTGCAAAAAGTGATGCATCCTTGAATAAGGTAGGCCACCAATAGCCTAATTGCAACACCTTTCTAGCTGTTAGTTCCCCTAAGGAATGTCCTCCGGCTATACCCATATGGGCTTCCTGTAGTATGTATAAAAATACTCATCCTCACGGGCACAACGTCTAAGAATATCATCCTTCCCTAGCCTGTAGAGAGTTCCTGCAATGAGAGAGTAAGGTTCACATACTTTTAACAGTTTTTGAGCTATGTCCTTACAAAGCTCTTTGGGTGGAAAACCATTAACTAGAAAGTTCACAATCTTCTCACTCCATTCAGGTATGGTTTTGACTAGGAATAGAGAAGCATCGGGCAACTCATCATCGACTCCAGTAGGGGTTTCACCATTGGGTATACGAGACAAATGATCCACCATGACCTGTCTTTTACTAGGTCTCACCACAACGATAAAATCAAACTCAAGGAGAATTAACAACCATCGTGTAATTCTTCCCGTGGAACAAGGTTTATTTACTAGATACAACAAGGTTTGATGATCAACATAGAAAACAAACTTGTTGGCCAGAAGGTAGTGGAAAATTTCTTCACTGCATAAATCATACCTAAACCTTCTCGCTCTGTAGTGGTTTAGTTTCTCTCTGCATCATTCAATTGATGACTTACAAAGCTAATGGAGTAGTTTAGTTTATGTTCTCCTGGTTGAGCTAGAACACACCCAATAGCAAAGTTCGATGCATCAGTATGCACATGGAAAATTACATTCCAACCGTGCACTAGTCATGGTCTTTTTCAATGACTCATAAGCATGGTCACACTCCACGGTCCATTGGAACTCAATAAGAATCTTGTACAAAGGACGAGCTATCTTGGCAAAGTTCAAAATAAACCGTTGGTAATAACCAACATGGCCCATGAACCTTTGAACTCCTTTATAGTTTGTAGGTGGTGGCAATGCAGCAATGGCTTTAATTTTGCCCTCATCTATGGAAATCCCATTTTTGGACACTATATGCCCTAAAATGACTCCATGTTTAACCCAAAATTGGCATTTAAAAGGGTTTAAGGAGATGCAATACAATATGCACTTCACAAACACTTTTTGTAAGCATGATAGATGTTCTTTCCAAGAGGAATAAACACAGAGGTCATCTAAGGAAGCTTCACAAAAATTCCTCAAATATTCTCTAAAAGCAGTGGTTATTAATCTTTGAAAGGTAGGAGGGGCATTCATTAAGCCAAAATCCATAACACGAAATGCGAACACTCCAAATTCGGTTATAAAGACTGTTTTAGCTTGGTCCTCTAGAGCACAATTGTGATTTGATTGTAGCTAGAGTACCCATCTAAAAAGCTATAAGCTTCCTTCCCTGCAACTCTTTCAAGAACATGTTCTGAATATGGAAAGGGGTAATGGTCCCTCCTAGTGGCGACATTGACCTTTTTGAGAACCACGCACACTCATAGTTTCCCATTATTTTTTGGCACAATCACTATTGGAGACACCCATTTTGAGTGCTCAAGAGGGTATATGAATCCGCATTTCACAAGCTTTTCAATCTCTTCTTGAATAATTTTTGCATATTTAGGATTCATTGGGTAGGGTCGTTGCTGAACTGGTTTAGGCACTTTTTTCATGGGGATTGTGTGTTTCACCATGGAAGGTGGAACACCTTTCATATCATGATATGTCCAGGCAAATATATCCCTGAATTCCTTGAGAAGTTCTTTAAGTACACACTCCTCAGTCTCTGTCAGATATTGGGCAATGAAAACAAATTTTGACTCTTCTCCTCGGTCTGCTAACTCTATTTCCTTAACTATCGTTGGACCGTCATAGACTCCATTGCTCCCATCGATAGGTTTTCTTTGAGCCTTTGTATACACAACGTTACGTTCCTCTGTGGTATAGGATTTGAAATGTTCAAATGCAGGGTGTAAGTTTGTGGGGTCCTGTTGTTCTGTGGACTGTGATTTCACTTTTGATTCCTTTTATTGTTGAGCTAACTCTTGATTTTGTTGTCTCCTTACGGTACGACTCAACTTTGGCTTCTTTGTAGCCTCTAGTTGTGCAATGTCAATGGGTTGTGGACTACACCAGATAACGCTTGAAGGTATTCACCCCAGTTATCTACCAGCTTTCGATGAGCATCACATGTCCCTATATAATTAAGCCATTCTACGATAGATTTCTTTTCATTTATTCTAGCATGCACATTTGCTCGATATCATCGCCTCTTACATCCTTACTCTTCTTGTCTAATTTTTTATTACAACCGATCTCTAGTGAAGAGTCACTAGATGAATCGCTACTTGTGTCTTTTGCTCCCTTGGATAGATTGTCATCTAGGTTGCCACTGGGCCCTGAATGGTTTGTTCCCACATTTGCACTAAGATTTAACTCAAATTCTTCGTCCTCAGAGTCAATTTCAGTTGATGATTCTCACCCTAAATTGTGTGGGCTAAAGTCTTGTGAGGCGCTACTGGTTCCAATGCCAGTCAAACCTTCATCTTGTAGGTCATCAGAAGCTATATGCATTGCTTCTAGCATATTTAAGGGTGGTGGCATTTCATCCCCCTCAGGTGTTACCCAGGTCGTCCCCCTATTTCCCCAAGTGTCTATGGTTGCTGCTAGGTGGACCCAATCCACATTGTCCGACTCAGTCATCCCAGGTAGTACATCCATATAAGGAGAATCTTCCCAAACATCAGTGTCCTCTTTACACATGTAACAATACTGCAATGGGGCCGAGTAAACCGTGGTGTCAGATCTGTAAACTGAGGTGTCAGATCTATGATCAATTATAAACCTGTTTCCTAGAGGATGTGGTTGACCAGTTACAAGATTCACTCGAATGAGAGAATCTTGGAACTGAAGGTAGACATGGTTTTTAGACCAGTCATGCACCATTTTTGCTTCCCTCATAAAAGGACATCCTAAGATCATCTCCGATGCCATAGTGTGCGTGGAGAAATCCATAACAATGAAGGTAACTCTTATTTTATGTCCAAAGACCTTGATCTTGAGATCTTCTAGCATCCCAATAGGTTTAACAATAGACCCATTGGCCATCTTCACTACTATGGTTGTGGTCACAAGGTGAGGTCTTGCCATAGTTTCCCAACAATTTTTAGTCACAATGCTAACCCCACCACCACCATCAAGGGTTCCCTTCACATTTAATCCCTTAGTAGTGATTGGTATGGTTACATTGGATTCATCACCCTCAAAGTACTGTCCCAACTTGTTAACAAGTATTTCTATAACAAGGTTCTCATCTAGGTTGGGTTGTGGATCTAAGTGTTCCTCCTCTATTGGCATCTCCCCAGCTCCATCCATCAGTGCAAATTGTGGTAGCCCAAACTTCAGTTCTCCATTGAGGAAGGCTCAAAGAGCTGAGACTAGCTCAGGGTCTTTATATAGTTTGGACATGATGGTGGTTCTAACTTCTGAAGACATGAAATCCATCAATTTGGCAATGTTTATCGACACCTTTTGGGCTTCGGTCCCTTGACGTGGGGAAGATGGGATCCCCATTTCTTCTATAGGATCAGGTAGTCCCTCTGTAAACATTCTTTCCATCAAGAAGTGCGTACGCCCACTTTCCCACGACTTTAAGTCACTTTCTTCTTGGATGACACTAGGTATGGCTAAGGGTCTATGGAATTGGTGAGCTTGTTGTTGCATAGGGAACACTGTGTCTATAATCTGGATCTGCCTAGGTACTGGTTCTAGATCCCTTTGGGTATCTTCTACCAAACTCCTTAATTGCTTGACTCGCTTAATCTCCTCTGTAGGGTTTAGATAAGTTCCTATCTTCTTCTTGGATCATGTCCATTGTGGCTCATAAAGATCTTCCTTGTCGGTTTCTATCTTAGTGGTCGTTTTGGTCTCCATGGTTTCACCTGAATCAGAATCCTCTTCAGCGTCGTTCATATATACAGGGTCATCACCAGTCCCTATGTTGGTCTTTGAATTGGGGTCTGATTGTGCTGCTTTTTGCGATCTCTTCCTTTGAATTTTCTTCTTCTTCTGAGATTGGGCAATTGATACCGTGTCTCTTTCCTCAAGAATATATTTTTGTTTTTGGAGCATTGATCGTTGAGTACGTTTATTAGTACCACATGTGTACTTTGTGATGGCTCCTCGGTAACCTCAATCAAGTTTAATGGCATGATCTTCACTGCATTTGGATTATTTGGACATTGGGCAATCAAATGATCTATGCCATATCGATTACACATGAGTATGGGCATGGTAGACATGCTCGCTTGATTGGTTTGCATTAGTGTGGCATTCTTTTGTAGCCTAATGGGACACTCGACCACAAGATGTGTACCTCCACACTCATAGCATTGAAGAGGTGGTCTCTTAGCAGTGTAATTGATATTTTGGCCTCTTGCAGCAAGAGCAGCTACTTGATAGACAGGTTTGACTTGTCCCCAATAGTCCTCCATGTAGTATTGTGGACTTTCTTCAAGCACATCCATCCCATAGCCAATATTAGGATCTATATCTTCCTCACAACCTTCCAAACAAGCAATAGATAACTCACAACCCACTTGATTCATAGAAGTGATTCTCGGATGTGATGGTTGCGGTCCTAGCACTAGAGGTGGTAAGGGTGTTGTTTGAACAACATTTTGGGCCCTAGGGACCATGTGTTGTGCTATTTGTTCAAGAGGTGGGGCCGGCATCAATGCAAGCACTTGAGGTGTGTCTGTCCATGCTAAGGTTGGTCTATTGACCATAGCGTGCTTAAATACTATGCAATCCTTAGCTTGATGACCATAACTCCCACAGGCATTAAAGTTCCCATTGAATTTTACCCTAAAAGCAGGGCATTCACTGGTACTATGCAGTCCATAGCATATTGAGCACCATTGTTGCTCCCTTCTTGGATACATATGATTGTTTTGCGGAGCACGATTATCTCTAAGACTCTCTTGAATGGCCTTGGTGAGGTCTGGTAAAGTCATCTCCGATATCTTTGGATCCTTAGCAATAGGCTTTAGGGTCATTGGCTGATGCCCCGATGCTTGCAAACTAGTAGATTTAGGCTCAACAGACACTCTTTCTCCTTGAATCACTAAATTATCCTCCAATTGGATCGCATTGGTGCTGCTTCCCAAGTGGTGATACCTCTAATGACTAGGCCATTGTAGATATCCTCATGTCGTAATCCCCTAATGAATCTATCAAGAAATTGATTATTATTGAAGCACTAATTTGGATTACAATGAGAATTCAAATGCTTTAAGCAACTAATAAAGTCTCTCACCGACTCTCCTTCCTCTCGTTGGGCTTTCCGGAGCTAAGAGGCTACACCCCAAAGCACTCCCTCTCATATGTATTCTTTCAAGAACAGTCTCCTAAGAGTAGGGTAAATCGTTTTTTCTTCCACCCTTAGGGTTCTATACCAATCCCCAACCTTCCCACTTAAGGTTAGGCTTAAAGCATTACTCTTATGCAGTCATTGTGTTCTCCTAGAGAATCGCATATTTGTTCAAACACTTCGATATGATTTCTCACATCCTCGTATCCATTAAATTTTTGTGTGAGCTTGGTTATTTTTACAGCCTTACTTCTACGTTCTCTATCACGCCTGTTACGCATATTCTCAGAAATAGATCGACCGATAGCTTGAGAAAATGTTGCCAAGTCACCTAAGTGAGCATGAACCATGGGTGGAGATTCTCCAGAGACTACATGTGGAGTAGGTATTGGCATTGGGCTTGGCGCATACGAAGCCCTTGGGTTCCACGTTTGATACGGTGTTGTGCCATGTGGCGGTCCAAAGTTCATATGTGTGGCCCTAGGCATAGCAGACATCGGATGTGACATGCTAATGCTAGCCGGTACGGTTCCATGGAAATAAGATCTTGGGTGTTGTGGTTGTGGAGCATAGGTAGTTGAAACAATGGGAGGGGTAGGGGCTACATGAGTGCGATGACCCATAGGTGTATACGATTGGTACACACTTGTAGGTAATGTTGCAGGCATTGAGCTACCATGTAGTGGTGCTCTACTAACAAATGAGGTCCATGGCATGTTTATTGTCATGCCCATCATTGGGGTAGGCATGGTAGCCATGGTGTCATCAAGAGAAAGATGAGCTAGACTTGGAAAAGTAAAGCTATCACTTGTAGGCTCAGATTGCACTAAGACCCCTGGTGAAACAACATATGGGGGATTCATCTGACTTACCAAGGGAGTCTCCATTTTTTATAAGGTTGGTTGTTTAGCCTTCCGTGTATCCAAGAATCTCATGAGACCCGTTGAAGGCATGTGGATCCCCTTGTTCTGTCTCTCTAGCTCAATGACTCTATGGATGACCTAACAAACTCTTTGTTGTTGATCCTCCACACTAGTAGCACTCGTTGTGGATTGTAGGACATCTAACCAACCCACACGATAGGTGTGACTGGTGTATAGGTTGGTTAGAGTTTTCATTTGTAGTTCGTACTCCTAGTTCTCATTCAAGAATGCTCCATCTAGGATTGAGGTGCTAGGGGTGTCCTTTGAACTAGATGCAATGTGGCACTCTATGGGTTGACCCTTAGTGGTCGCTAATTCAGGAGCACTCGATTGCTCTCCTAGCAAATATATTGACATAGGGGCTTTCTCTTTTAACTCTCTTTGTTGCTCCACCTTGTGTAAGCTCTCAATTTCCTTTTCCCTAGCCGTGATGATATAACGCTCAACCTCTTGCACTTTGGCAAGGCTTCTACCATCAGGTAATATAACCTCGGAGGGAAATAGCTATGAAGAGTCAGGGGGTGTGGTGAATGGAGTATTCACGTGCATACTCTCTAAGAGAATAGGGTCTATGTTGGTCATGAATAGCGAATTTACTTCCCCACCCCCTCATTTACATCGTTAGCTCCATGTTCGAAGCGAGTGTCTCTACTAAAGGTTTCCTTCAAGCGGCTAAGCACGCTCGGCCCAGATCACGGGCCCATGCCATGCATGTCTTGGCTTGAGCTATCGGGATTAAACATTGGGAAACCCTCCATGACGTTATAGTCAGAGGAAGAGTCACTAGCCGCTATGTTTGGGTCTTGGTTTGTACTACCTTGGGTCCCCGCCGAGGGCCCGAAACTTAATGTAGGTGGATATTGAGAGCTCGCGTAAGTCGAAATTCTCGCTAGTTGCTCCATCTCTAGCACATGACCAGAGCGCATACACATGTGCCTTTGGCACCCTACAAGCATCGACGAATAACCTCGAAGGTTAACCGCTTACTTTTTTAGGTGTTCGTTTTCACTCGTTTTTTGATATCTTTTAATGTTTTTTAATGATCGGTTTTTTGATTAAAGTGTGTGATAGCTCAAAACGAACGTATCGCTTAGGGGGTTGTGGTGTGCTTTACAGCACAACGTTTGATTACCTGAAGCTCCGTTGGTGGCTAAATACATAATTTTAAAGGGAGATTGAGGCCTGAGCCTAAGTGTGGGCTTGGGCTTGCCTATGGAGGATATTCCTGATACCTTTAAATTTTTAATTTTTTTTTTTTTTTTTTTGATAAGGTTGTCGCGGCCGCGCTATGCGTGCGAGCACAGAAACACCTAACCTACCTGCTTACAACTAATACAGCTACTGTTACACACTAATACACTACTACAATAACTCCCTAACAAAACTACTTACTATACTTTACACAGAACTAACATTATGGATCTACTACCTTAATCCTAATACCTTATCACACAGAAAACACACTACCTTTAACAAAACAATACACAGCAAAATAAAACAAACTCCTTCTCAACACACACACCTTCCTTCTCTACCTTTCCTACAATTTAAAATGCACCACAAAGTAGCATAGAGTGCTACTCAAGCTTAATGCAAGGCATTCCCCGAAAACGGTGCCAAAAATGTGCACGTCTGTCGCACATGTCAATGCAAGGGACTTGCGGATACACTGTGTGCGAGCCACAAATGGCTCCAAGCACACAACTAGACTAATCTAGCAAGCTCAAGAGAGCAAGGGTGTGTCACTCACTGCCCTACGCTCGCCTTCGTGGAGGATTCCTCGCTGCAAAGAAGAAGGATCCGCTGCTGTGCCACGCTCAACCGCTTCGCCGCCGCCGTTCCATCGTCCCAATGCTCGATCACACACACTCTCTCTCACACACACACACTCTCTCTCTCTCTCTCTCTCTCACGCATACATACACATAAGGAGGTGAAGAAGAAGAAGATGGAGATGGAGCAAGAGCACTCTTCAATTGCACAAATGAAAGAATATGTGATTTTTAGGTTTATGTGACTTTTATATGAGCTCACCCCATTCACACTTGGGCGCCCATACTTAGCCAACTAACCCTTGAATGTTCTTGTTAGAGTGCGCCTCTCATCCGCGATCGATCACTCTTACCCTTTTCCTATTGGACTGACAAGCTCGGCCCATGACTACTAGAAGTGGACGCCAGTGGGGTTAACACATGCGCATCCTTAACATCCCAAAACGAGGTTGCTCTACCGTAAGCAAAACAACTCTAACAGCAGTAATCCTTGGAGCAAAACCTGCAACATCCTCAACATCACCTACATCCTCAGAACCAGGACGTACATCAATGCCCTGCACACTATTCTAGACGCCCTTTGACACAAGAACATGTTGCATCATGTAAGCCCCACATAGGGTAATTGTCCCCATCCAATTTGTCCTCAACAACAAACATCTTGAACACATCTGTGTTGTTTCGGCCATTGCGAATGCCTGCACCTGATGTGAAAACTACCCAAAAGGAGGAGAAATGAAGCGGGAACAACACGTGCTATATATCACAAACCGTAGAAGACTGTAAGGGACCTATTATACAAAAAAATGACACTGATAGAAATTTTGCACAAAATGACGAAATAACATGTGCAACACTGCCTGTAGTAGAAATGAAGGTCAAAATGAGCGCTCACAAAAATCTAAGAAAGTAAGCAGGCGTGTGCTGGAGCTGCTGGCAACTAAGCTCAGAAGGACGCAACCTGCTCTGATACCAATTGTTGGAATTAGGGTTGTGGGGAAACACACACAGCTTGGAGAAGATGAAGGAAGCTCAAGGCACACAACAGAGAGTGTATTACTTAGTGTGCAATGGAAAGATAGATATCCCTAGAATTAATGGGCGTATATACAATGCACAGGAAAAAACCTCCTAGTGAGGGAAAAAATGCCTTGGCGGTCCTAAGTGTGTTCACACAAATCACTACCACATGTATATGGTAACATTTTCCCTGCTAGCCATAAATTCTATTCTGGTGTTAGAGGTAGATGCTCTGCCTGGCCTATAGCATGATAGGCTATTCTTGTAAGAACTTCAAGAGCTCCCAAAAAGGTGATGTTCTTTGGATTCTTTACATGGGTGAGGGTGGTATGGATATAGTGAGCGTGGTCAACTACGGTGGCTCCCTCTTTCTTAGACGCTTGTGTAAATGTAGATGCCAATGTATGGTTTGGAACTGTGTACTTGGGTGGAAGCTTTACGGTGAAGTGGAAATGTTGGTGGTAGAGTTGAAGAGCCCGCTCTATCTCCTTCTGCATGAGATCCAAGAAAGAAGTGGATCTGTTAGTAAGTATTCCTGTAGTGGACATCTGGCGGTCTCTCATTGGCTTCCCCCCCTTTGGCAATCTCAAAGCATCTGCCACTTGATCTTCTATATTGTTAACCTCAATTGGGGTGTGATTGAGGTCTGAGATAGTTGCCTGACCTTCTTTAGTAATACTATGTAGCAGTTCATAGGCCCTTTTGTAATCCACACCGCATGGTACCAGTTCAAGATAGTCTTTTAGGCCAATTTTCTCCCATAGTGGCTTGAATGCATCCTTGTTTGCTAGATCCCGAGCTTCTTTGGCATCATCTTCACTTCTTCTTGGGATCCTTGTGAACTCTTGAATGTGCCATGGTACATTGTGGCATGTTGACTTTCAGATTTCTCTCTGGCCAACCCAGTGTGACATTGGCTTCTTTCAGAGACTTTTCTTCTGGCTGATATGGGGGAAGCTCTGCCATTTTTTCATTCATAATATTCTTCTTTGGAGCTCTCAAAGTGGAGGAGAGAGAACCTGACACAAATTCATCATATTTGGTAGTCAAACCAATTCCAACTATTACCAAAAACACATGTGGTGAGAGTTATGGGAAATTTTGTGTCCACTTTTTCCACTTTTAGAGCTTGTGATGATTGAAGGGATGTGCTTTGCCAAACTTGATGATAATGGTCATGGTGCTTGAGATAAGACATGAACATTTTTGTGTTGAAACTTGATGGGTCAGACCCCTCTGGCCACTGTTCTATCTTAGGCGCACCTAAGATAGAATTGGCTAGTTTTGGGCCATTTTGGGCTCTTCTGAGCTTGATTAACTTCATAAAGTGGAGATTTGGTGTTTGGTGAAGTTTGGAATCATATGAAAAGCTAAAAGTCAATTAGGTCCACTTTTAGTGTCTTTTGAACACTAAAGTGATCATGGACTAATGTATGCATGGGAAAAGTGTAACATGGTGATGTAGGCTATATGCCAAGTATGAGGATCATGCTCATGCAAAAAAAATTGCAAAAAGTGCTCAAATCATGGCAGATCATCTTCGACATGCCTAAGATAAAATTTGCATTTTATTGTTATTTATGCCCCTAACTTGCTCTATCTAGCTTCTACTATGTTAGTTATGGTGGGTAACGGCCTTGTTTGTGTCTTTTGCACTTGGTGTTGCCCCCAATGAAGTCAGTGATGGTCCTCTTTTGAGCCGAGCTTGACTTGGAGACACTAGCCAGTAGTGGTGTGCCCACCGAAGGTTAGTAAGGGTCAAGTGTATATATAGAGTGTCCCCCTTGAGTTTGAGGTCAAACAAATGAATAATTTGTACAAAAGTGCAAAATGTCGCTTTGCGGTGAAGATATGGTCATTTTGCTCTATCCTTATGATTTTGACTTTAATGCACCCCTAGTTCTCCACAATTCCCCAACATGATTGCATCAACACATGTGTCAAGTTTGGTCTAGATCTGAGCTCTTTATCTTCGGCACGCCGAAGATGTTAGGTCAAATTTTCTAGCATTTTTTGGACTTTGGGGCTCACCAATGTATTCTCTCACTAGTGAAGAGCCTACAACTCAAGTTTGGTGTAATTTGGATGTCTGGGTGAACGGTGTATTTGTCTTTGTCCCTGAAAGTTCCTCGATTGCCTGTGTTGCCATGCCCCCTATAACCCCTTGTGGTCGACAAAGTTATAATCAAAATGCTTCTTGGTATAGTTAGGAACTTACCCCTCATGGCTGAGGCAAAATGAAGATGCATCTCCCAGTCCGTGCTGCCCGAATTTACAATTTTTGTCAGTGTAGAGCTCAAAATTTTGTTTGTATGTTCTGCTTGAACATTTACTTGAGGATGATAGGGTGCAGATTTGTTATGGATTGCCATGCACTCAAGTAATAGGTGCTCGATCACCTCACTGAGGAAATGTGATCCATGATCACTTATAAGCTCAATGGGAAGTCCGTATCTAGTGATTATGCATTTTTACAGGAACGTATTAGTAGTTCTAACATCATTCTTCATAGTGGCTCTTGCTTTGGCCCATTTGGTTAAGTAATCTATGGCCACAATAATATATTGCCCCTGATTTCTGTATGCCAGTGGTTGTATCGGACCCACAAAGTCTATATCCCACTTCACAAATGCACGTGCTCCCATCATAGGTTGTAGTGGCATACTATCAATTCGTGTTGGCACCTTTGCTCGTTTGACGTGAATCACATCATCAAAAAATTCTTTTAGCATCAAAAAACAAAGTTGGCAACTAGATGCCTGCCATCAATATAGTTTTGGTTGTAGTTTCATGAGAGAAGTGACTGCTCGCTAGACCTGTGAGTGCTCTAGGATAGGAAGATACTCCTCTTCATTAACACATAGTCTATTAAGTTGTTGGTCTTTCCCTCGCCAATAGAGCTGATTTCCAATCATTGTATAGTTGGCTACTTCAATCTCTATTGTCCTTCGTTTCCTTTTACTCATATCTTCTAGGAGTATTCTTTTAGTCAGATATTCCACCAGGTATCTACTCCTCTGTAGTGTCACTAAAAACTAAAATAACGTGGCATGAGGTATGGCAACTCTTTCCTTACATTGAGAGCAATCATTCATGCAATGATGAACGTCTCTCTTCACTAGTAAACTCCCAAGTAAGTCAATCATTGTAAGATTTGATCTGTGCAAAATGCAAACCTACTATCCTGGTATGAGCTTGACTCAAGTGGGCATTTTTCTGCTTAGATTAATGCACAAAAGTAGGATCCCATCCTTGTTTTTGCGATACAACCTTCCAGCTAGCAATTGGTATAGGGTTGATTGCTCTATCAATCATGGTCTAATAGGATTGGTATATGGGAATCTACTTGTGCTATGGTCATTAAGATACAAGATCTTTTGGTCATCTTGGAACCATTTCCACAAAGAATAGATATGCATTGGGTAAATCAACATCTACTTCTTTGGGTGCTTCCCCTGTGGTGAGTCTTGACAGATGATATGCTCTTTGGTGTGTGGTGCCCTTTTTTACTATCATTGTGAAGCCAAATTTGAGTAAGATGATAAACCATCTCGCTATCCTTCCTCTGTTGCACGGTTTGTTTACCAAATAGAGTAAGGCTTGATGGTCTACAAAAAAGAAAAACTTGTTGGCTAACAAGTAGTGTCGGTTTTTTTAATTGAATACACCATACCAAGACCTTCTCTTTTAAAGGTTGTGTAGTTCTTTTCTACTAGGTTTAATTGTTGACTAGCATAGGAGATAGGAAAATCCATGGTTCCCTCTCCTGGGTGGGCTAAGATGCAGCCAATAGCAAAACTCAAAGCATACACATGCACATGGAACACTTTAGTCTAGTCTGGAGCTTTTAGTATTGGTGCAGTGGTGAAAGCTTGCTTAAGCTTTTGGAATGATTCCTCACATTTGCTGGTCCATTCAAATGAGTGATTAGGCTATAAATGGGTTTAGTTATTACTGCATAAATGTAGATAAATCTATGATAATAGCCAGAATGCCCCATAAATTCCTAAACTTCTTTGATCAATGTTGGTCTAGCCATTACAGCAATCACTTCCACCTTTTCCATGTCTGTGGCTATACCATTTTTTGACACAATATGTCCAAGAATTTTTCTTGTCTAAACATTGAAACACATTTTTCAGGATTCAAGAAAATCCTAGATAGTTGGCATTTCTCAAAGACGCATCGTAAATGTTCAAAATGACTCTCACATTTTGTGGAGTGCACACAAAGTTCATCTTGTTAATATTTTGGCATCTCAAGTGAACTGCCCAATGCGACCCCATTATTTAGTTTGGATTTTAGGTATTTATTTCACTTATTTGTCAAAGTCTTGGGTAGGGCAATTTACTGGGAGTGCTATATAAACAACCCCTTGCCTCCATTGTATACCTATTCAATTATCCATTGCCGAGGTTGATTGGTTCAGGAGACTCTCTCTCTCTCTCTCTCTCTCTCTCTCTCTCTCTCTCTCTCTCTCTCTCTCTCTCTCTCTCTCTCTCTCCCCGCCCCCCTGGTCTCTACGCTTCTGCATCGTCGACTTTGACATGGTATCAGAGCCCTTTGTGGAGCTCTGTATAAAAGCCTTGGAGGAGAAGAAGCTGTCCCGTGCAGAGAAGAGCCGGCGTCCTACTCCATTTTGAAGTCGCTGCCCAAAACACAAATGTCCTCTGCGTTCTAAAATGCTACTATGCAACGGCACCGTAACCCCTTTATCTACGTGCATTTTGAAAGGGCACCACTCGTAGCACCAAAAGAGCCCCACTAGACACCGCTAGCATTTTAAAATGTTGGCGTTTTGCAATGAATCGCCTCCAATTGGCGCCGGTTTCCTCCCATCCCCTGCGTGTGTTTTGAACGCACCTGCAAATGCCACTGCTGCCTCCCCTCCTGACAACGTTTTGAAAAGCTAGAGGTAGGAACCCTTGGCAAGTAGGTGCCCCTACATTTTGAGATGCCCAGTCGGGAAGCCCCTTGGACAACCAGCTCCCCCTAGTTTCTTACCCAAGTGCCCCCTCCTCTCTCGTCATGTACAGGCATTTTAAAACGATGTAAGAGTAAGTGAGTGTGGAGGGCACATTTGGTAGCCTCACATTGGAGAGCCTTGGACGATGGATTACAAAGCCTTAGTGGCTTGTACAAGGGAGTAAAGAAGTGGCTTGGATGAGAAAGTAGCAGGGATTTGAGAGCGGCCTTGCAACAACAACGAGGTTTTGGAGGATTGGCCTTGCAAAATAGCCGTGGAGTGGAAAAACTTCTTGGAAGTGGCAAGGAGATTCAAGCTTGAGAGAGGGTATGGAGTGGCTTGGGAGTACCAGAGGAATGGCTTGGGGATTTTGTGCAGCTTGGATGGAACTCTTAGCCCTTGTTATGCACAGTTTATTGTGGAGCTTTGGATTTGTTCAAGTCCTACCATAGGGTAAACGTGCGAAGCGACTATCAGCAAACAAAATTTTGGATTTTAGAGAGTGGTTTGGTTTGGTTTGTACGGCCATTTTTTTGGGTGCAAGAAGGTACCCGATTACCAGATCTTGCAACTTCAAAATGGCCTCCCCTTTCTCGAGCAACCGTAATGACATCAACCAAAAGCAACAAGTGGCTATGGATAACGGATTATCAACCATCCATTTAGCAGCCTATGCATTGGCACAGTTCTCAAGGAACCTAAAAAATTGTTTGGCTCGAGTTCGTGAAGTCAAAAGAAAATGGAGGAGTTCGCTAGAGGACAACATCAAAGGTCAGTTGGACAAGTATGACAATACTAGTACTCAGTTATTTGACTTGGTACCCAGGAGGTACGATCACAGTTGTCATGAATGTGGCTCGACCCTTTGTTTGGCTCAAGAGTTTGAAGACAAAGGCAAAAGCAAGAACTCACAAATAGACAACGACAAAGGCAAGCTGGACAGAGATTACAGTAATAAATATTTGACAGAGGAGATTGGCATGGCACTCTTGGCGGTGGCCAAAGTAGCCTTGACATCAGATTTCTATTCAAATGACATGTGTCATCACTAGCTTCAGCTAGAGAAAGGCTTGTGAGTGGCAGAGAGGGGCAAGCAATGCTCCCTACAATTAATTTGGACCCTTGTGTTGGAGTTCAAGTTGTTGATGTTTGGACTCGTAGGTCGGAGTTCAATGCACATGCATCTGGCAGGGAACCAATCAAACGTCTAAAACACTATGGATGAGTGCACCAATCCATTGTTGTTGGTTAGATTATGGAAATGATGTGTTCCAATAGTTCATTATCTTGGAGTTTTATATTTTGTACGTGATGTGTTCACAATTCATGAATGGGGATTATTGGACGTAGTATGGTCTACAATTCAAAGTTTCTACAAAGGAAACCAATGCTCAAGATGGCATTACTTTCAGGTACAAAGTTGAGGAGAGCAACACCAAGGTGTATCCATTTGGTAGGGTGTCCATGGTAGCTTCTTCATCAACTTGGTCTCACTATTGATGTCCACTATGAGCTGCAGAGAGGGTGTTAAAGTTTTGGCATCTCAAGTGAACTGCCGAATGTGATCTTATTATTTAGTTTGGCTTTTAGGTATTTATTTTACTTATTTGTCAAAGTCTTGGGTAGGGAAATTTATTGGGATTGCTATATAAGCAACCCCTTGCCTCCATTATATACACATTTAGTTATTCCTTGCCAAGTTTGATTGGTTCAAGAGACTCTCTCTCTCTCTCTCTCTCTCTCTCTCTCTCTCTCTCTCTCTCGCGTGCTCACTCTCCTTAGTCTCCACGCTTCCGCATCGTCGACTTTCACACACCCATATATACTTCTAGAAAATTCCACAGATATTCCTTAAAAGCATGGCTCATTAGCCTTTAAAATGTTGCTGGTGCATTGGTCAAAACCAAAGGGCATGACTTGATAAGCAAAAATTCTCCATTTTGTGGTTGGGACATGTAGTGAATTGGTTGTAACCAGAGAAGCCATCCAAAAATCTATAAGCCTCTTTGCCAGCTACTTGTTCGTGCACATGGTCTGTGATGGGAAAAGGATAGTTATATCGTATAGTGGCGACATTCACCTTCTTGAGATTCAAACACACTCCGAGTTTGCCATTCTTTTTAGGCACCAAGACAATTGGTGATACCCAATCAGTGTGTTCTATTTTTTAGGTGAAATCGGTCTCTTTGAGTTTCTCAATCTCTTCCTTGATTTTTTTTTAGCAAATGTCTTGTTATAGGTATATGGTCATTGTGTGCTCGGCTTAGAATCATCTCTCATAGAGATAGTGTGTTAGGGATAGTGTGTTGACAGATGGCAGGATCCACCCCCTTGAGACCTTTGTAAAACCATGCAAATACATCCCTATATTCCTTTAACGTTCTTATGAGAATCTCTTCTTGAGACAGGTCCATAGCTATGTATGTGGGTCTTGAATCTTCTCTAGGCTCTGCAAGGTAAATTTTCTAGGTGTTCTTGGGTCCTTCATAAAATTTCCTTGGTCCTTCTGGTTGTCGCAAGGGTTGCTCAACAATGATACTTTGATATTGCCAAATGTACTTTTTATAATAGGATGGAACATTGATTTCTCCCGGTTTATTACTATCCGACTCCATCTTCGTGGTCCAGACTTCTTTCAAGGTCCATTTTAGCTCTTTGTATTTTGCTTTGCATTGAACTTTTGTCATCAGAGGTTCTTTTCCTTTAGTCTTATCAGGATTGCGCGACTTTGGTTTTGTTTTGTTTTATTGCTCCGAATGTTTTGTATTCGGATATCTTCTCGTTATCTTGTCTTTTATGCAGTCCGTTGCATCTACTTTCATTAAAAATAAAGTTTTATTTTCCAATGTAGGTTTTGGTGTTTTCTTTCTCCCCTTTCCTACGATATCTTTGTTGGCATCTTTGATGTTGGTCTGGAAACTTGAAAAACTTTTCTTCTCCTCCCCTGAGTAGAAGTTTGGCTCTCAAATGCTCTTTTTCCGAGTCTGATTCCTTTGTTGTAATTGTTTCTTCTTCTAAATAATCCGTGGCATCATAGTAGTAATAAAAAAAGACATGTTGCTCCTCTATCATTTTGATAAATACCATTTAGATTGGGATTATATCATAGCCCTCCTCATCACAAAAGTGTGTAGTTGCATTAGGAAATTTCGAAGGTCATTTGGAGGGCCTTCTAAGAAAAATAGAATTTTGACTTTCTCTCTCTAGAAAATAGGTGTGGTAAAAGCAATTGTAAACTTGGAATAACCATTCAAAAAGTGTAGTTACAAGTAGATTATTGCCACAACGTCATAACGGCCGTGATGATTGAAGAATAAATTGTTTTCATTTGCATTTAATGAACGTCGTAGAATTGGAGGGAGTTTCCTATACGTGGAATGTATGACTAAAGGAAAAATGACATATCCTTCCAAACCTGCTCTCTCTTTACTCTCTCTCTGTTTGTGCGCTGACCTCAAAGAAATCCCCCCTTTCTTACACTATTGCATACATGGCTTCTTCTTCCAGCCCCACAAATGTCCTCCTTAAAAGAACCCTCTATCATCTACACATTGACTTGGATCCCCAATATACGCTACTGTGTAAGCGAGGCAAAATTAACATTAAAGTGACACCGATCATGATAGAGAAACTCAGAGCAGAGGAAGCAAAAACACTTAGATATTTGGACAAAAGGCTCACTCTATCCATTGAATCCCATGACCAATGCTTTCCCTGCTTTTGAAAATCCCATTAACTTATTGACCTTTGCAGGTAATGGAGAGAATGGATTGCTTGGTTATTGTAAAGCTCTAAACAGCCAAGAAAAAACTTGTAAAGACATGGTGAAGCACCAAGTAGATGAGATTCATGGACTTTCTAACTTGCATTATGAGGACCAAAAGACTGTAATGCAACGGACACAAGAATCATAGGGATTGCGAACAAAGGTACGGACATTACAAAACAAAGAGACAATGTTAGGCGCTCGTGTGCAAAAGAAGAAACTACAGAATCTTGAAACATTGAAGGTAGGCTCTGACGACCTTAAGAAAAGAATCCAAGCCTTGAGGTGAGCATTGTAAATCGTTTAATTAATTTAAACTAATCTAAGTTTTTGCTTATGTTAGCTATGCTTTCTTTGTAGAGATTCTATCTATCGAGACAAAGATCTTCATGGACCTGACTTTGTTGCAAACTAGAATTGTAGAGTTCTACAATATCACATTCAAAGAGACAGGTGGCATTCTACATTTTGTTTTGAAGCTAGATGAGTGTGAGATTCTTAAAGAGAATAAGCTAGAGTGAGTTACAATCACATTAATGAATAAGGCTCTTTCCAAATGTCCCACTGATGATCCTTCATACTTAAGTGTTCAATCAGAAACAAGCATATGGTGGCTTGGTGCATTTTAGGTAATCTAGTTATTTCCAATTTTGCAACTCTAGCAAGCCCTTTATTGTGCCTAAGTTTTAGATTTATTTTTTGTATCTCATAAGGATTAATCTTGCAGGTAAAGAAAGAAGACCGTGACATTTTATTTTGGGTGTTCCATCAAACCCCTCATTAGAAAAATTTTGAACTCATTTTTGGGCCTTTTAAAAGTGCCACATCATCAAAGTTGTACAAAAGAAAGCAACCTGGTAGACCCCTCTAAATATTGCTTAGAACGCCATGATATGACCTATCATTGGAAAATTCTTGAAAAATGGATTCTAAAGAGCCAAGGTCCGAAAAGTTTGGATGACTTCTATGAAAGTTATGCCATTTTTTTTCAATCAGCCAGGTTTTGTTACCGTTACGATAATCTAAAATCACCTTTTTCTAGATCTACATGAATGCAATGTCCGATACATGCATGCTATATATCAATAGATAGCATTTGAAGAGTAGATTCTAAATATCCAACCTCCAACAAGTTTGGATCTTATTTGCAAAAAAAATACCGATCCCCACTTTTTGAAAGCTATGCCACATCAACAATTCTTACAAGGCCTATTTTTGAATCCAAACTTTTCCTAATGATTCCAGATATCATTGATAAGCAAATGAATCGAGGAGAGGTACTGGCTGTAGATGGGAGAGGAGACTTTCAAGTTCAATGGCATCTTGCAAATGACCTCAAAACACTGAAGTGTATGTATAATTGTGGAACGGGTGCCATGGCAAAGTCTCCATGCTTGTATTGCATGGAGCCTGCAAAGGTGATGGACCCAAAGTGGTGGAGGAAGGCTCCTACTCATCACAATCAAGACTCTAATTTTCGACTAGTTCTGGATAAACCACTTGCTGATGTCCATATTTGTACAGTGCATGCTCTTTGCCGAATTATGAAGAAGTTGGTATATCTGTACATTGGGTTTGCTTGGACAATCAAAAACTCAGCTGAACGAATGTTGCTCTAGAGGCTTTGGATCTAGTTTCGTCAGATATTGGTTTACATGGGGGTAATGTGAAAATCTAGCAGGACGAAAAAAAGGTCAACCAATGAGAAAGATGTACCCTGCAAACCATCCATAGGTGGGGTCAAGGCACGCCATTTTCTATTACTTATACTTATACTTACTAAGGATAATGGGGGAAGGGATTCCGGCCCCCTCCCCCGGACACGCATCATAAGCTCCTTAATCCGACAATGCTTCGGACGTGAGCTTTGCGCACAGGCATGAGAGAGAGAGAGAGAGAGAGAGAGAGACATGCGGGTGTTGTTACTCCTCTGGCAGCTGTGGAGATTACGGGCACTCCTCCTTTGTCAGGCGGTGTTCTCTCCCGCCCCCGGTTACTCGGCATGCGTGAGAGAGAGAGAGAGAGAGAGAGAGAGAAGATGGTAGCCCGCGTACCTTAATGGACGTCCTGCAATATTGGAGTTTGTAGCCAACGCCCCAGCTTTGAATTTATTGCAGCGAGCTGATGTTGAGTGCGTACAATCATTAAGTACCCTCATATCGGCATGCTGGACCCTGGTATGTCGAAGGGAAGGAGAGAGAGAGAGAGAGAGAGAGAGACACACACACACACACAGAGAGTAAGTTATGGCGGCCGCAGGGCTTTAAATCGCTTCCCTCTAACCAGTTGGAACTTGGAAGCAGGAGCATAATTAGCAGATGTAAGCCGTCCTGCTGTAGAGCGACAGAAACATTGAGACAGTTAGAGAGAGAGAGAGGGGAAAACTTGGAGTGCAACTTCCGAGTACCTGCACCCCACTCCCCTCCTTCCTCTTGGCGTGATGATCTCCTCCGTGCTTACACCCTAAAACTCAAGCTCTCTCTGCACGTTAGCTTTTCTGATTTCGTGTGCTCACTTCTCTCTCCTTCGTATGAGCAATCCTTCATCTGACGAGAGCTTCGTAGAGAACTACTCCAGAGCCCTGCAAATGCACATTGCACAGCCATGACAATGCTAGCTGGATGATCCTTGCTCGAGAACCTCTCTCTCTCTCTCTCTCTCTCTCTCTCCATTGTGCAGCGCACTCTGTATGGTACCCATCCACGAAAACATCCAGCAAGCCTCTCTCCCCTATCACTGCAACATCATGGTGTCGCCCCTTTCAGCCAAGCATTGATGGTCTGTGTATGTGTGTGTGTTTGTGTGCGCACGCGAGTACAACACCCCATGTGCAGGGAGGCATGGGATTGCAAGAACGGGGGAGGGGTGCGTGCAGCATCTGCCATGGAAAAAGGTAATTAATACGTGAAGCAAGCTTGGCTATTGTGAATTTGGCCACAGTTCTGGCAGGTCAGGTGGTGGAGCGTCTCCTCAACTGTCCTGCCTCCGACTAGTCTAGGTAGCCACAGAACCACAAAGAGGGAGGGAGGGAGGGAGGGAGGGCGCTCAGTAATCCAGATTCAGCGTATATTTGTGATTCATTTTGGACTTTAAAAAATTGTAAATCCATTTTTTTTGCAAGCGTTTCAGACCCAATCTCCGTTAACAATGTTGAAGCTACCAATAACTTTCACATTTGTAGGACATTGATGTCGTGGAGTGATTTGGGTGCTTCAAATCTCCTTCATACCTACCTTAAGTTATCTTCTGTCTTATATATAATGCAATCAACCCTTGCATGCTCCAATGCTTGCTTCTTTTGAGCTTGCGTGTCTGCTTGCACTCCTCACGCTCCAATTTATGTTCAAGATAAGATAAATTGGAGTTGAAGTGCTTTTTTACCAGGTCTCTTTAAATTTTGTAGGTTTTTTCATATTCAAATTTAAAATTTAAAGATAAATTTCAAATTTCATAGGTGGGATTACATTAAACCTAGAGTTTTACTGAGCATGTCATGTTCATCGCCGCAATAGGAGTTGAATAACCTTGACCCCTACCTTATCATTAGCAATATTCTACTCAGTCCCAGTGTTCGAGAAAAATGTGTCTCAGCTTAATATCGTGCCATTTTAGATTTCAATAATGCCGGTTGAGAGCAAGCGCAAAAGGAGAAAAATAGTGTATGAAATTAAAAAAATTCCTCTTGGCAAATGCAAGAAATTTTTTTTTGTATGTTTTGGGAATGGTTTTCCTCGATCATTTCTATTGACCTACAAATGTTTTGTACTAAGAATAATAATTAGACACATTTCCAATTGTCTATCACTAATACGACTCAAACATTTGAGGCAATTATGAAGGGTTTCGTCACGTGTGCTAACAGTATTGTTGCCGATTGGGCAAGAGTTGGAAACACGTGGATCTTGCCATGGATCCCTCGGCAGCCAGGTAGCCACTGGAGAAGAGCAGAAGAGATGTTGGACGAGTGGGCACTCGCCAAAGAGAGAGAGAGAGAGAGAGAGAGAGAGAGAGAGAGAGCATATGCAAAGGAAGATGCCGCTTACGGGCCATTTCTTCCCAAAGAGTGGCAAACGCAAAAATTGGTCAGTGAATGATGGGCTCTAATGTACATGAAATGCTAATGGATACTGCAATTTTTTATATAAGTTGCCGATTGGGCAGGAGTTGGAGACACACGTGGATCTTGCCATGGATCCTGAATTAGCAGGTAGCCATTGGAGAAGAGCATAAGAGACACTAGACGAGTAGGCACCCAGCACACAAAGAGAGAGAGAGAGAGAGAGAGAGAGAGAGAGAGAGAGAGAGAGCATATGCAAAGGAAGATGCCGCTTACGGGCCATATCTTCCCAAAGAGCAGCAACCGAAACAATTGGCTCAAAGTAGATGCAACAGGTGGGAAATGGCTCCTCCTCTTTACAAAAATAAGCAGCCACTAGAGAAGAGCGGCACATATGTTACATGCATGAGCATGCTAATGGCTATTACATCTACCTATATAAGCTGTCAATTAGGGCAGCAGAGCGAGAGGCTGACAGCGGCGATGAAGATGTGGAGTTGGAGGGAGAGGCTTTCAAAGAGAAGAAAAATGAAGGGGTTGATGAGGAGAAGGGCGGCATGGAGGGGAATAATCTACAACCACCATCATGTAGTAAGGGAAGTTGGGTCACATAGGAACGTGCCTTCCACGTGGAAGATAGTCATTCCCTTGAGGGTAGCAAGACTCACCATTGGTTGTTGCAAGGCCTCCATCATTGTGAGCATAGGGAGCACTTGCCTCTGCGCACTAAATGTATGTGATCATAGAGTAGTGGATTGTCGAGAGCCAGGTCACACTCTCTAAAACGATGATCGCTTGCTATCAAGGAGAGTCATTGATGGTTGCTGCCACTGGCCAAGCAATGCTTGGAAGGTTGTCGGGGAGGGAGAGGTTGGTGGTGGCAATAAAGATGTGGAGTTGGAGGGAGAGGCTTTCAAGGCCATTTCGGAACACTATGTCTGTATCAGATAATGGCCGGTTTGGAGGGGCTCTGGCCTTGCACGTTCCCATCTCTCTCTCTCTCTCTCTCTCTCTCTCTCTCTCTCTCTCTCTCTCTCTCTCTCTCTCTCTCTCTCTCTCTCTCTCTCTCGGCTAAGTGGGATAAATTGTTCGATACTTGGAAAGGTCATACAGTTTTGGGTTTAGAAGCTCTAAACCCAAATATCACCTTATAAATATGATGTGTGTCATGGTAAGAGCCAGAGAGACCCGTCACATGATATTTTTATTTTTAAAATAAAATGTTAAAGTTGGAGTTTCATTAGAAGATCCTTACAAGGACCCCTTCCCGCCCTTGAAGCAGCATGCCCTGTTGTAACAATGTGAGCTCCTCCTCCTCCTTCATGTGGGTTACAAGTGACTATGATTAGTGCGGATCTATATGACGTGTCAGCATCACTACCAAAGTACATTTTGTTATGTTGATTTGACAAGTGCCAGAGCGTCTAGCCCATCCGCCTATCGGTGTTGTCATGGAGTTGTTTCGCCTGCCATGAAGTAGTTCTACCTACCTTATTAGTGCCAACTCTTGACATACTTACACATGTCGTTTATTTTATCACTTTTGGAATTTGTGTGTCATACTTTGAAATTTGAAGGGTCAGTGTGAATAGGAGAAAAGCAATTCTAAAGATGCCACAATGAAGTAGCTGTATTCACAAAAAGTGTCTCTCGATCAACTCACAATCATGTCGCAAATGCCTCTCAAGAGCAGGAAGAAAAGGAAAAAGTCCCACCTGGATTCTAATAAAAATAGTGTAAGAAACTATGTCCTATTTTTAAATCTGAAAGGTGTGTTAAATTTGAAAGATGTGTTCTCGCTCTGAGCCTCCTCCTCCTCCGATCTCTATTAGTCTTTACAGCCACAAACAAAAGCCGAGAGAGAGAGAGAGAGAGAGAGAGAGTGATTTTCTTGATCTTCTTTTGTGAAATGTATCAAGAGTGAGGAGGTTGAGGGTAAGAGGGGCCATGCCGCCACCGAAGGCGGCGCCGTTTTACTAGTGGCTATAATGGCATCCACATTCCATCCGTATGAGCGAGAAATGATCAATGGCATATGCAATGTGTGCAATAATGATCGAGGGAATATGAAAACATATATAGAAAAGCATTTCTATTTTAAAGTAAAATATGCATGGTGTATGTGTTAGCACATCTCTTTCGAAAGTAACAATCCATTCCAATTAATGCAGAGAAATTTTCTCTCAAAACGTTTGTGCTCATGCATCTAAATGTATAATGAGTGTGTCCGGCCTAGGGTAAAAGTCCCCATTTAGAGATGGTGAAGTTGGGAGAGCGATCGCAAAGCCTCTACTCCCTTGATTTAAGCTCGGAGGAGCGCAATCGAAAGCTCTGTGCAGCGGGTTTCTGCAGTAGAGACGACATCGCGTTCGACAATCGGACGGCAAAGAAACATTGCGATCTCTACGTCCTCGTGTAACAAAAAGACGGGTCAGTCAGACGACTCTCAGGGGGGTATATAGAGCCACCGCTGCCAGTGTTAGGAAATAAGACGTAGCTAAATAGATAATTGAGTAGATTACTTAATGGAGAGAGACAAATTTATATACACGAGATTATAGTGTATAGAGAGAGAGAGAGAGAGAGTACACACGATATACGTGGTTCACCCAATGTGGGCTACGTCCACGGGAAAGCAGCCACTCAATGGCTTTGGTACTTCAAAACAAGAAGTAGTCTACAAAGGGATTATACCCTTAATGGAGCTCCCGCCTTGCTTCACTCTCACCACCTCACACTCACCTTGTTGCATCAACTTCACACTATGAAATGTGTGTAGAAATGGCCTCCTTTTATAGGCCAAAAGGGCTGCCCTCTCTTATGAGAGACAGCCATGTGTAGCCGCCCTTGTGCGAATAAGTCCAAATCGGACCCTCCAATCCGCCCATGTGTGGCCGCCTTTGAGAAGACAAGTCCGCTTTTGAATTCGGCCACCGGCCATTGAATTCGGCCACCGGCCACCGGCCATTGACTTCCGACCACCGGCCACCGGCCATTGACTTCCGACCACCGGCCAACCGACCGGTTGTTTTCCGACCACTTTCCAACCGCCGTCCGGCCATAATATTCCGGCGAAAAGGAATATTCCGGCGAAAAAAGTCTCGGGGGGCCTCCGCCCCCGAGGCCTTTAAAGTTGCCCCTGATTCTTGTCCGTGAAAATTTTGGTTTCCGGTGAGTGATTTTCCTTCACGCACGATGGCTTCTCCTCATAATGGGGGCCTTACAAATGTGCGCTTTTACCACAGAAAATTACAAGGGTAAATCAGGCTCCATACTTAACAATCTCCCACTTGGAGACTGATCTCCAAACCAAACCTGTGACTGCTTTCCATTCTGGCTTTTTATCCTTGAATGCCGATTGAAGATGAGAAAAAGCTCAACTTCTCCTTGTTGACCACCTTTGTAAACATGTCTGCAGGATTTTCACTTGTATGCACCTTTCCTAGCTTTAGTTGTCCCTCTTCCAAAAGAGTGCGTATGAAGTGATATCTCACCCCAATGTGCTTTGTCCTTGAATGAAAGGCTGAGTTCTTCGCAAGATGGATAGCGCTTTGGCTATCACTGTACAAGACACAATTGTCTTGTTTGAATCCAAGCTCTTCTAAGAATCTGTGAAGCCACAGAATTTCTTTGCTTGCCTCCGTCATTGCTACATACTCTGCTTCCGTGGTAGAAAGTGAAACCACTTTCTGCAGCTTTGAAGCCCAGCTTACTGCTGTGCCTCCAACCGTGAACACATAGCCAGTAGCGCTCCTTCGAGTATCTTTGTCACCTGCCATATCTGCATCAGCATACCCTTCTAGAAAAATATCAGTTCCTCCAAAATACAAAGCATTTGTTGTTGTCCCTTTTAGATACCTAAGTATCCACTTCACAGCTTGCCAATGCTCTTTACCTGGGTTGTCCATGAACCTACTCACAACTCCCACTGCATGTGCAATGTCTGGCCTTGTCCAGACCATAGCATACATTAGAGAACCTACCACTGCAGCATATGGAACTTTAGACATATAGGCTATCTCCTCTTGTGTCTTTGGACACATATCCTTCGTTAGTTTAAAATGACCAGCCAAAGGTGTAGAAACTGGTTTTGCATTTTGCATTGCAAACCTTTCTAGTACCTTCTTGATGTAATCTTCTTGAGATAGCTTTATTGTCTTCTTCGTCCTGTCCCTTGATATTTTCATACCAAGTATCCTCTTTGCAGCACCTAAATCTTTCATTGAAAAAGATTTGGACAGCTCCTCTTTTAGGTCTTTGATGTCCTGCATGTTAGCACTTGCAATCAACATGTCATCAACATACAACATTAGGATGATGAATTTCCCATCTCCCAAATTCTTCGTGTAGACGCAGTGATCCGAGTTGCATCTTGTGAATCCATGATCCAACATCCATCGATCAAACTTCAAGTACCATTGTCTTGATACTTGCTTTAAACCATACAAGCTCTTCTTTAATCTGCAAACCATTTTCTCCTTACCTTTTACTTCATACCCCTTTGGTTGAAGCATGTAGATTTCCTCCTCTAAGTCACCGTGAGGGAATGCCGTATTTACATCCATTTGCTCGAGATTTAGATCATGAGCAGCCACAAGGCTTAAGACAAGCCTAATTGAGTTCATTTTTACAACAGGAGAAAATATTTCATTGAAGTCAATACCTTTCTTTTGAGAAAAACCTTTTACCACAAGCTTAGATTTGTACCTTTTCTTCCCACCTTCTTCTTCCTTTATCTTGTACACCCATTTGTTTTGAAGTGCCCGCTTACCTTTAGGCAACTCAACCAACTCCCATGTTTGGTTCTGATGTAGTGAGTCCATCTCCACTTGCATGCTCTTCGTCCATTCTTCTTTGGATTCATGTTGCATAGCTTCTTCATATGATTCTGGCTCTCCAGAATCTGAGATCAAGAGATGGTTGAAGGAAGAAACAAACCTTTCTGGAGGTCTACTTGCTCTTGTATATCTTCGAAGAATAGGTTGAGGCTCCTCATTTGGTTGATGTTGTTGCACATTGTCACCGTTTGCAGTCCTTGAGTCTTCACCGTCCTCAAGCTCCATGTACTCATCACCTGTTTCTTTTGTTTTTTTTCTTTCCAAGTAATCTTTGTACATATTTTGTTCATTAAAAATTACATCCCTACTCCTTAAGATTTTACCATCTTCAGGATTCCATAGGCGATACCCAAAGTCTCCTTCTCCATAGCCAATGAAGAAACACTTTTTGGACTTTGCATCTAACTTTGATCTTAGGCTTCTATCTATGTGCATGAAAGCCTCACACCCAAACACTTTGAAAAATGCATAATTCACCGGTTTACCTGTCCATGCCTCTTCTGGAACTCCCCCATCCAATGCCGTTGAGGGTGACCGATTGATTAAGTACACAGACGTACTTACAGCTTCCGCCCAAAGTTCAAGCGGTAGGCCTGCATGTAGCCGCATGCTTCGTGCTCGTTCCATGATTGTCCTGTTCATCCTTTCCGAAATCCCATTTTGTTGAGGTGTCCTTGGGGTTGTCCTTTGCCTCCGAATTCCATTGCTAGCACAAAAGCTTTCAAAAGCTTGGCTGCAATATTCACCTCCATTGTCGGATTTGAGGCATTTAACCTTGGTACCTGTTTCATTCTCCACAAAGGCTTTCCACCTTTGAAATATGGAAAATACATCGGATTTATTCTTCATGACATAAACCCATGTTTTTCTAGTCGCATCGTCTATGAATGTTACATAGTACAATGAGCCACCAAGTGATGGTGTACTTGCAGGACCCCAAACATCAGAATGAACCAACTCAAGTTTTTTATTTTTTCTTTCATTTCCTGATTTTTGAAATTTTACCCTCTTTTGTTTACCATAAACACAATCTTCACAGAACTCTAAGTCCACTTCTTTCAAACCTGGTAGAAGCTTCTTTGTTTGAAGGATTTGCATTCCTTTGGCACTCATATGCCCAAGTCGGTAGTGCCACACCGCACTGTCAACTTCTGTAGTTGCTGCACAAGCTGAAGGTTGCGTGCTAACAGCACACAAGTAAAGTGTACTGACTTTTTCACCCTTGGCAACCACCAAAGATCCCTTTGAGATCTTCCACCGTTTGTTTCCGAATGCAATGTTGTGACCTTCATCGTCCAATTGTCCTGTAGAGATCAAATTTTTGCGAAGAGAAGGAACATGCCTAACATCTTTAAGCTTCCATTCATTTCCGTTAGCAGTTTTGATAGAAACTGTACCTTTGCCGACAATCTCACAAGCTTCATCATCTCCCAAGTATACATACCCAAAATTACCTTTGGTGTAGTCTTGGAAATGTTTCTTGTGTGGTGTCGCATGGAATGAAGCCCCGGAATCTACTATCCAGGAATTAGACACATTGTCTAATGAGAGAATTAGAGCATCTTGCTCTACTTTACCTGCCACATTGGCCTCCGATGTTGGCTTGTTGTCTTGAGACTCTGTCTCCTTCTTCTTCTTGGACCAGCAATCCTTCTTGACGTGGCCCTTCTTGCCGCAGTTCCAACATTCAAGAACTGACTTTGTTCGTGATTTGCTCCGTCTTGAGCGATCACGACCCTTTTGGTTTTTGAACCTCTCCTTAGGCCTTCCTCTTGTTTCCACTGATAGTGCAGCACTTGATGATTCTCCTGTGCTTCTCCTTCGCATTTCCTCGCTTAGAAGAACACCCACAACATCATCAAACTTAAGAGTATTTGTGCCAGAGATAGAATTACTTACAGCCATCACAAGGCTGTCCCAACTATCCGGTAGAGATGATAGTATAAGGAGAGCTCGCACTTCGTCATCGAAATTGATTTTCACTGATCGAAGTTGACTTATGTTTGTGTTAAAGTCATTTAGGTGTTCTGCAACTGAACCATTCTCTGCCATCTTTAGATTGAACAAGCGCTTCATAAGAAATACCTTATTGGATGCCGATGGTTTCTCGTAGAAGTCGTCAAGTGACTTCATCAAGTCCTCCGTGGTCTTCATCTCCGAAACATTGAAGGCCACCGTTGACGCCAAGCTTAACCGGATTGTTCCCAGTGCCTTTCGATCAAGGACAATCCATGCTTCATCTGCCATTGTTGCGGGCTTCTTCGCAAGACCGCCTAGTGGCAAATAGAGGTCCTTCTGGTAGAGATAGTCTTCAATCTGCATCTTCCAATGTTGGTAGTTTTTGCCGTTGAACTTCTCAATCTTGAGCTTCCCCTCCTCCGCCATAACTCCCACTCAATTCAAGGAATCCTTTCCTTGAGATAATTTAGCTACGAGCAAACCTTGCTCTGATACCAGTTGTTAGGAAATAAGACGTAGCTAAATAGATAATTGAGTAGATTACTTAATGGAGAGAGACAAATTTATATACACGAGATTATAGTGTATAGAGAGAGAGAGAGAGTACACACGATATACGTGGTTCACCCAATGTGGGCTACGTCCACGGGAAAGCAGCCACTCAATGGCTTTGGTACTTCAAAACAAGAAGTAGTTTACAAAGGGATTATACCCTTAATGGAGCTCCCGCCTTGCTTCACTCTCACCACCTCACACTCACCTTGTTGCATCAACTTCACACTATGAAATGTGTGTAGAAATGGCCTCCTTTTATAGGCCAAAAGGGCTGCCCTCTCTTATGAGAGACAGCCATGTGTAGCCGCCCTTGTGCGAATAAGTCCAAATCGGACCCTCCAATCCGCCCATGTGTGGCCGCCTTTGAGAAGACAAGTCCGCTTTTGAATTCGGCCACCGGCCACCGGCCATTGACTTCCGACCACCGGCCACCGGCCATTGACTTCCGACCACCGGCCATTGGCCATTGACTACCGGCCACCGGCCAACCGACCGGTTGTTTTCCGACCACTTTCCGACCGCCGTCCGGCCATAATATTCCGGCGAAAAGGAATATTCCGGCGAAAAAAGTCTCGGGGGGCCTCCGCCCCCGAGGCCTTTAAAGTTGCCCCTGATTCTTGTCCGTGAAAATTTTGGTTTCCGGTGAGTGATTTTCCTTCACGCACGATGGCTTCTCCTCATAATGGGGGCCTTACAAATGTGCGCTTTTACCACAGAAAATTACAAGGGTAAATCAGGCTCCATACTTAACAGCCAGCGCATATCGAACACGCATCGGACGCTCCAGAATGGAAGTTGACTGCACTAACCACCGAAGCTTTCGCTTCATAGTGTCTCTGAATTGGTGAAAAGATATTTATATTTTTGAGGCTACGACGGGCCCTAAAAAGGGCCCCGTCTTTTTACTGGCACACTTACCCTAGGCATGTTTCATACTCACATCGACATAAGAGTTTGTGTAGCTAGGTATAATGAATATTGATTTTTTTAGTGGGCTTGGCTTAGTCTTTGAAGGCAAGCTCAACCATTTCACACGGACCAAAAACCAAAAAAGTGCTAGTGTGTGTGCACGCTTGTAAGGCAACGACCTTAAGAACAGATTTATGGCTCGAAATTCGAATTGAGAAATCACCTACCTATACATTGGATAAGCATTATGTACATAGCTTGAAAGCTTTGCACTCTTAAAGCTGTTAGCATCATTCATGTTAGCATCATTCATATATAACATCAAGAAGAAAGAGACTAGAAAATATCCTGAAAAGAGACCTACATAAAAACATCCAAAATTATCATTGTCGAAGTAAATTACTAGGGTAAACATTGTTAACTTGTAAGAATGCGGCGACATGTTTGAGTAATTCAATAATAAGACAAGACCCCTTCTACAATTGCGAGGAACCTCTCAAACAAGAAGAGAAAAGAGGAGGCCAAACGTAATAGGAATAACCCAAATCTGAAGATGAAATAGGAAAGCAAGTTCAACAGTGACACATCAATGCCGACTGATTCCTTTCACTAATTATTTGTGCAGAGTTCGATATCTTTCCATTTTCTAAATGTAGGCAGTTTGCAATGTTAAATCTTTCAAGTCAAATCTGAAGATGAAATAGGAAAGCAAGTTCAACAGTGACACATCAATGCCGCCTGATTCCTTTCACTAATTATTTGTGCAAAGTTCGATATCTTTCCATTTTCTAAATGTAGGCAGTTTGGAATGTTAAATCTTTCAACTCACCTCTTTAGTTTTAATCAAGTTAAGAATCAGTAACAGGTTGGGAAGTCCTGCTCTTCTTGTCTGCACTCAAATAATCAGGTATAACTTCTTTCACCATATTTGGCAAGCAAGGAACCACTACGTGTTTGAGGAAGACCTCGCTATGGCAAGCTTTTGTGAAATCATACAAGAGATCAAAGTGATGACCACATGATCGGAGGCAAACAAGCCTCAGAGGATTGGTCTAGAACAATGCATGTCATGACATCTTGTAATAAGTAAAGCCTAGGAGTAGTTGTGGTTTCTCTGTCAACAAGCAGAAAACATGTAATCCTTTGACCCTCAAGGCTCGGTCTGAGCTCGAGGTTGGTGTATATTTCTGATGTTCTTAATACTATCCACTCACAATTGTGAGTTTTGAAAAAAAAAAAAAACCAGTAACATAACTCAATTTCTTCTCTTTTTGCACAGTTGAAATTTGGTTCTCTTTTCTCTATTTGCAAGAAAGATACCTCCAATGAAAAAAACAAATTTGGTTTTTAGATGCGCATTTTGAGTCACATCGTACATAGGATAAAAGCCCCTACTGAAATGTCTCCCTCTCGATCTGGCTCATCAGTCCTAATTTTCAATCGATCAATAGCTCATTTGAACCACCACCACACATTCTTTGTTGTTTTACGTAAGTGTCTTTGCTTGTTAAACTTGATTTGTAAGCCTAACGTGTGCATCAGCTTTTGCCTTTATTGATACTACTAGGCATGATAGATATACTGAATATCTATACCAAGATGAACCCAGGATAAGCCCAGATTCACCTTTAAAGAAAAGTGTGCGGTATAGACTCATGGTAGCCATCCACAAGACAATATAGCCATCAACTCCATCATGCACAATATAATGTAATTGGCTTATTATCTTGAGAATAGCGGAAATTAATGAGAGTACTTTTGAGAACTTACTTTGTGAGCATAGCGGGTGAACATAATTGAAGATAACAATATAGACATAGCAATTAGTTAACTTGGCATGACCAATAGTTTTGCAAGAGAGAGAATTTATAGAACATGAAAACACTTGTGGACCGGATTTATGTGGAGCCAGTCCCCCCTCCAATAGGCATTTGTATTATGATTTCTTCCATTAAGAGAGACTTGTTACAATACAATCTTTGTGTTGCTTGTGACCTAGGTGATGCAATGAAGATGGAAAGCTTCATGCATCACAAGCATAACATAAACTTTGTGGAAAGATTTTAACTATCCCAAGCCTCAATCCCAAGACCTCAAACACCTTCGAAGGTGGAGAGATCTAGCAGGGAATGAGGGTAGGGAAGAGGAAGAAGAAACATTTCATAGTTAAAGAATTAGTTTCTCAATTATCATCACTCTTCTTGCTAGCATACATAATAGCATAGTAATGAAGATGGAGAAGATGGCAAGCTTAAGCATTGAAGCATGGATCTTGGTTGGATTTGCACTCCATAGCCAAGAGAGTTAGTGTAGGCTCTCAACCTCTACTTGCTTGGAGAAGGAGAGGAGCTCTTGCACTTTGCACAATTCATAACGAGAGTGTTTGTGAGTGTGTGTGGGAGAGTCTACCCCTCAAGCAACCCCCTAGCTTGCTTTGGTCGACCCCCCCTCCCCCTTGTAGCTCATGCTTGAAGCTCATTGGACCCCTCAATGCCTAGCCAATCATAAGCAGGAGTCATACCAAGCAACAAGGGTAGCCTTGGGACAAGTGTCCCCCTTTCCCCTTTGAGAGAGAGGACATGAGAAATGCAAAGTCAATTAATTAAATCTCCTAAATTGTCATTGGACCCCTTGGGTGGCCAACCAATAGGCTTCATGCACACCATGAGGGCAACATGAGGAGAAACTTGACAAGTGTCCCTTTTGCTTTCTTTGTACCAAGCATGCCTTGTGTGAGTGTGTGGGTGTTCTCTCTCATCCCCCTCATGAAGGGCTCGCCCCTTCCTTGTAGGGATTGGATCTTGACTTTTTGACACCTCAAGCCCCTCAAGCTTAGGCCCAGTTCCCACCACAAGCTTGGCCCTTAAGCACTTCAAGCTTGGGCTGGGTTCTCACCTCAAATACAACCCTAGTATCTCAAGCATGACAAGCACATCAAGCATCTTAATCATCAAGCACCTCAAATACAACCCTAGTATCTCAAGCATGACAAGCACATCAAGCATCTTAATCATCAAGCACCTCAATCATCTCAATAATCTCAGTCATAAGGCACCTCAAGCACCTTAAGCTTAGGCCAGGTTCCCACCTCAAGCACCTCAAGCTTGGGCCGCGTTCCCACCTGAAGCTCAGCACTAGCTTACCTAAGGTCAAAGGACTTTTACACTAACTATTGGAGGTCTTCAATGAAGCTAACCCTAAGTTCTTATGCTCCATTGATTACCCTTGCTCTTTGATAAACCATCTCTCGTTTGGGCCCCTTTACCATTGGCCCCGTGTTGATATAGATCTATAAGCACATGTCTATATCTTAACCGTTGTTCCCGATTATTCTCCCACACTAAATGATCAATTTAATATGAGAAAATCATTTGGGTTGTTTAGATATTAAATTTTATGACACACAGTAACAACTACAACATCCCTACTAACATCATCAATGCCCAATAGTAGACATAGGAATAGGCACATGCACAGGCGAGCATACATCAATACAAAGATATGTGGGCAACCTTTTCTAAAACACAAGTAAGCAGACAAGCAACTTGCTTGAATCATTCATGTCTCCATGCGGATTAAAACACTTCCAAGACTCGAGTAGAAAAATTCTATATTTTGGATATTGCCTCATAAGAGGACACTCTATTTATGCAAAGGGTACAAAGTATGCAATCCCACTCACTTGTTGGCATTGTCTGCTTGCAGGTACTGATATAGGCACGGTGCCTACCAAATTGTGTACACATTTAAACCGTACATTCAAGGCTCTATGTTAGAAACACGAAAATAAAACAAATTTAGTCTATCATTCTCCTTGTCTCTATTATACTAACAAGAAATGCCTCTACTATACTAACAAGAGTAAAATAACTAGAGTGTCGAACCACCTGTAAAATATGTCGTGGTATGGCAAACCTTTTGTTGTGCAGGCTTTAACAACAACATGGCTTTCTTTTGGTCATCTTTGGTAAAGTATTGAGCAAACGGCCTCTCAACTTCATGAAGTCTTCGTCCAGTTTGGAGTTTATTAATAAGAATCTCAGCAGATGCTCTAGAGCTTTGAGGAAAAAAGGGGAGGGGGCAGGGGGCACGTGAAGGAGAGAGAGGGGGACAAGCAGATTTTTTAATGCCAATCTCTTTTAAGGTTCTCATTAAGGCTTTAATGACACGTGGAGGGGAGGGTGAAAAGGTGTGTGTGTGTGTGTGTGAGAGAGAGAGAGAGAGAGAGAGAGAGATGTGGACGCGAAGGGGTGCAGAGAGAGACAAAAAAGGCAATATTTGTGCGAGATTATTGCCAACGGGATTCGTCTAGTACCATGCAGAGACAGGGATGTCGATAGAAGATTAGCAGAGTCTTCTGCTATGGAGACAAAGGAATGCCAATAGGTGAGCAGAAGACTGCGTTTTTTTTTAATGCAACAGGTGAGCAGATCGTGTCGAGATGTGTAGGAAGACATGCCTTTTTTCTCTCGTTGTTGTAGCTTGCTGGTGTAGATGTGCCAGGAGATGCTCTCTCTCTCTCTCTCTCTCTCTCTTTGCTTTTACATCGTCACGACAGAATTGATGGACTGTGTGACGCTATCCAGCATGCGGGGCAACTATGAAGACGAATAAGCACCTTGGGGGAGGGAGACAACGAGGGCAGTTGCTGGGCAAACGAACTGGCGCAGATGTTCGATGTGGGTGCGAGAACACTCTAGCGCCAAATCAAAGTTGATGCATTTCTTTGAGTAACTTGCATCAAATAAACCTAAAGCTAAATTAACTAGGGTAGAGGTGCCAGTTTAGAGACGCCCAAGATGAGGGCTCCTGTAACTAGTCCAAAAATCATCAGAAACTACATTTGGATACATGGGCTAGTAGGCCACTTGGCCCTCTACATATGGAAGTAAATTTGTGCCAAAACAGTGCCAGCTGGACCTTGCAATTCTCATTTTTTTAAAACTAGTGTAATAAAAGTTGGAGTGGGTGAGAACCGTACTGTCCCTTGGTACGTGTCTGCTGAGCACAGGAGAGTGAAATGGCAGTTATCGGAGGAAACCACCTTGGGACTCAAAACTAAGCGTCAGTTTTCCCATAAGCCGCTTTTAATTCACCCAAGATTTAACTCTTGTGCTTCAGTTGTGCTACGTTGGTGCTCGTCAGTCGTCCCTGCTCGGCTGGGCATTGCTCGTCACAATCTGCTCGACGTCACTGTGGGGCTGGGCAAAGCTTCTGCGTGCGACGCCATCTTCTAGCCTAACTTCCATCTCGCCCCCTTCTCAATGCTCACATCTCGCCCCCTTCTCAATGCTCGTCTTGAAGCCTGTTGCCTTGCTATGTTGCACGTCAGTCAAAGGAAGGAGGCTCCATTTTCTGCATGCTTAGAAGATGCTGTTGAGACTCGTACAGTTTCAGCTGAATTCGATGATGCACTGCCGGATTCCCACTATTCTGGTGGTCTTCTAGAGCATTCAAATTTATTTGGCCACCGATGAGCTGATGGCATCCCAGGGGTGAGTAGTGCAAGGTTGTTACACCTGCTGGTTGTGTGTGTGACTTTCTTGTTTAGCATTCAAAGCTCCTGTATGCTTCATTGAGGTTGCTTTTAACATGCAGCTATTTATTCTGCGAGGGCCATGCTCCTATTTTTCCTATTTGGTGAAATGAAACGTCAGCTTTGTCAATTAAGCTATTGTTTGCAATGCAGAAGCTTGGCAGGAACATTCATACGTCCGCCAACACCCAATGCCCCCAGGCATTCAACAAGGCCAGCCGATTTGAGGTTCAGTGTTGTATGTCCATTTGCATCAACCTTCCCAGAGCTCGAGTCTCCTGTGGTGGCAGCAGACGCTACAAGCAAAATAGCTAGGATCGGCACCATACCCCACAGAGTTCTCTTTGATGAAGATGAGCTTTTCATCCTCGATTGCACTGCATTGAGAGGGATTACGGATTTGAAGCATCACTGAAAGAGGGGGGCTGCAAGCAAGAAGTCCAGGACAGGGAAGGAGGAGTTCCTTAGCGGCATAGCTGTGAGGGTTTGTGGGCGCTTTGTGGGCCATTTTGGTGTGAATCCCCTTCACTTCTGCTCGTGTCCTTGTCAAATCCACGACCAGCTCCTGCTGATGATGAAGCCTTGTACTGACCTGCTCGATACAGCCACAAAAGCAAGCTCGGGGCAGCCACATAAGGAAGCAAGAGCTGCTGCAAATGCTCGAGCCCCTTCCTCCACATCCTAGTTGTTCCATGTATACAAGATTATCAACTGGTATGTAGCAGCAACTTCAACAATTTCTGCACTTGCTAGGTACTTGACCATGCAGTAATTCTGATATTTGTTTTTTCTGCCCCATGCCTCGTTTTTTTACAGGTTTAGGGTGCTCTAGAAGCTATCACAATTCTCATTAACTATGACATTGTTGACATTGTATTCTTGTCTCTGAACAACACTTAAAAGAGTCTAGATTGGGAGATGACATTGCAAATCTTGTATGTGAAGGTACAAAAGGGCAAGTCTAGAGTAGCATGTAGCTTCAAACATTCAAGAGATAGAAAACGACAAACTTGCTAGAGTAAGTTGCAGCTTCAAAAATTCAGGAGTTACAAAATGGCAGTAGTATTGCCTGCTAGAGTAAGTTGTACTTTAAGTACTTAAAGTAAAACCTCCAAAAAAACTATTTAGATCTGCCTTGTAGTGTTTGGCAAAGTTTCTAGTTGAACTAGCTTTGTGCTTGTTGTCGAGCGCTTCTGAGTTTTTCCATTCGTAGTCTCCTTCTGAGAGCATGGTAGGGTTGGTCTATGTGTAGCGGTCGAAGGAGTAAACCTTGTGTGGTCCCTTGCTCCCAAAGTACAGCTCGCAATCTTTTTTCAAAAAGAGTTTGTTGTGCATCCCATGCCTTTTTGGACTCTTTAGCCTGAGCTGCATCCTCTTTCTGTTGTTTCTGTGTTGCCTTATCTGCAAGAGTTTGCCTTCGCTTTTGCTCCTTCTCTACCTTTTTCTGCTCCTTTGCTTTTGCTATGTCGTCTTTTCGTGCATTCTTGGCCTTCATAGTGTCGATGTACTACGATGAAGTGAGTATGAGACTATTGGTGTAGTCAACGAAAGCCTCTCGAGGTGCTCTTTGAACTGAAGCTTCTCTCATTGCGACTTGCAAGAGGTTAATGATACGTCCTTTCTCTATGGAATCCTTTTGGCTACCTTTGTTATGCCCATTCTCGTTGTTGTATCTCCTAATTTGATGGGTTGGCAATTGGTTTCCCTCTTTCGCATTGCTTGTTGTTTCTTGTACATGGTTTGGATAGTGTAGTGCAGTGGGTATGTTACCATTTGTTGCAGCTGCATCTTGCATGTGAAGCTCTGAACTGTAATCTTCTTCTCGCAGCAAATCCATGAAGCTAATTGTTTGAGAAGTCTCATGTGAATGATCCTTCGGGGTTGTAATGTGACTAGTGTCGACTATGTACCCTTCTTGAATGTAATCATGTTGACCACCTCCATCTTGAGCACTGCCAAGCTGTTCTTGGTTCGCCATGATGTTCAAAGCATGGACTGCTTCTTCTTCGATGTCTTCCCTTACTGGCGTATTTGGAACCTAAGACAAATTGTCCTCCTCGATTCCTTCCTCCTCGTTTGCCATTTCTCTCTCTGTACTAATGTACATGCATGGCATGCCATCAAATTTGCAGGCTGTGTTGTCTAGAGGCCAGATTCCTGTTGTCTTGAAGCCTGCCTTGATGTTGTGCTCATTCAAAGATAGTTGTATTGCTTTTGATGCAATGGCAGCGAGCTCTCTCTTGCTTGCTTGAGATGAAGCTGTCTGATGTTGCCAAACTTGTCTTTGTTTCCGGAAATTTACCTTCAAAGACTTAAAAACAGAGACATCCAATGGTTGCAATTTGTGTGAAGTGTGGGCTGGTAAGGTAAGAATGTCGATGCCGGCATGATAGGCTTTGCTTACAACCGCCAGTGACACATGACTACCATGCCCATCTAAAATGAGCGAATGTCGATTCTGCAATCCCACGTCCTGACCTATGCATTTTTTGAAATGCTCAATCCAAGCTTGAAATAATTCTCCAGTCATCCATGCTTTCTTTTGCATTGCCATGGTTGCGCCTTCTTCAGTCTTCGATGTAGTTGCCAATCATACGGCTGCCCTTGAATATGTAGAAAGAGGGAATGGCTTGTCTGGCTGTATTGACGCAACATAAGACAGTGAGCCACTCCCTTGAGTCACACGTGAGGCCATACACTGACCTCATACCTTTCCTTGCGAGAATCTTCATTCCCTTATCTCGTGATCCTTGGAATCCTGTCTCATCAGCATTCCATATGTTTGTAGGTGGATAGCTACTTTCTGAGTAAAGCTTCTCTAAGTTCTCATAGAGACTTTTGACTATATCTGGGCGAAACCTTGTAGCTCTTGATTGATCCAAACCTTCACAAACTTGAAATACAAGCTCCGGATGTCGCCTTTGAAAACCATCCCACCAACTCCTTCGTGGAATGCCGTTGGTGAAGAGTGTTTCCCGTGTTTGACAAATTTCTGCAACTTTTAACTTTACATCTACTACAGCTACCCCATAACCTGAATGAGACTTTTTGAATATCCACTCTAGTAGCAAAGCTTCTTCTTCCTCCGAGAGGATGGTGGGAGGGCCTTTTCGTTTCTTTTGGGTTCGACCTTCTTCCCAATTGATTATTGCAAACTTACTCATCCCATACAACATGGAGCATTTGTGCAGTGAGAGACCTTGGTCACGAGCACGGAGAGCTTTGGCCATGTCTTGAGCTGTCCATGAAAGAGTGGTACGCCTTTTTGGTTGTGATGGTTGTGTAGCTTCTATCTCCTTTGTTTTCTCATTGTTGTTGTCATCTATTGACTTTGTTGGAGTGGTTGATGCTGGAGGTGAGGGTTTGGGAAATGTTGCCTTTGTTTGAAGCGCTAGAGGTGGTGTTTTACTGATTTTAGAGTGAAACTTCCTCTTTCTCCTGCTGCTCCGAGCATGTTGTACTGATGTTGTAACTGTGGTTTTCCTTGCTGATGATGTTTGGGCATGGCTGTTGGTTCGTGTGCCTCTTACCATTTTGTTTGTTTTAAAACAAAAGTTATTATATCAGAGTCAAACAAACTGTCTTTATACATTACATTGAAAACTAATGAAAATGAGTATGATTAAAAACACGGTTGTTAGCTTACCTTTTGGAGTTAACTCAAGAAAGAATATCAGTCCTCAAACTCTTTGAGAAGATGTGAATAGTCTCTCACCGAAAACTTTTTCTTAGGAGGGGGGGGAGAAGTGCGCTTGGGACTTGCAGCTCGCTTCTCGATTAAGGTTGATGAGCAGGAAGTTGTTGTTGATGAGGAAGCCTTGGGTGATATGAATGGGGCTTTTTTGCGTTGAACTTTGCAGAGGAAAATTAGCATCACATGTACGCGTCCGCAAACAGCATACACGTCCCCCATGCTTGTGAATTAATAGAGATGTGCAGAGTAAATTTTCAAGTTGTGGATGTCTTTCTAGCAAACAACCCTTACACTCACAGGGTGCTACTGAAGCCATAAGTTGTCATAGAATAAAGCTTGCAGAAGCATGCCAGGTATGTGTAGCAGGTTTACTCCTTGAGAGTGTTGGTGTGTGTAGCAGGTGTACTACTTGTGAGTGCTGGTTTGTGGAACAGGTGTAGATCTTGTGGGTGTTGGCTGTTGGCAATGAGTGTATTGCTGAGCAGGAGGTGTAAAATGTGAGGGCTGGTTGCTGGAGGTGAGTGTATTGCTGCTGACAGTGTGAGGTTTTGTGCCAGGACAGTTTGCTGGACTAAATACACAGCTTGAGCTCATCTGAGCTATTACTTAGAGGCTTAATGAGCAGGCATTTTCCCCTGGTTTTAATGGATGAGTGTGTTAATGGGGATCGTTGACTGAATTCAACATGTCGTTTTTTATTTGATATGATAAGCGTACAAGGTATTTTCATGACGGTGTGTTGTGTGTGTCATAATTTGTAGAACTGCTCTTTAATGCATGCTGGAAGTATGATAGCCAATTGCTGACAAGCTGCTACTTAACTGTTGTGCAGGTCCATGATGAAAAGCGAAGGGCGCTTGCTCCATTTGTAGAAAGGGATGCGATGAGAAAAGAAAGACAAGCCCGCCAATTGTAGAAAAGGAAAAGCTTAGTGTTAAATTAATAGTTCTCCTTGTATGGAAAAATAGACACGGTGTAAAAAGTGTCTCTCTTTTGGGACAAAAATGTATCTTTAAATAGTAGTAGTAGTGTCTAATGTGTGTCTCTATTCTGGGCCTCGTACTTTTATTGGCACCTCTACCCTAGTCTTGTTCGATTGAAAGGTGAAATCTTGTTCCTGATATATCTATACTATTATAAAAGGGGGAGGGATCCCCCCCCCCCCCCCCCCCCCCCCGTTTCTTACACATGGCTGCAGTAGCTTCATTCGGCTGGTGTTCCCTGCGCCTCCGAGCACACAGCGAAGAGAGAAGAGCATGAGAGATAGATGGGCGAAGCCGGCCGACCGTACTAGTAGATATAAGAAGGAAATTTCAGCATCACTTCAAACACTTTCAAATGGTACGAAAGCCTAAACAACAATGCCCACAATCATCTAGAAGTATCATTTACCAAATTTCCTTCATAGAAACATACATGCAATTTTTGAAGTACAACTTGTAAGGCACAATGGAGAAAATTCAGCAAATATTAAGTGCAAAACTAATATGATATGTGTGTTTAAAAACCTTTTATTATAAATAAAAAAAGGGACATAACTTTTTTGGAAATGCGCCAAATACATGATCTCCAAGTGATGCCTGGTTTGACTTCTAGGTTCTAAAGATAAAATTCGAATCCAACCAAGAAAAAGAATTTTTTTACAAAAGGGAGGTAGCTATGCAAAAGGACTACTAGAAACAACCAGAGATTAAGCTCAAGGTGGTAAGGAGTACTTTGTCATGCTTCTTTACTATTTTTCCAAAAGCAAGCATGTTCAGAGACCTGCAAGTGCGGATAGAAACATCTCTTTTTCATGTTTACATAGAGACCACGAGTGGAGGAGTAAACTTGTGAGTTGACATACAAAACTAATTAGCTCTTCAATATACACCAGAGGGGGCCTGTGCAAAGGAGGGGGGGGGGGGGGGGGGGGACATTCTTGAGTGTTGTAGACAGCGCTCTGTAATAGGGTTGGACACCCAAAGTCTATAATCTGTCACGACACGAGAGAGATTCACTAAAAAATATTTCACAACTTTAAATCACAATTCAATTCGAGACGACATGGCCCGGTGTAGTTTCGTGCCTAGAGGAGTTGGGCCCAAAATCCAGCGCCCCTTTCGGTATTTCTTTATTATATTAAATCTTGAGCAAAGTACAACTCCCGTAGGGGTCCTCTGCTCTCAGACTCTGCGTCCACATGCTCTGAGAAGTGAGGCCCCTAAGGGTCTATTTATTCTTACAAAGGGATGCTAAAAGAAGAGTCTCCAAAAGCAGTGAAATGTTAAAAGCAGCGAGTCCCTAAAAGTTGGCCCAAAAAACATCAACGCTTTTTGCAGAATTTTGTACAGTGCCGCATCATCAACTTGTCACACGTTTTACGGGCTGCCACATCATCACTCTGTCATCGTCATTTACGAATGTTCGTCATGTCTGCCATGTCAACAGCCACGTCATCTATCTGTATTGCCTGTCCATGTTAGCCAACTGTCATGCTACGTCACCATTTTGTGACATACCCCCGTCTTGAAAGAATTATAATCGCCCTCAATTACGCCTGCAAAATTAGATATAAGCCATAAACCAGTTCAATAGACACCGACTCTAAGTACAGATGCACTAGACGACACAAATCCAGTACTTGTACAAAGACGATATTCATGTCACATCACATGACAGATGAAATCAATCACAAAAAATTCCAAATCTCAGACCATGATGTCCAATAACGTATTTAATAATCGCATCTAGATCCATCTGAGACCTCACTGATGTCGGATTAACTAATCCCATATTGCGACCATGTCTATATAGATTTTCGACTCAAGCATTGTCGTCTGCAAATAGTCATTCGCCTCAAGCACTGTCGTGTGCGAGAAATCATTTTCAGGGATCTCATTTTGAAGTACTTTTCTCATAAAGTCATTTAGTAGAATATTGTCAGCCCATCAGTATCCTTGAAACCCAAAGGGATATCAGCGACTTTATTCCATCAAGGTAATCTATGACAAAGGAGTGGAGTAACTCCCCTCTTCTATAGTCCCTCCTGCACCAGATTCAACCCGTTGATCTATGGGAACTCTTCGAATAGCCGCCCACTGCTATACCAAAAGTGTCGAGGTAAAGTTCCAAACTAAGGAGTATCTACTAGGTCCTCCTCCTGCATCCAATTTGCATTTCATGCCGGATGGTTCTTAACTAAGAATCACCGTTCACTTTACCTTTCTCTTTCTTGTCTTGAAAAGTTAGTATTTGTTTTTGAACGAGTATCTTCTCGCTCTTTTTCAATTCAAGTTCGTTTGGAAGCTATCACCGCTCCAAAGCCATCGTCATCATCTCATTCACAATCGTGTTATATGCTCACAAATAACATGTTCTTCCATACAACATTGGTTTTATCCAAAAATTCAAAATCTTAAAGATTCTCTTTAGGGGGGGGACCGGTCCATCTTCTGGTCCCAAATACTGGTTCGAACTTCTCCCTCAACTATGTTTGGTTGAAAGATTATTTATTTTTAATTTGTTAATTATTCGTGTGCGCTCCCATTTGTGACAGTGGTATCAGAGCTCGGATTCCTCTCTTTCTCTGTAAAGGAGGACAAGGAACGGGAAGAACCTTGACAAGCCACAAAAGAATTGTTGAAGACGAACTTCAGCAAGTGCGAGCTCAACTCGCCGAATTGCAACAACTAATTTTGTTGCCTGCTGTCCAAAAGGCTTTGGACAGAATCAAGAAGCCGCAAGGAACGGATGTCGATGGGTGTCAGGAAAATCCTGCTAGTGTAAGCAGCCCGGAGGAGGATGGGGTGTTGAAACGCACAAGGGGTCTTTGGATCAGGACAAACGACCTTCCAAGAGCAAGGCCCAAGAAAAAGAGCTTTTTTTGCTTAACAAAAGCAAGGATGTCTCTCTCTCTCTTCTCCATCATACTCTCCTGATTATACTACTACATCTACTTCTCATACAGTATCTAAATCCTCTCCAAAGAAGAAAATTCCTACTACTTCCCTAAATACCACTAAAGAGAAGCCCCAGTTCAATAGGGATAACCACAGACGTCACCGCAAGATGCGGATTTTCAAATCCAGTGACAAGGATGTGAATTTTGATAACTACACAGAACGGAGAGACATCTCCAAGGAACTGTCTTTCATCAGGCAGTTTGAAGTTGCTTTTGCCAACAAAAACTTCAGTGAAAAATCCAAATTGCGTTTTGGTTGGTTCTTTTGAAAATTACACCTTTTATGAAGATTTTTTATGAGGAAAAGATGCAAAAGTTTGAAGTGGGTCTTCAACCACCGCTTCGGAAGAGCATGAAGGTGTACCCCACAGGACACCCTTAAGTGGATGATGGAGTCGGCAATCATTGCTGAGGATTTACATTCCACTGGTATCCCCAGACAGATGGAACATAGCACGTACCGTGCAAGGCAAAGAGCGGTTTATGATGACCATGGCAACCAAGGAAAAAAGCGTCCCCCAGAGGACCCAAATCAGCCTAAGAAGACAGAGGGCACTGTAAACGGCTTAAGTATCTCACGTCGGACCAAGTATAGACCTTTAAAGAACAAGGAAGGTGCTTCTATTGTGGTGAGAAAAGACATATGAAGCCCGATTGCCTTATTCGACAGCAACAGCAGGAACAAGCATCTTCAAAAAAGGAACAATCGAAGAAAGAACCCGCTCCATCGAGCTTGATATCCATTCCTGATGTGCAAGGAAATATAGAAATCAAGAAAGGAAAGCGTCAGCTTCTTAAAGGCTAGGGATCTATGAATAACTAGTGGGTGTTGATCCTCTACCACTATAAGAGGAGTAGTCTATAACCGCTAGCATTGCCGTGGAAAAACAAAGAAAAATGGAAAGAGAAAATATTGTGTACGCAACATCAACCGCAGCTCCTATTACGGTAGTGGTTTGAAATTAATAATCATGGTAATAGCTGCAGTGATATACCCGCAGCTATTGCCGTGTCAGTTGTTGCCGTATGTATTACCGTGCTAATTACAGCTAAACGCCTATTCAAAAATAAAGGTGCTCATTTGGGCCACCCAATTTAATGAGCACCTTTATTTTTTACCTACATAAAACAATGAAACATCAATTGTTTTTTGAAAGAGTATACAAAAAAAAACAAAGAATTGAAATTGAATTTACTTTACCTTGACAATTTAATGTGCAGAAGATCAACTATTTAAAGAAGTTACAAAAAAATGAAAATAGTTGTATATACATTGTGCTTGTGTTTGGACAAATATATCTAATCCTCCTCGTTCTCGTCGTCGTCCAAGAGACACGTACGTTTGATCACATTGACTCTACATAAACCCAAACCAAATTAAACAATTATCAACAGTTTAAAACAATTGATACAAAATTATTTATTTAAACTTACCACTTTTAGTGGTCCAACTGTTGCGTCAAATTGCTCGCAAGAGATGTGATTGTTCTCAAACAACCATCGCCGAGTATCAAATCTGTATGTCGCTCCCGATACTTGACCATCTCTCTCGTTGGTCGAGTAAGAGTGATTTTTTCCTAAGTTAGCAATAACAATAACAAATAATCAACTATAATCTTTATAATCACCAATTTAGGTTGTAATTTACCAATCTTACATATTTGTCCTTCTAGGTTGCTTTGTCTCTCGAGCCATAATGCGTGGGAGTTTGTCTGGTGCGAGCTTTGTGTTGTTGTCTGTAGGATGAGCCCGTTGCAGCCTGATCAATCTTTTCTTACATTTTCCACTCCCACTTTGCATCTGCCATGTTGCCATCGCGATAGCTTCTGTCTTGATCTCTAACTTGGTTGGCTGTTGCGCGCTATACACTGGACTGGTTGTTTTTCAAAAATGTTTTTATGTAGCCCTCCAACCACTGTTGTGAAAAACGTTGATCGGGGGTATTTGGAAATCTAGCATGCAGCACGTCCTCAATGTAGCGTGCATGATCGGGAAGTTGGTTTCTAAACTTTACAAAACAATTCTTATACGTCGAATGTATAAGAATCTGAAGATGACATTGAAACGTCCTGTCCTGTGCTATACCAAAGTCCATATCCCCGCCATATTTTACCATGTAGTAGCGCCCATGCGTGTCTAGCATGGGTGCATCAGTATGCTTGTCCTCTGCATCAGGGGCGTCACGCTCTGAAATAGGGGACTCCGTTCCCCCACCACTACCAAAACAAGCGAAGTCACAAGATCCCCCTGTCGCTTCATCTCTCTCGGTGCTCGCTGCCTTGATGAACGTCAACGCGCGCCACTAGAAGAAGTGCGTCGACGATGCTCTGGTGAAGCAGGAGTGGAGTGGAGTGGCGTGGGACCCTATGATTCCATGGGAGTGGGACCCTGCAATGAAAGGGGAGTAGGATGATAAGAAGGGGTCATAGACTGAGGTACTGTTGATGCGAGGCTCTGGATGTAAGGAGTCCCTCGCTGACTCCCCCATGGTGTGGACTATGGAGAAAGACTGTAGGTTGCGAATGCTGTGGAGAGTAGTAGCCAAACAATCCCTTCGTCAAACGGAGGTACTGGTCTCGTAAAGAGACAGCCTGCTATAGGTCTGAATCTACGATCGATGGAGGAACCTGAGTAGAGTAGGTGAAGGATGGCCATGCTTGAAATTAACAAAAATAAACCTATGACACTCATGGTTTAGGGTTAACTAGCCAAAAATAATCTTTATTTCTTTGCTTATTCTCACCGCCTCAAGACTCGCGTCCACTGGAGGCAATGTCCACCCCGGGTGGGAGCGCACCTAGGATGTGTGTTGCAAGCAAAATTCGGTTGGAGCGATGCAAGTGTTGATGCACTCCTTAGGTAAGTTTGAAATATGGTTTTTTATACATCTCTCTCGCTTTATGGTGCCGCCTCCTTGCAATTGTATTAATTCACATGTTTGTTGTAGTTTGATGGGCAAAATGTTGCCAAGATCACCACATGCGTCGACGAGCTAGATCGCATGTCACTGCACTTGGAATGGAGTATGAGCGCATCCATGCGTGCATCAACGATTGCATGCTATACCGTAATGAGCAAGCACATGCTACCTCATCTCTCGTGTGTGGGAAAACACAATACAAGGCCAGAGTGAGTGGGGCGCACCTACCCTGCAAGGTATTGGGACATTTTTCTTTAATTCCTCACATTCAACACATGTTTAAAAGCAGGCCTGTCGTGGAGCTTCTCGCATGGCTCCGTGTCCTCCACCAAAAGGTATGTCAAGGTATTCCATATTTTTAAGGCTTCCATATTGGAAGGACTTAGAAATACAGCACCTCTTGGATCCTATGCATATATTCAAGAATGTAGCCCAAACACTATGGGACCACATTATTGGCAAGAAGGACTCATTGAGTGCGAGTGAGGATTTGAGGCTTTTGAAACGTCTCCCCACGTATGCTACTCCACACCATGCCTCCATTGGAAAGATTGTGCTTCCTAAAGCACCATGGATGCTAGCCAAAGAAGAATTAGACAAAGTTAAGGGTACCATTGCTTCTATTCGCACACCAACAGGATACATGAGGTCGCTAAAGGGATCTTTCACCAAAGCGAAGAACTAAGTTGCATTGTACATTATATGGTGTACGTATAATATGCTTTAAACGAGCATATTATACGACACCTATCTTTATTCGGCCGTAATATACGGTGCCACATCAGCTAAACCACCATATCGTATAAGTTCTTAGAATTTTGATCGAAATACTATTTTGATCGAAATTTTATTTTAATCAAAATATACCTCTTTATATATCGTGAAAATGGACTGTTTTCCTCATTCTATTAATCTCTCTTCCCTTATCTCATCTATAGGTGAGCTTTACAACATCAAGAAAAATATAAAAAAGTTAGTCATATAAGTGGTGACCTCTTTCTCGCCTTTTTCTTCTCTTGTCTTTTTTCATCCTTCTTTGAATTATGGTGTGGAGAAGTGTGCAATGGTCTTCTCCAATTAGGGGGTGATGGAGAGCGTTTTGCCCGCCATCTTCATGGAGCCATATCTGTCGAGATGGCATGAGACTCACTTCTTTCCTGTTCTTTTGGTGGAGGCTCTTGAGTTCTTCTTTGGGAAGGAGATGCATCATCAAGTAGTAGATTTTTGAGCCCTTCATTCGGATCCTCTTCTTCTTCCTAAATCGGAGAGAGGCCTCTTTTGGAAGTCTCACAAGGAGGCTTCCTAGGTATTCTCTCTTCTTGGTGGGGAGTTTGGAGAATCCCATGAGCACAAAGCTACCATTGCACTTCACTTTGGAGGGATGGATTGCCCATGGCTTGTTGAAGCCTAGAAACAACATAGTTAATAAGCATAGGGGCATCATTAGTAGCTTGCTCATTAGCAAAATCAAAGCTATCAACATTAGTTTCACTCTCTTTACTATTGTCATCCATTCTAACAACTTTTAGGTGTACTTTGGCACTTCAAATCCTAGTTGTACTCCTCTTTAGCCCTTTAGAAAAGCACTCAAGCTCCTGTACCAGCGGCTTGAATATCATTAATTGCAAGGAATAGAAGAGAGGGTCTTTGAGCACCAAGTAGTACTGGCTCCTGTCAAGCTTTTGATGGCTCACTAGTGCCGTAGGTAAGCCCTGTAGGACTCCACTATTAAGACCATAGCTCTCGATGGTGATGCCCCATTATCTGCACGAAGCACACACACTGTAAGGTTGAAAAATCCCTATTCTACTTACTCAATTGCAATTAATAATACCAACCATTTATAGTTAGCCTGAGGACCTCCCTTCTTGAGCAAGAAAAGAGAAACCTTGTGCTTTGATACCAATGTAACATTTAATGGCCTAGAAACTTGTGTGTAGTGGAAAATAGCATAAACATAGTGAGCATTTCATTAGAATAGATTCCTAATGAGCATAGCAAGAGTGCTTGGATGGAGAGAGCAACAAAAATCATAACACCTAGTTAGATAGGCATGAACAATACTTCAAAAGAGAGAGAAATTAATTCTTCCTTCTCTGAAGAAAGTGATGGTGCAACTTTCCAACCGCCAAAAAGAAGAGGCCATAGGAAATCCTATGCCGCGTGGAAGAGGTCATCCAAGCTCAAGAAGTTCAAAGAGGGAGGAAAGAGCATCTCTTTCCTTACCTATGATGGAACCTTTGGTGCTACGGACAAAGTCTTGGCCTTCATTCAAAAATTCCATATGGCGTTTGGAGATGAGGGCTTCACGGAGTCTTCTAAGCTACGCCATGTAGCTATGCATTTTCAAAAGTCTGCCATGCAATGGTGGTCTAGCCTACAGGCAAACGATGAAGCCCCACGAACATGGAAAGCTTTAAGAGCTTCCATCATGAAGCAGTTTTTGGCTACCGATGCCAAAGACAAAGTACTCACCAAATGGCGAATCCGTAAATTGCCACTTGATTATTATTTGGTGGCGATCAGTACACTTGGATAATTCTTGAAAGGATATTCCTTGCGAGGACAATGTGTTGCAAATTTGAAACCTTCAAGGGAGCGGAAGCCTTAGCATTTCACCGATTCGAAATAATGTAGTGCACAGAAAGTGATTCGGGCATAGATGTGTGCATTGCCTGTAATTCAGTGGCTCCCCTTGAAGTTCTGATTTGTCTTCTTAGGACACAGCCAAAGTGCTGAGATCTCCTTGAGGCACCCGGATCTCTTTCTCTCTGTAAATTTGTTGAGCCAATGCATGATTAAGCAAAGGATCATTAGGCTGCGGTGCATTTTGGTCGGGAGCAATATCTTCCATACCTGAAATGTAAAATAATAAACTTTCATGAGACAGGTCTTAGCACTTAGAAAAGAGAGATGATTTAGAGGAGTTCAGCGATCCGCCTTGAAATACTTTAAAACCTTAGCTAGAAATACTTTGAAACCTTAACTTGAAGAACTTTAAAGACGTAATTGAAAATACGATTAAAGATGTAGTTTGAAATATCACCACACACTGCACACCATTAATGACAAAAAAGTTTGTTATTGGTCTAATCATCAACAGGCCTCAAGCCAGATTTGGTTACAACATGATAGCCAACATTATGGACTTCATTCAAGCAAAGGCTTAAATCCCATATTTTAGGTCTATCTGAGGGTTTGGAGAACTCCACTGGCAAGATGTTTGTTTACATTTCGCACAATTCACGCTTGAGAACCTTGGAGGGCTCTAGAATACACACAACTAAGCATCTAAGAATATATATATAGAGACTATATATATCATATGCTTTGGTGAAAGGAGGAGTATTGGTGTTAATATTTTCAGGGGTAGTCCATAGATAATCTCGCTCAAATTGAGCTCTAGTTTGAGGGGTGAGATTTGGCAGCTTGGGAAATGTTGCCAAAGTGTTTGATGGTGTACTTTGTCCACAGTCCGCAATGCAAGCATACACTCCTCGCTTGCCAAAATGTAGTAGAATATTTCTAGTGTGTAGATCATTGTGAATGAAGTCGTGACTATGCACAAATTTCATCATCTGCAGAAGAGCGTTGCAGGTCGGAAAAATGTTGTCTGTGAACTGATGTACAGTTCCAGATGTGTGTTGAAACTCTTTGACTGCAGGCTTTCTTCCATCATGATGACATGCATGAATCCACTGCTCAAGGTGACCTCCATTCGAAAGCTTGAAGATCAACATAGGCCTTTTGCTATAACGAACAAGAGCACGGGGCAATATCATGCCACAATGCTGAACAGTTGTAGCACTTGCCTTCTCTAGCACAATTTGTAATTTCGGCTTGCTTCCTACCTTGTCCTTGTAAATCTTTGCCGCATAGATAGGATCTTTGAAGAGAGGATGGGCCATTGAAACTTGTTTCACATTTGCAAAATGTCCCCTCACCTAATTGGGGTGCTTGCAAGTGAAAGATAGAATGCTCCCTAAGTAAGTGTAGGAAAGGAGGACATGCCGTATCATCCAGGTGTACAGTTAAGGGCTCAACACCTGAAGGAGGAGGTACATCCTCTTCTGTCCTAGGACGTTTTGAAGAGCCTTCAATCTTATCCTTGCTTTTCAATTCTAAATGTACTTGTGCCACCAACTGCATTCTCTCTTTGATTCCAGGTTTGGTTTTGATTTCTGGATGAACCATACTCTCAAAGATTCTAGTGACTTGGCCTAATAATTGCTTTATTGTGTTATGCATCACTCTATTAGTGCGTAGAGCTTGGTCAAATGAAACAGGAAATGCACTACACAGCTTCAGCCAGCACTATTCCACAAGTTCAATCACATAATCATCAAACTTTGCTTGCAGTGGATCAAATGCCCCTCGCAAATGATTGTTTGAAGCTCCATAGAGAGACAAAAGTAGAGCATCACAAATGATTTTGCAATGATGACGCGTTAACTTTGTCTCTACCATGACTAAAGCCTGAAAATACATGAAGCAAATATAAGTAAGGTAAATCTAGAATAGATATAAATTTGACATATATGATTGTAAATAGTTCTAAACAAAAATATAATAATAACAACCAGTAAACAAAAGATCTAAACATTTCATGGACAATAATAACAACCAGTAATGAAAAACCTTAAAACATATATAATTCCTCCCTGCAGTGTGACGCAGTGGTCAGCAACAGCCAAAGACAAAAATGTATAATAACAATCTCCTTGCAGTGGGACGTGGAAGTTAGCAGCAGCTATCAAGGACGAAGGATTAATACTACCTCACCTCTCTCTAAAGTGCGTCACGGTGGTCAGCAACAACTAGAGATGAGAAATTTATTAAATCCAATCAACCTATAGTGCGACGTGATGATCAAAGCATTCAAGATTGAAGGATGTAAAATATATATTCCCTCCATGCAGTGCGATACGGTTGTCAGCAACAAGCAGAGATGAAGAATCCATTAAATCCAATCTCCCTACAGTGCGACGCGATGGTCAACAACAACCAAGAACGATGGATTTAAAAACCCTAAACCCCTCCCTGCAGTGCAACCTGGTGGTCATCAACAATCAGAGACAAGGAATCTATTGATCCAATCTTCTTAGAGTGCGAAACGATGATCAACAACAACCAAGAACAATGGATTTCAAAACCCTAAACCCCTCCCTGCAGTGCGACACGGTGATCATAACAATCAGAGACGAGAAATTTATTAAATCCAATCTTCTTGCAGTGCGACACGATGGTCAGCAACAGTCAAGAACGAAGGATTTGACAACCCTAAACCCCTCCCTGCAGTGCGACACGGTGGTCAACAACAAACAGAGACCGAGAATCTATTAAATCCAATCTTCTTGCGGTGCGACGCAATATTCAGCAACAGTCAAGAACAAAGGATTTGGCAACCCTAAACTCCTCTCTGTAGTGCGACATGATGGTCGGCAAAAAACAAAGACGAAGAATCTATTTGTTTAAATCCGATCTTCCAGCAGTGTGACGCAATGGTCAGCAACAACTAGGAAGAAAAGATGTAAGATAGCTAACTCCTCCCTGTAGTGCGACTCAATGATCAGCAACAACCAGGGATGGAAAATCTAATTGTACAACCTAAGCTACTCCCTACAGTGCAACACGGAGGTCAACAACAGTCAATGATGAAGCATCTAAAGTCTAACCCCCCTTGCACTGTGTCACAAAGACCAACACAGTCAAGGACGGGTGTCTAAACCTGCAGACTAACACTGAGGTGTGAGCAAAGCTCCACAAACATAGCGTTAGCAAAAACAAGATGCAAACTAACACTAAGGTGCGAGCAAAGCTCCACAACAACAACATTAGCAAATAAAATTCACAAAACAAACATTAAAAAATTAGAAAAAAAAATACCTGCTCTGCTCGGCTCAGCTCGACTCGTCTCGGCTCATCGGCTCGGCTCGAGTCTGCTCTGCTTTGCTCTGCTCTCTCTCTCTCTCTCTAGCAATTCTCTCTCTCACGCGACAATTCGTTTGAACTGTCGAGGTGCCTTTTTTTATAAGGCAAACAGTATTTCGATTGAACTATATTTTGATCGAAATATAGTTTGATCAAGATATAGTTCAATCAAAATAAGGTTTATTCCAAAATACGTGTATGATATGGGTATACAGTGTATATAATCAAAATATACATACAATTTTTTATATACGTGCGTGTAAATACAACTTAGGCGAACAAGGGTGGAAGTGTTCAATTGTATGGGTTGAAGTCCCATGATTGGCACAAGATGCTTCAGGTAATGTCCCTCTCCCTATTCTATCTATAGTTTGTGTGTATGAATTTCTCTCACTTTCCCTTTCCCTAATTTACATTGTAGTTCATTCTGCCAGTGAGTATGTGTATATGTCAGTACAAGAAAGTCAAGGATGCTATTTTCAAACTTGGAGAGCTAGTAAGGTACACCACAAGACTCCACTCAGCTACACTTTTTTTAGGTACACAATATTCTCAACTAACACTTAGTGTATCCTTGTGTATTTTCTTGCAGATTTATGAGCTCCAAGGGAATTGAAACAGATGCTATCCCTTCTACTCAAACACTTTCAACAGAACTATGTGAGCCATTGAGGATGCATTTCCTTGATTCGTCCTTCTTAGTCAAATCCACCTCTTGGTTCACGTGGTGCAAGAGATCGATATATGTGGAGTAGTGAACGCACGATGGATGTTCTTCTCAGAGAGGTTTTTAAAGACTCTCAAAGATTTTGTGTGTCTAAGGTCTCAACCAGAGGCATGTATGGCCGAAGGGTGGATCGTGCAAGAGGCCTTTGTTAATGTTCTTGCCCTCATGCTCAAAAGCGAGGGTCTTTTCTACATACTCTGGGACTGGTTGCATATGGTAGTGCCATGACATACCCAAGATGATATCACATCCCTTGATGGGTTCCATCAAAAAGAATTCCCGGTCCTTGTATTCACCAATCCAAAGATTGAGTTGTCCTTGCATAGGAGTTGCACTGGTGTTCAACCCCTCGAATGCCGATCTGAAAGTGATCGGAGTTCCAAGATGAGCCGGTGTGAGGCCCAAGCGTTCGGCAATTTCCAATGAGATGAAGTTGTCCGTCGATCCAGGGTTGTACACTATGAAAATCTCTAATTGTTTACCACGATCTTTTACTGCGTTTGTAGAGAGAAGGTCCAATTTCAGCTGGAGAGGGAAGAGAGAGGGAGAGGGGAGAGAGAGAGATGAATGGATTACACGACCAAATATCTTCATAACTTAAATTATGCAAAATGTTTATGAATCATCTTCCAAAATATCCCTACAAGAAGCATCATCCAATTTTAAGCCCATGGCTCCTAAATCAATAAAGAGAGAAACGGAATTGTCATTTGTGGATGCGTTGGCTTCATCATCTTCGGAATTCTTCATCCTGCATCTCATCATGACAATCATCCTTGCTAAGACTTGCTGCCTCCGGACTTGATTCATCGACCTCCCTCTCCTCTGTCTCCACCTCATCCAAAGTAGAAGGTGGAAGAGGGTCGAAGATGGTCTCCTCTTCATTAGTGAAAACAATGGTTCAACCCCGAGGTGTTACGAGAATTACGAACCAAAGTTTTGGTCAGTGGATTGTTGGGATATAGATGACCTATAGAAGAGAAAATCAAAGTGAGTAACATTGGTATAATTAATGTTATACACAAATAAGAATAAAAAAGGTAGTCACTCACCTGCTCACAATTACACGGTAAAACTAAATTGTCATACCTCACGGTGTGATGCACACTAGAGTCCACCATGTACAGGTCATTCTTATGTCATCTAGACACATTTGCAAACCACTTGCACTCAAAGATGAAGGTATGAAAGGTTCTAAAATTAACCTTTAGTATCGTTTAAATAGTTCCACAGTACCTGGCCCCATCACTATCTATGTCAAAGTTGCCCATGATGCCACAATCCATGGTGGTTCTACTCTCATCGATGTGGCATATACGAAAGTGACGACCCTTTGACCACATAGAGTTAAAGAAAAGGCACTACAAAATAGGAAAATATATTTTATCAAATACAAAGATAAAATCAAGAAAAAAAATTACAATATGGTTTAGGTATATGAGTACTCTACCTTTGGTACGCAACCTTGTGCATACTCCCATTCTTTGTTGGTGATGTCTTCTCTGTGCGCTTTTGCTTCAGTCATTATCTCATGAATCCACTCCGCACTAATGAGACCTGGGGAACATGCAAGGTGTCTAGGCACTGGGGGTGCCTTCCTTCCTCCATGAGCTTGTTTCCATGCTTCTCTCTCTTGCAAACACCTTACCTTTGCCATTGTGATGTACTTTAGAAAGCTCTCTCTCCAAAATAATCATGGGATATGTCCAATTGAGGTAGAGCCCAAGTAGCACTGGGCTGTTTTTGGTCGATGGAAAGTGAGGGACTCTCTACAGATGCAATCTTGAAGGCATGTGGCATTACACAAGAGGGTGTAGTGAGGGTGTCTCTTCAGATGTAATCATCTGTGTTTTGCAAGATGCTCGTATAGACAAAAGAATTCACGATGGAAATATGGTCAGTCATGGACTGTCAAAAAAAGAGGTCATGTTTGCAATCACCTGCAATCGCATCTTGAAGGCATGTGGTACTAGGTAAAACATTGATCTGTCATTTTCAGCAATTGCACTGGTTACGCTATTTGCCCAATATGCACAGTGCTAAGGCACTGGGCTGTTTTTGTGGATGCGAAATGAAAGTCTCCACAAATGTAATCATCTGTGTTAAATGTGGTGCATGCTAGAAAGCACAAAACGTTCTCTGAGAGCTCTTTGTCTGGAATGGTGTCCCTTGCAGGTCATGCTTGCAATCACCTCCAATTGCATTTTGAAGGCATGCGGTACTAAGCAAAATGCTGATCTCGGCAAAAAAATTCATGATGATATTGTTAGTCGAGGGCTGTTAAAAAAACATATCATTCTTGGGAATGCCTTGGTTGAGATGTATGCCAGATGTGGTGCATGCCAGCAAGAACAAAACGTGCTCTCAAAGCGCTTTGTCCGGAACGGTGTCCCTTACAGCATACTAAAATTATGGATTGGCCAATAGGGACACAAATCAGGAAGATCTAGATTTTTTTCAATGGATACGATGTGAGGGTATCTTACATATTGAAGGAATGTGGCAATACACAAGAGATTGATGTGGGCAAAAGAATTCACGATGATGTTTTTAGCCTAGGGTTGTTGATGAAAACAGATGTTCTTGGGAATTCCTTGGTGGAAATTTATGTCAAATGTGCCGTACTTTAGAAAGATCTCTCTCCTTTCAACGCACTAATAATGGGATATGTCCAATTGGGACAGAGCCCAAGTATCACTAGGCTATTTTTGGTTGACGGAAAGTGAGGGACTCTCTACAAATGCAATCTTGAAGGCATGTGGCATTACACAAGAGGGTGTAGTGAGGGTGTCTCTCCAGATGTAATCATCTGTGTTTTGCAAGATGCTCATATAGGCAAAAGAATTCACGATGGTGATATGGTTAGTCATGGGTTGTCAAAAAAAGAGGTCATATTTGCAATAACCTGCAATTGCATCTTGAAGGCATGTGGTACAAGGTAAAATGCTGATCTTGCATTTTTCAACAATTGCAATGATTGCACTATTTTCCTAGTAGGTGCAACGCTAAGGTGCTGGGGTGTTTTCGTGGATGCGAAATGAATGTGTCTCTCCAGATGTAGTTATCTATGTTACGCAAGTTGCACATATATCAAGCATTGGGCTTTGCAAAGCGAGGGCAACTCTCTAGGTGCAATCACCTGCAATTGCATCTTGAAGGCATGTGGTACTAGGCAAAATGCTGATATGGGCAATAAAATTCATGATGATATTATTAGTCAAGGGTTGTTGAAAAAACACATCATTCTTGTGAATGCCTTGGTTGACATGTATGCCAGATGTGGTGCATGCCAGAAAGCACAAAACATTCTTTGAGAGCTCTTTCTCTGGAACGGTGTCCCTTGCAGGTCATGCTTGCAATCATATGCAATTGCATCTTTAAGGCATGTGGTACTAGGCAAAATGTTGATCTGGGCAAAAAAAATATCATGATGATATTGTTATTCAAGGGATGTTGACAAAACACATCATTCTTGGGAATGCCTTGGTAGACATTTATGCCAGATGTGGTGCATGCCAGAAAGCATAAAACGTGCTCTAAGAGATCTTTGTCTGGAACGGTGTCCCTTGTAGGTCATGCTTGCAATCATCTACAATTGCATCTTGAAGGCATGTGGTACTAGGCAAAACGCTGATCTGGGCAAAAAAAATCATGATGATATTGTTAGTCAAGGGCTGTTGACAAAACACATCATTTTTCGGAATGCCTTGGTTGACATATATGCCGGATGTGGTGCATGCCAAAAGCACAAAACATGCTCTAAGAGCTATTTGTCCGGAACGATGTCCCTTACAGCACATTAAAATTATGGATTGCCCAATAGGGACACGAGTCGGGAAGGTCTGGGTTGTTTATAATGGATACAAAGTGAGGGTCTCTTGCATATTTAAGGCATGCGGTAATACACAAGAGACTGATCTGGGCAAAGAATTCATGATGATGTTTTTAGCATGGGATTGTTGATGAAAACGGACATGCTTAGGAATGCCTTGGTGGAAATTTACGTCAACTGTGTTGTACTTCAAAAAGCTCTCTCTCCACAATGGATATCCCTTTCAACACACTAATTGTGGGATGTTGGAATTAGGGTTGCAGAGAAACGCACACAGCTTGGAGAAGACAAAGGAAGCTCAAGGCACACAATAGAGAGTGTATTACTTAGTGTGCAATGGAAAGATAGATAGCCCTAGAGTGATGGGCGTATATACAATGCTCGGGGGAAAAAACCTCCTAAAGAGGGAAAAAATGCCTTGGCGGTCCTAGTGTGTTCAAACACATCACTACCACATGTATATGGTAACAAATCCCCCCTGGAGTGATGCGATGAACGAGAGCTGGCACATGAGTAAAGGGAAGTGCCATGCCCTAAGGACATGATCAGTCCACAAAGGGGAGTAAGCCCAAAGCTTTGCGGAAAGCTTCAAGCTTCTCACGAGATAATGCCTTTGTAAAATGATCTGCAAGGTTGTTCTATGTTGGCACATAAGCCAAGATGATCTCTCCTGTTGAGAGCCTCTCCCTGACATAGTGGTAATGCACCTCAATGTGCTTTGTGCGAGCATGAAAAATTGGGTTCCTCGCAATTGCTAATGCGCTCTAACTGTCAGTGTAGATAGTGTTGGCAGTGTCCTGTCCAACACCCAAATCAGCCCATAAGGCGTCTGAGCCATACACACTCAACCGTAGCTGTGAAGACTGCCCTGTACTCAGCCTCACAACTCGAAGTGGCCACATTAGGTTGCTTCTTGCTCAACCATGATATACATGAACTGCCAAGCATGAAACAAAAACCACTTGTGGACACTCGTGTGTCAAAACAACCAGCCCAATCTGAGTCCGAAAAAGCATGTAAGTCTGGCGGCAATGATCCCCCCATGGGATAAAACAAGACAAGATGTAAAGTGCCGCTAAGGTAGCGGAAAATCCTCTTGACAGCCTGCCAATGCTTAGACCCTGGGCTATGCATAAATCTGCTGACCTATGAGACTGCAAACTGAATATTTGGCCTCGTGTTGCATACATAAATGAGGCAGCCAACAACAGTTTGGTAAAGAGTGACATCAACATGATCGTCAGCATCATGTAGACTCGACTTCAAACCGGTTTCCATGGGAGTGGCAATAGGTTTGCAATCCTCAAGTCCAAACTTACATAGCAATGTCTCTATGTAACCTTTTTGACACAAGGCAATACCACCATCACACTCCTTAAACTGTATACCCAAGTAGTGATGCAACAGCCCCAAATCTTTCATCTTGAAAGTAGCATTCAAATCAGCCTTAAATTTAGCAATATGTCTCTCATTTGGTCCAATGTCAGCAAATCATCAACATAAAGAACCACAATGAGAATTACATCACCCTCACGCTTTACATACAATGTGCTTTCTGTTGGACTGTTACAAAAGCCTTGTTTGACCAAATGAGTGTCAGCTTTCTCATACCAAGCACGAGGAGATTGCTTCAACCCATACAAAGCCTTGTTACATTTGCACTTTTTGTCCTCTTGTCCTTTTATGACAAAACCGCGAGGCTGCGTTACATAAACTTCCTCAAATATGTCACCATTCAAGAAAGCAATAACAATGTCTGATTGATGTACATCCCAACCAAAATGAGCTACCAATGCACATAGAAAATGCACAGTAGTCATACGACAAGTGGGAGAAAAAGTCCCTTCATAATCTATGCCTTTTTGTTGTGCATAACCCTTTGCAACAAGTCAAGACTTATGGCGATCAATCTCACCATCCGGCTTGCGTTTCAACTTGTAAACCCACTTCGTACCAATGGCCTTTTGTGCCAGGAGGCAAATCACATAAAGCCCATGTGTCATTTTCTATAAGTGCATCATATTCTGATTGCATGGCAGCCATCCAATTTTCTGAATTCTGTGGTTCATCAAAAGACAGAGGCTCCTCAACATCATGTAAACTAGACGCAGCCAAAGCATAACAATCTGATGCACAAGATGCATGGCAAGAGCCTGAACGAGTACGACTAGACAAAGGTGCATCCAATTTACTATCATGCAAAGTGTGCACCAGCCATTTTGGCATACCTTTAGCCTGCTCATTTTCAACCCTTTCCTCATCAAGTACATCATGTACATCTGCATTAGTAATAGGCTGATCTATAACATTTTCAGAAACCTCCATAGGTTGTACATTTGCCTCATTGGAAATTACATTTGTATTTCCACTACTGAAAAGAGGCAACAAAGTGTCATAAATGTCCTGTGAGCTTACATTACTATCTCTAGTACATGACAGCAAGGGTTGAACAGAATCTTCCACAAACACTACATCCCGTGAAACGAGAATACGCTTTGTTTGCGGATGATACAACCTGTAACCTTTGCTTTCAGCACTATAACCAACAAAAATACATTTGGCAGCCTTATCATCCAATTTTCTGCGCTGTGTTTGTGGCACCAAAGCATATGCCAAACAGCCAAAAACACGCATGTGCTCAATAGAAGGCTTTCTATCATGCCATGCTTCATTTGGAGTAATAGATTGCAAAGCTTTCGTAGGACACCTGTTAAGTACATAAGTGGCACACATGATGGCCTCAAGCCAAAAAGAATGCGGCAAAGCTTGACTTTTGACCATACATCGTGCCATTTCGTCAGTGACCTGTTTTTCCTCTCAGCAACACCATTTTGCTAAGGTGTATAAGGCACTGTACATTGGTGTTTTATCCCACGACTAGCCAGAAATGCATTAAATTCATGAGACATATACTCCCCCCCTCCATCGGAACACATGGTGCCCATAGTACATTTCGAGACATTTTCAGCCATAGCCAAAAAAAAATTGAAGCACATAAAAACTTCGGACTTTGATTTAAGCGGAAATACCCATGCATGCCTGGAGTAATCATCAATGAAAGTCACGAAGTACAAGTAATTGCCCAAGGACGGAATTTGCATGGGCCCACAAACATCACTCTGCACAAGCTGCAACCTCCATGTGGCCCGAACTGAACCATCCTTTGGAAACTTAGAACGCTGCATCTTACCCTAAATACAGCCTTCACAAACATGTTTGACAGGTGCTTCAAGAGGCAGCAAAGAAGCAACCATATCAGATTTCTGCAAACGCAGTAAACTGGCGAAATTCAGATGACCAAAACGTGCATGCCAAAGTTTTGCATCTGAAATAGCCCTTGAATCTGCAACAGCATTTGCAAAATTTTGTCCACACTTGTCATACAAAGTGAGCTTATACAGCCCACTGCACAAAAGGCCAGATGCAACAATTTCATCACCAAAACTGAGATCATGAATTGTACATCTATCATCCACAAATTTGACTACAAGTCCAAGTCTAGCAAGTGCGGATACAGACAAGAGATTCTTCTTGATCCCAGGTACATAAAGTGCATCAACAAGTGTGAAAGAACTGCCATTAGCAGCAGTAAGCACAATCTTTCCAACTCCCTGAACTGGATAAGAGGCATTGTTGGCACAAGTGACGGAATTCCCATGAGGGACAGATTCGAGAGAGGTAAACAATTCACGATGTGAGGTAATGTGCTTTGTAGCACCACTGTCGAAATACCACACATGTGAATCTGCAGCAACTGACAAGCATGCATCATGGACAGCAGGATTGTAAGTGCACTCTGGGCTAAAAGCCCATTCTGCATCAACATCAGCATTACAGTCTCCTTTCATAGAAGACTCAACAATGGTTGCATTTGTAGTGGAACCAACATTTGCAGTGGAACCACCTTCTTTCTTCTTAGCCTCTTTGGCCTTCAACTTAGGACACGACTTGATCAAGTGATCATTAGCTTTACAATAATGGCAACGCATCTTCTTTTTGCCCTTGTCACCAAAATTTCCGGACGAATTACTGCCAGCAGAAGCATTAGGAACAGAATTTTTGCCACTCGCAGCAGAACCATAAGAAGTGGCTGCATTACTGTTACCACCCTCTCTTTGAGAAGCAATAAAAGCCTATTCAACTGCACGCTACCTAGTCCTGTTTTTTCTAGAAAGTGACTCTTGCAACGGCAATGTGCATAATGCATAAAACTTGACAACTTCAGGATTTCCTTGGGTCATCAACCTCCAAGTACTAGCAAAAGTCTGGTAGGAATCTGGTAAGGCATCAAGAACAGTCTACACAAGGGAACTGTCTGAAATGACTTCACCTGCAAAAATAAGTTGCTCGTTGATATCCTTGACACTAGCAAGGAAAGTGTCCATATTATCTTCCTCATGCATAATCTTCGACTCCAGCTCTTTACGTAGCAAAGCAATTTTAGCCTCATTGCGGCTTGCATAAAGACCTGCTAGAATATCCCAAGCCTGTTTTGCAGATTTTGTTGAACGGATGTGAGGAACAATGGTGCGCTTCACAGACAATGCAATCAATGCATGAGCCTGCGCATCCTTTACGTCCCAAACAGCTTGTTCTCCCGTAGGCAAAACAACTCTAATAGCAGCAATCCTTGCAGCAAGACTGCAACATCCTCAACATCGCCTACATCCTCAGAACTAGGACGTACATCAATGCCCTGCACAATGTTCCAGACGCCCTTTGACACAAGAACATGTTGCATCATATAAGCCCACATAGGTTAGTTGTCCCCATCCAACCTGTCCTCAGCAGCAAACATCTTGAACACATCTGTGTTGTTGTTGTCAGCCATGGTAAATGCTACATTTGATGTGAAAACTGCTCAAAAATAGGAGAAATGGAGCGGGAACAACACGTGCTATATAGTACAAAGTGTAGAAGACTATAAGGTACCTATTATGCAGAAAACGGCACTGACAAAAATTCTACACAAAATGACAAAATAGCCTGTGCAGTACTGCCTGTAGTGGAAACGCAAGCCGAAATGAGCCCAAATCAAAAATCTGAGCAGACCAAGCTCTACCAACTGTCCCGAAGTATTTGTCGACCTGCAAACGCTTGCCAAAGCTCACTGAAATCGGAGAAAGTGAGGAGGCATGTGCTGGAACAGCTGGCGACTAAGCCTGGGAGGATGCAACCTGCTCTGATACCAATTGTTGGAATTAGGGTTGCAGAGAAATGTACACAACTTGGAGAAGACGAAGGAAGCTCAAGGCACATAATAGAGAGTGTATTGATTAGTGTGCAATGGGAAGATAGATAGCCCTAGAGTGATGGGCGTATATACAATGCTCAAGGGAAAAACCTCCTAAAGAGGGAAAAAATCCCCCGGCGGTCCTAGTGTGTTCACACACATCACTGCAATGGAAAGATAGATAGCCCTAGAGTGATGGGCGTATATACAATGCTCGGGAGACAAAACCTCCTAAAGAGGGAAAAAATGCCTCGGCGGTCCTAGTGTATTCACGCACATCACTACCACATGTATATGGTAACATGGGATACGTCCAATTGGGGCAAAGCCCAAGTAGCACTGGGATGTTTTATGGATGGAAAGTGAGGGACTCTCTACAGATGCAATCTTGAAGGCATGTGGCACTACACAAGAGGGTGTAGTGAGGGTGTCTCTCTAGATGTAATCATCTGTGTGTCGTAAGATGCTCATATAGGCAAAAGAATTTACAATGGCGATATGGTTAATCATGGGCTGTCAAAAAAAGAGGTCATGTTTCCAATCATGTGCAATTGCATCTTGAAGGTATATGGTATTAGGTAAAACGCTGATCTGGCCAAATAACTTCATGATGATATTGTTTTTGGTGGATACAAAGTGAGGGTCTTTTGCATATTGAAGGCATGTGGAAATACACAAGAGACTGATCTGCATGCACCAGCTCCCAGAGGGTAAGAGAACTCAGGATTGGTCATGGCAAATGCAGGCATCATGACGGGTGTAGCAAAATGAAGAGGGTGAGGCAGCACCCTATTTGCTACACCTGAGTTTGAGACATCAGAAACAAATGGAGCCCGATTCCCATGATGCTTACTTGGAAAATACAACATCATCACTATCTTGCAACACCGGTCCACAATTTAAATCAAAATCTGGCCTTGTTTGGCTCTCTCTACTCCTTCATCAACCTGATTTAAATCCCAAGCTATTCTAGGTGATCCATAGATCTTCTGAGACAACCCTGATCTACCAAAATTTGGCGTTGTGCCTTAATTTGAAGTCAATGATGCAGTTGCACTACCTAAGTTCAATCCAATCTATGTTTCACAAGATGCTCATATAGGCAAAAGAATTCACGATGGTGATATTGTTAATCATGGACTGTTGAAAAAAGAGGTCATGCTTGGCAATGCCTTCGTTGATATGTTTGCCAATTTGTTCTTTGACTCTTGAAGTGCATTGATTGTGGGAAATGCCCAACAAAGGTAGGGCCAGGAAGCCCTCGGCCATTTTCAGTGAGTGCAAAGCGAGGGTGTCTCTTGAGATGCAATCACCTACACTTGCATCTTCAAGGCATGTGGCACTACACAAGCTCTGGGCTTTGCGAAGCAAGGGCAACTATTCAGACACAATCACGTGCAATTTCATCTTGAACGCATGTGGTTGTCCCCATGCTACCTGTTTGATTTCAGGGTGGCATGGAAAAGTCCATTCAGTAGTGGAAAGCTATCTTGAACTTGCATTGCAGGTCACTTCATGTGCAATTTCCTAAATCAAATGCATTGATAGGGGCAATGCTAGTAAGATGCCGGCTTGTTTTTGCAGATGCAAAGTGACGGTGTCTCTCCATATGTAATTATCTATGTTACGCAAGATGCTCCGATAGGCAAAAGAATTCACGATGATGACATTGTTAGTTATGGGTTGTTGAGAAATGAGTTTATTCTTGGCAATGCCTTTGTTGATATGTTCGCCGATTTGTTGTTTGACACTTGAAGTGCATTGATTGCGGCATATGCCTAAGAAGGGCAGAGCAAGGAATTTTAGCTGATGCGAAGGGAGGGCCTCTCTCCAATTGTGGGTTGTTTTTAGTGGATGCAAAGTGAGGGTGTCTCTCCAAATGCAATCACATACGTTTTGCATCTTGAATGCATGGTGAAAGTCCTAGGTGATTTGGTAGAGCTGGATAACATCAATATATCTTTTCGGAGATGGAATACCTTGGTGGACATTAATGTCAACTATCGTGTACTTAAGAAAGCTCTCTCTCCGGAATGGCATCCCTTGCAACACACTAATTATGGGATATGTCCAATTGGGGTAGAGATGAAGAAGCTCCTAATGTGAAGTGAGAGTCTCTCTCCATGTAGTTTGCTAAGGGCTGTTGGAAAAAGAGATCCTCTCTGGGAATGCCATCTATCAAGTGTGGTGTACTTCTTTCAAAATGCACAAAAAGTGCTTGAGGAGATTTGTATGCAGGAGGTCATTCTTGCAATGCACTGATTGCAAGCTTTTTCCAACAAGGAGAAACGCCAGCAAGCACTGGGATCTTTTTAGTAAATACAAAGCGAGGGCTCTCTCTAGATGCAGTCACCTATGCTTGCAGTTTGCAAGGCACATGGTAGTACACAAATATTGAAATCTGGTGTACTTTACAAAGAACCACATGATTTCTTGAAGAACTTCCTATCCGAGATGTCCTGTATTGGAATGCACACTAATTGCGGGATTTTCCCAACAGGGGCAGGGCCATCAAACTCTGTGCATTTTTTAGTAGATACATTGATTGCGCTATTTGCCCAAGAGGGGTAGCGCTAAGGCGATGCGCTATTTTTGTGGATGCAAAGTGAGGGTGTCTCTTTGAATGTAATCATCTATGTTATGCAAGATGCTCATATAGGCAAAATAAATCACGATGATGACATTGTTAGTCATGGGCTCTTGAAAAAAGAGGTCATGCTTGGCAATGCATTCATTGATATATTCGCCGATTTGTTCTTTGACTCTTGAAGTGCATCGATTGTGGAATATGCCCAACAAAGGCAGGTCCAGGAAGCCCTGGGCCATTTTTAGTGAATGCAGAGCGAGAGTGTCTCTTTAGATGCAATCACCTATGCTTGCATCTTCAAGGCATGTGGCACTACACACAAATGCTGATATGGGGAAAAAAAGTCACGATGACATTGTTAGTCATATGCTGTTGAAGAAAGAGTTTGTCATTCAGAATGCCTTGATCAATATGTGTACAAAATGTGGTCTACTTTAGAAAGCCCAAAAGGGACAAGGCCATGAAGCTCAGAGTTGTTTTGAGAAAATGCAAAGTGAGGGGGTCTCTCCAAGGGTGTGCTACTTTCACCAGCTGCGAACGAAAGCTCTCTCTCCAGATGCAATCACCTATGCTTCCTACTTGAAGGACAAGGCCTCTCTCTCGATACTATCACCTATGGTTGCACCTTGAAGGCCTGAGGTCGAGATGTATACCAGATGTGGTGCCTTTATGAAGAAGCGGAAAGCTATTGATGAGCTTTCTTTTGTACAAAATGTGGTCTCTTGGGCACAGATTGATTGCAAGGCTTGCATTTGATTTAGGAATATTTTCTTGCAAGATTTTACCATGGGCGAGTGTAATCGACGCTATTGCAATATACATGCAACCATTGCTGCCTTTTGTTGTACCCACCCACATCATTTTCCACTCCTTCTTGTTTTTGCAAATGTATTGTTTTGTGGGATTTGGGCGATAGAACCTGGAAACAAACAAGATCCAATCACTTTGGAAAGCATTACAACATCACTAGATATGGACTTTGCAAGAAGACAATACAATACTACTTGCAAATTTTTCATTACTATGAATCAAACCAATGGTATAAAATCATAATTTCTTCTCTATTTATAAAGCATAATATTCTTCAAGAAAAAAATAAATTACATAACATTGTTTATAGATATGGTTATAGCTAATAGAGGAGAATCATCTTCGCAAATAACTTCGATACCTGTAGATATTCCATCCACCAATCAAGGTACAATTATTACTTTTTTTTTAAATAGCAAAACTCACAATTGTGAGTGAATTATATTGAACAATCCAAAAAATTATGATACAATTATTACTTAAAAAGTTCACATTTTACTCAAATATAAACAAATTTAGTATAATTTTTGTATACAATATCAACACAAAGTTAAATTATACATTCTCACATCTCTCTCTCTCTCTCTCTCTCCTTCCTTCCTTATCCAAATGTGAATCCATTGCTTACTTTAAAGTAACAATCTACATTTCATTTGCAACATAAAAACAACCCACTAAATTGATGATAACTTACATTAACAGATACAAGCTGTTCCACGAAGAGTTCACGATCGAAATTGTAGATTCAATAACAATAAAAAACAAAGCAAATCACTTAGAAACACTTTATATTAAGAAATTTAGATCAATTACTCCAAATGGATACAATGTTTTTTTCAAAAAAATTACTTGTAGATTCAAAAACAATAAAAGACAAAGCAAATCACTTAGAAACACTTTATATTAAGAAATTTAGATCAATTACTCCAAATGGATACAATGTTTTTTTCAAAAATCTTACTTCTTCTAACAATACTATTATCTATAAAAAAAAACATCTTATTTAATTTAAAGGGATGTTGCCTATGGAATCGATTTTGTTCATGTTTAATAAAATCCAAAAATCTCTCTCCAACTCTCTCTTTCTCTCTCTAAAAAAAAACGCAACGTTTTTTACAAGATACACAATCAAAATATTTATAATAAACATAAAGTGCTGATTTTAGAATGTTATATTCAAAATTTGAATACATTATAATCTATTGTAAAAAGGGTATACATTTCACATTAAACCTAACCCTAGACAACCATTTTACACGCAACCAATAGCTAACTGCCCCATACTAGTTCATGGTTATAATGAGAATAAGGAGGTGAGAGCTATTTCTCTCAAGTGCTCCACCAAAATATTGTGTATGCTCATCTCCTTCCCTCTCTTTCACTCACAATCAAAAGATACACAATCAAAATATTTATAATAAACATAAAGTGCTGATTTTAGAATGTTATATTCAAAATTTGAATACATTATAATCTATTGTAAAAAGGGTATACATTTCACATTAAACCTAACCCTAGACAACCATTTTACACGCAACCAATAGCTAACTGCCCCATACTAGTTCATGGTTATAATGAGAATAAGGAGGTGAGAGCTATTTCTCTCAAGTGCTCCACCAAGATATTGTGTATGCTCATCTCCTTCCCTCTCTTTCACTCACTGCACGGCGTTCCTACAAGTGGTATCAGAGCCCAGGAGCAACACCCGACCCTCGGCTACATTCCGCATGTGTAGCGACCCCGAGCGAGGAATGCTTGGTGCTTGGGAAGCAACAACAGGAAGTGGGCAAGAGGTGAATCTGGCAAAGCAAGAAAAGGGTGCAATCGGGTAGGAGAACAGACAGGTGTTGAGCTTGCAAACATGCATTTTTTTGGATCTAAACTTTGAAGCAATCAAGGAGTACAGAATTCGAGAGTAGACTGAAGCAAGCAATCAAGCAGTGTTGTAGTTGTGGAATTTATTTATTTTTGTGTGTGTGTGTGTGTGTGTGTGTGTGTGGGGGGGGGGGGGGGGGGGGGGAGGGGGGTGTGAACCCACACACAATCTGGCACTTACTAGGCAAAAATCCAAGGCAATTCAAAAGCTGCCTGTAGAAGGCGAGCAGACAGCGATGGCAACGCTATTGAGAGAGCAATTGGGAGTGGGAGCGAGCGAGTGAGGAGCTTGGATGTGAGCAGAGCAAGCTTTGGTGCAGTCGACGGGCAGTAGCAGAGCGCTGAACCAACCACACACACACACCCAATCCTACTCGTCAGACTTCGACAGTTTTTGCAGCAAAGATTGATTTTATTTTTTTAAAGACTTATCTGATACACTTTTAATGTGTGCAAGCCATTGCTCCCACCAAAGCCCTCAACAACCCCCCTCCCCCCCCACTCACACACACCCAAGCATGAGAGATAGAGAGATAGAGAGAGAGAGAGAGAGAATAGGGTTTTTCAACATCAACATTGGAGACTCCCGTCCGACGGTGGGAGGTGGCCTTGACATCGGCGCTTGCCGTTCGCACACCAACTTCACAGACAGTCTTGACCTTAGTCCGTCGACCTCGACACCAAACATCGTTGACTCATCGCTCCGCATCGGCACTACCATCAGCGTATAGATCGACAGAGAGAGCAGACTTACTTTCTCGTCGGCGCTCTGCATCGGCTCGATGCCTCTCGTTTTTACGGGCGGATATTTGATATCCGACCCGACGCCAATTTTTCCACGGATGACCATCTTCCTGCGAATGATTGTGCTTTGTGACGTGCACGGGTGAGGTGCCTCCACCACAGGGGAGTGACACCCAACATGGACATCGAGTGAACTGATACGGCACAATTTTTTGCTACGACTCTCTTGGCGACTACTTAACTAGCGCATTTTTGTTCGACGGCAAAAATCAGCACCGACATTCCCATATCAACATCAACACGCAGGTTATAGAGGGCTTTTGAGCCCGTTTACACACAGGTTCTCCAAGTTTCTAGACACTTACAGGCACAGCACCTTTCAAGTGATTTTAGCATTCATTTTTTACAGAAGTTTCTCTATGGATGAACGCGTTGACAAATGCATGTTTGTGTGAGCACACCTAGTGCTATTGAGCTATTTTGAGAGCTAATATGCCCGTAGGGATACTTTTTACTCCACGCAACAGTTCTTGGTGCTTGTTTGAGCACAGTCACTCATGTATGTTGAGTTGTGGACACTGCCCATTGTACTATGTGTGGAGCCATTTTTTGGCTATTTCAGCAGTTTTCTCGACCGTTTCTGAGACTCGGACCGGCAAAGCCCTTTCTGAGACTGTGGTTAGTCATTTTGTGTCTGCTTTAGCCTTTGGAGGATCATTGCGTGAGGTTTTCTTTGAGCTTGGGTATTCTCAAATGTTGAGATACCTTTGGTGATACATGTATCTAGAGTTCCCCTCTTACGGTACCCTCGCCATAGGATATGTATCTGGACAATTTCTTTTGCTTTTGACATCGAGTTGGTGGTCACACATCAGTTGTTTTGAGCAGTTTATGCCCAGTGGTTGTTTTTCAGCAGTTTATGCGCTTACTTTTGTATTGTCGGGTTTGAGAGTTTGCTCCCCATACAGAGGAGACTCTGCCAAATTTTTCCCACAAGTCCATTTTATGCGTTCGTGGCACATTCGACTGTTCTTACACAGTGATTTTACTACTTTTGGTTTGAGCTTTCGCTCTTTTTCTAGGGGAAACTCTGTCGAAATTATCCCAGGCAATTTGCCATAAAGTTTTTGGCTACATTCTCTTGAGTCATGGCTACGAGTAGTGCTTCCAAAAGAGAAGAGTACTACATCACAAAGTTTGATGGTACAAAATTTGCTATTTGGCGGCAGAGTATGCAAGATGTTTTGATCAACAAAGGCTTGATAGCACCCTTGCATGAAAGAAGAGAGAATGTGTACATTCATGAATAATGGGAAGACTTGTATGAGCATGCTATGGCGACCATTCGACTGCACCTTGATGAATCCATTTACTTTACCATAATGGATAAGACCAATGCCAAAGATTTATGGGATGATCTATGCACAACATGCGATGGCAACAATACCTCAATCAAGGTTTTCTTGATGAAGAAATTGATGCACATCAATATGAAAGAAGGAACTAATGTTAGTTCTCACTTGAACGAATTCAACAACATATTTTCACAGATTACTTCAAAAGGACTCAATTTTGGTAATAAAATGAAGGCTATTTTATTGCTATGTTCGCTACCATTGTCATGGGATACCTTCAGCACACCTAATGGCAAGCTAGTTTTCAGCAATGTTGCTAGTGCATTGCCACTAAGGAGATTCGACGTCAATCTCTTGATGCGAGTGGGCATGGTGATGCGTATGTGGCTTGTGGCAATTGTGACAAGAAAAGGTAGTGTAATCGGAGCCTCAATTGTTCTCAGGATTGCATGCAAGGTTGTAGCAAGAGTCGCGGCAAAGACATACAAAATGTTGAGTGTTAGTACTGCCATAAAAAGGGACAATTGAAGAAAGATTGTCGCATATTGTAGCATGATAAGGGCAAAGAGAAAGCGAAGTCTAACAAATCTAAAAGCAGCGTGAAAATTGAAGAGCTTAATGTGGTTGAGTCCCCAGTCATTGAGATAGTTTTTGACGTGCCAAATGATGTGTTGATTTTCACATTGAATTTGAGTCATGATGCATTGTTCGCTCTTGATGATGTTATGTGCAAAATTGGATTGTGGACTTAGGTGTTGGCTTTCACGTGACTCCTCAAGGAGTGGTTTTCTACATACACTGACACACATGGCACAGTGAAGCTAGGCACCTCTTATGAGCTTGATATATGCGGTGTGGGCCGCATCAAGTTTTCTATGTGCAATGGCACTGAATTTATGTTGCACAATGTCAGACATGTACCCACATTGACAAAGAGTTTGATGTTTGTTCGACAACTGGATTATTTGTGTTACACTACTATATTTTCTCATGGATCTTGTATTATCAAGGAGGGAAATCTGGTCATGCTTAAAGGCTAGAAGTTTGGTTCATTGTACTCACTTTATGTCTCTTTCGTGAAAGAGAATTCTATTTGTGTAGCCGAGTTGTCGCCTACAGAGTTGTGGCATAGCCGGCTAGGACATATGAGTCAAAAGGGAATGAAAGTCTTGCAGCGTTTTGGTTATATCCTTGTGTTAGATTACTCTAAATTCTCTTTATGTGAGAATTTTATGTATGGAAAACATACTAGGTTGATATCAGCACCTAACAAGGAGTTATGGAGTCCTCTAGATCTCATTCATAGCGACTTGTGCGGAACTATGATAGTCAAGTCTCTAGGGGGAGCATTATACTTCTTGAAATTCATAGATGAATCTATTAGAAAGGTGTGGTTTTATCTCTTGAAGCAGAAGAGCGACGTCTTTAATGTCTTTCAAAAGTTCTTAGCATTGGTCGAGAACCAATCGGGTAGAAAGCTTAAAGCTTTGCAAAGTGACAATGGAGGCGAGTACATCTCCTCCAAGTTTAAGGACTTTTGTAGTAAAAGAGGCATTAGAAGACAATTTACCCACCCAGAACGGTGTGGCTAAGAGAATGAATAGAACCATTCAGGAACGGGTCACTTCTATGTAGTCTACAACCAACTTACCTCAAGAATTTTGGGGAGAAGTTGTTACGACGGTTGCTTATTTGATCAATCGGTCACCTAGTACACCACTAAAGTACAAGGTTCTGCAAGAGATGTGGACGGGAAAAGAGCCCAATTATGACAGGTTACGTGTATTTGGGTGCGAGGCATTCTCACATGTGTCGAAAGAGCTTAGACAAAAGCTGGACCCAAATCACACAAGTGCATCTTCATTGGATATGGTGTGGACAGAGAGACGGGATATCATCTCTAGAACCTGGAATCTAAGAAGGTTATACACAGCTCACATGTGACATTCGACGAGTCTAAGATGCGTAGAAAGCTAGTGAAAGACATTGAGTCTCACAGAGTATGGTTTGAGGATGTTGCTTCACCACCAGTTACACTGAATGTTGGACATGCTAGTGATGCACCTTCCACTATTATACACACATAGGTTTCTCTAGAGAGAGCAGAATCTAGCAATCAAGCACTTTGGAGATCTACTCATACTGAGCGTTTTGAGCCAGGATTAAAATATTTGCTAGTCACTGATTGTGGTGAACCTACTTGCTACAAAGAGGCCATTCAAATGGACAATAGCGTGAAGTGGGAAGAGGCTTTGCAATCTGAGTATAACATGATCCTAGCAAATGAAACTTGGGAATTGACAGAGTTAACTACGAGTAAACATGCATTTCAATGCAAATGGGTGTACAAGAAGAAGTATATCACAGATGATCCCGAGCCTAAGTATAAGGATCTTGTGCTTGGTCTAGTAACCATCAAGGACTTGTATTGGTCCAAATGGATGTGAAGACAACATTACTTCATGGGGATCTTGAAGAGGATGTTTACATGAAATAGCTAGAAGGTTTTGCGATAAAGCCTGAGAAGCCAGCACGGACATGTAGACTCAAGAAGGCTTTGTATGGATTAAAGCAAGGTTCAAGGAAATGGTACATCAAGTTCGATAAGTACATTCAATCCCAGGGTTACATAGAGAGCCAAGAGGATCACTGCTTGTACACAAAGAGGTTGAACGATGGTTCCCTCATCATTCTGATTTTGTACATGGATGATATGCTCATAATTGGGAAGTCAAAAGATGAGATCGCACTTCTCAAGGATGCCTTAAGCAAGCAGTTTTCTATGAAATATTTGGGTGATGCACATCACTTTCTTGGTATGTGTATAAAGAGAGATCGCAAACGTGGTATACTTGAACTTTCGCAAGAAGAGTATGCTCACAAGGTCTTGCAACATTTTAATATGCAAGGGGGGAAAGAATTGAGTACCCCAATGGTAGCATACAAAAAAATTAGCAAGCGTGATTGTCCCAAATTGGATACCAAAAAGGAAGAGATGGCAAAGGTGTTGTATCCTTTGGCAGTTGGCAGTCTCATGTTCGCCATGGTTAGCACTTGGCCAAAAATTGCATATGCAGTGGGAGTGGTCAGTAGGTTTATGGAAAATCCAGGCACAAAGCATTGGGAAGCAGTGAAGCACATCTTGAGATACATCAAGGGTTCAGCTAGAAAATGCTTACGCTTTGGGAACAGTGATGCATCCATAGTTGGATACACTGATTCAGATTATGTGGGTTGTGTGGACACTAGGCGATCCACATTTGGTTATGTTTTCTTGTTCACTAGAGTTGCACTTCATCTTCCACCACTGAGGCAGAGTGTGTTGTAGTTTCCAGTTCCAGTAAGGAAGTTGTGTGATTATCTTGTCTAGTGGGAGACCTTGGTATACACCAGACTCCAATGCTACATTACGACAGTCAGAGTGCGATTGCGTTAGTAAAGAACCCTATGTTTCACTTCAAGTCTAAACACATAGAGGTCAGGTATCATGTGGTACGGGATATTTTGGCTAGCAAACGCATAGAGTTAGTCAAATTTCACACGGATGAAAACCCAACGGATGCTCTAATGAAGAGCTTAGCCTCAGAGCGGTTTGCACATTGCATAGAGATGATGGGCGTAGGGTGAAGCCACATTTGTGCTTCACATTTGTACAACTGTACATAATAGCCCCTACATTCTTTAGACACCAAGATACTGTGTATGCTCATCTCCTTCCCCCTTCTCTCCTTCCCTCTCTTGCACTCATCGCACGACGTTCCTACACAATAGTCACACGACAAGTGGGAGCAAAGGTCTCTTCATAATCAATGCCCTTTTGTTGTGCATAACCTTTTGCAACAAGTCTAGCCTTGTAGCAATCAATCTCACCATTTGGATTACGTTTCAACTTGTAAACCCACTTCGTACCAATGGCCTTTTTGCCATAAGGCAAATCACATAAAGTCCATGTGTCATTTTCTATAAGTGCATCATATTCTAATTGCATGGCAGCCATCCAATTTTATGGATTTTGTGCTTCTTCAAAAGAAAGAGGTTCCTTCTCATCACATAAATTCTAAACAGCCAAAGCGTAATAAGAAATAACGCATAAGATTCATGGCAAGAACTTGAATGAGTACGACTAGACATAGGTGCATCCAATTTACTATCATGCAAAGTATGCACCAACCATTTTGGCATACCTCTAGCCTCCTCATTCTCAACTCTTTACATATCAAGTACATCATGTACATCTGCATCAGTAATAGGTTGGTCCATAAAATTTTGAGAAACCCCCATTGAATGTACATTTTTCTCATTGGAATTTACATTCAAGTTTCCACTATTAGAGGCAACAAAGTGTCATAAATGTCTTATGAGCTTACATTAACGTCTCTGGTATATGATAACAAAGACTGAACAGAATCTTCCACAAACACAACATCTTGTGAAACCAAGATACATTTTGTTTGTAGATGATATAACCTATAATCTTTGCTTTTGGTACTATAACCAACAAAAACGCATTAGTAGCCTTCTCATCCAATTTTCTGTGTGTGTTTGTGGCACCAAAGCATAAGCTAAACAACCAAAAACATGAATGTGATCAATAGATGGATTTTTATCAGGCCATGCTTCATAAGGAGTCATAGACTGCGAGTGTTTGGTAGGACACCTGTTAAGTAAATAAGTAGCACACATGATAGCCTCAAGCCAAAACGAATGTGGCAAAGCTTGACTCTTGACCATACATTGTGTCATCTCCATAAGTGACCTGTTTTTTCTTTTAGAAACACCATTTTGTTGAGTTGTATACGACATTTTACATTGGTGTTTTATCCCACGATTATCAAGAAATGCATTAAAATCATGAGACATACTCCCTCCCTTGATTTGAATGAAGGGTGCTCATAGTACATTTAGAGACATTTTTAGCAATAGCCAAGAATTTCTTGAAGCACATGAACACTTTGGACTTAGCTTTAAGCGGATACACCCATGCAAGCCTATAGTAATCATCATTGAAAGTCACAAAGTATGGAGTTTGCATATGCCCACAAACATCACTATGCACAAGTTGCAACGTGCATGTAGCCCTTACTAAACCATTCTTTGGAAATTTGAACGCGGCTGTTAGGTTTTTTCAAGCCCAATACTAGCCATAGAAAAGACCTTCCAGTTCACTTCCAATTTGCATGGTTTTTGTAGCTTTATTTACTTGACAATCAATCAAAAGTATCGTGCGTTGTTTTGCAAGGAGGGTCGATCTCTCTATTTCTCTCTCGCTTTCTCTGGTGTAGCACACCATGGCTCCATAGCCCATAGCACTCAACACTGGTATCAGAGCCCTACCGGGCCTCGGCTCTCGGCTCTCGACTCAACCTCGCGGGTATGGCCGCTTGCAAAGAGGAAGCCGTATGTCGAGCTGCAACAAAACTGAACAAAAGCGCTATCAACATGGTCGCCCTGGCCTTGTGGTGATCTTTCAACATACCAGTGCTCCTTGGTTCGGCCTTCTCCGCCTGCTGCAAGCGCATTCAATCACCACGCCATCGCTGTGTTCGTCTACTCTGCAGAAAAATCGACTTGTTTTGTATTTTATTGTGATTTTCACATTGCAGTGACCACTCAATTTGGTCCTAAGGTTTTACACAACCGGGATTCCCACCCCACAAAACCCTTGCAAAATCTTTCATGCTACAGTTGCAATATGTGCTCGTGTTCCGGTGTGCTAGGACTACAACATTTTACTAGTGTGCAGAATTTCCAGAAATTCAATTGTTATCAAAGTTGCTTCCCGAAAATTCGATTGCTGCAAATTGATTCTTGAATTAAAGTCAATTGTTGCCGACTCTTTGACGGACATTACTTACCTTCTCCAGTATACAACTATCCTTTGCATATCCAATATGGCATCAAAAGTCGACAAATACAATGGGACCGGCTTCCACACTTGGCAGATCAAAGTTAAAGGCTATTTGATGCGAAAAAACTTATGGAACATGGTCAAGCCTCTCGCAGCCGACGAATCCGACACATCCGCTGCAGTTACAAGGGCATTATCTGCTGAGCTACACGAACAAGCTTTTGATATCATTCTAACCTCCTTAGAAGACGATTTTATTCATTATTTGGATGATGTTGATTCTTCAAGTGTTGCCTGGATAGAGTTAGAGAAGCTTTTCGGTGCCAAAGCTAAGTATTCAAAAATGAGTTTAAAAATGGAATTATATTCCATCTGCATGCATGAAGATGAAAACATTGCAGCTTTAGCTAATAGACTGAAGAGTATTAAAACTCAACTTGTTTATGTCGAAGCTCCAGTACTACCAGAAGAAGATCTCATAGCCATTTTATTAAAAAGTTTGACTGACAAATTTCATCATATTGTTACTGTTTTAAAAGAGAAAGATCCGCTGCCCTCCTTGGATGGTATCATCAATTCATTGCAGGAAGAAGAACGCAAGGTACCTAGTACCAATTCTACTATTTTTCTTAGTGCATACACAGTCTCGAATGCCGTATCCCCCACCAGTTCTTCTGATACTTCTTGAAGGAGTACGAGCGGAAGTGCGACGTGAGAGAGAGTGCGAGAAGAAGAGCACGACGATATGGTGAACTCGCTCTACTGTAATGTGTAGAGCATAGTTAGTTCTTATTAGGTTTTTACAAAAGAATATGTGTACATACCTGGCGCCCGCCCACTTACCTGGGCGACCACATTTGGGCTTTATACCCCAACAACCTCCCACTTAAAGTCCAATGTGGTACTTTAAGTGTGAGAGAAGCTACTATACAAGCTAATATACAAGAGATGTAGAGAAGTGATGTACTACCCTACACCTAACTGCTTGCGAAAATGCGCAAAGCTCTCTAAGGGAAGTCCTTTTGTAAGTAGATCAGCAGGATTCTCTGTGGTGTGAACTTTGACAAGTAGAAGTTGCTTATCCTCGAGCATTTACCTGATGAAATGATACTTCACATCCACATGCTTTGTCTTTGAGTGATAAACTGGATTGCGAGCCAATTGTATAGCACTTTGACTATCACAATATAACACAGGCATCTCTTCTTTGATTCCCAAATTTGTTACTAGTCGATTAAGCCAAATTGATTCTTTGCATGCCTCTGATGCTGCAACATATTCAGCCTCTGTAGTAGACTGAGTAACACAATCTTGTAATCTAGAACGCCATGATACTGCTCCACCAGCCAATGTAAAGACATACCCTGATGTAGACCTTTGGTTGTCTAAGTCACCTGCATAATCTGAGTTTGTAAAACCCTTTACACTTAGCTCCTGACTCCCATTGCATATACGCATACTCTTTGTAGCTTTCAGGTATCTCAATATTCCTTTCACTGCCTCCCAATGTTTCTTGCCTGGGTTTGACATGTATCGACTTACTACTCCCACTGCAAATGCAATGTCTGGGCGAGTAGCAATCATTGCATACATCAAACTACCCACTGCAGACGCATATGGAATCTTATCCATTTCAGCCCGTTCTTCCTCAGACACAGGACAATCTTGTTTGCTAAGTTTCACATATGGTGGCAATGGAACAATCAATGCCTTTCCCTTCTCCATATTGAAACGTTGCAAAACCTTGTCAATATACTCTGTTTGAGATAACCAAATCAACTTCTTTGATCTGTCTCTCTCAATGCGCATACCAAGTATATGACTTGCCTCACCCATTTCTTTCATGTCAAACGATTTTGCCATCTTTGACTTCAAAGCTGAAATTTCTTCCAAGTGCTTGCCAGCAATCAACATGTCATCCACATACAAAATAAGGATCAGCCAACTACCATCCTTAGCCTTCTTTGTATATAGACAATGATCGAACTCACTACGTTTGTAGCCTTGAGAAAGCATAAACTTGTGGAATTTATGGTACCATGCCCTCGGTGATTGTTTTAAGCCATAAAGACTCTTTAACAACTGGCATACCCAATCTTCCTTGCCTTTCTCAACAAACCCTTCTGGCTGCTGCATGTAAATTTCCACATCTAAATCACCATGCAAGAACACTGTCTTGACATCCATTTGGTGCAACAACAAATCTAATATGGCAACCAATGCAAGAAAGCATCTCAATGTAGTCATCTTAACCACCGGAGAGAAGACTTCATCAAAGTCAATGCCTTGTTCTTGCTTAAAGCCCTTGGCAACAAGCCTTGCTTTGTACTTTGGCTGACTATCATGAGCGGTGATCTTATACCTGTAAACCCATTTACAAGGTAGAGCCTTTTTGCCCTGTGGTAATTTAACTAGCTTCCATGTCTTGTTTTTATGCAGAGCTGTCATCTCTGACTGCATGGACAATTGCCAATTCCCGGAGTCCTTCATTTGCAATGCTTCCTTGTAACATGAAGGCTCATTGCAATCAGTCAACATGACATAGTTCATAGATGGAACAAACCTATCAGGAGGTCGCGTGACACGTCCATATCTACGCACAATAGGTGGCTCAGGCTCAGCCACAACCTGTGGTTCCACTCTATCCTGTCCTTGCTCCTCTTGAGCCCTGACATTTTGTCTTGCACGTGCAGGTCCATCTTCTTGGAAGACAAATCTTCTAATCTCCTCAACCCTCTCTGGTTTAGAATGATATTTGGATTCATTAAAGTGAACATCATTGCTGCGGACAACCTTTGTGGATTCGGGATCCCAAAGTCTGTACCACATCTCACCAGAATTACCATAGCCTAGAAAGATGCACTTTCTACTCTTTGGCTCAAGTTTGTTCCTAAATTCCTTTGGAACGTGAGTATATGCCTCACAGCCAAAGACTCTGAGATGCTTGTATGAGGGCATTTTGCTTGACCATACCATCTCTGGCACTGAATCCTTCTACAGAACCTTGCTAGGAGATCTATTTACAAGATGAACAACTGCTGATACAGCTTCAACCCAAAACCCATTTGGCAGCTGTGCATTAGACAACATACTTCTAACCTTCTCTTGTATGGTCCTATTCATCCTCTCAGCAACACCATTTTGAGGAGGATTGTAAGGAGCAATAAGTTCACGTTTTATACCTTTTGACTCACAAAAGTCCTGAAAGGCCTTTGAAACATACTCTCCACCATTGTCAGTGCGTAAGCATTTAAGCTTCTTGCCACTCTGATTCTCCACAAGTGTCACAAACGTTTTGAAAACACTAAACGCTTCATCCTTGTGCTTGAGAAAGTAAACCCATACTTTCCTCGAGTAATCATCTATAAATGTCATAAAGTAAGAAGCTCCCCCTAGAGATAGGTTAGGCATAGGTCCACACAAATCACTATGAACAAGTGCCAACTGTGTATCTCTTCTACTGCTTCTATGCTTATGTGGCTGCTGTGTTTGCTTACCATACAGACAATATTCACAGAATTCAAAATCATTAAATGAAAAGCCAGACAAATAACCAGAACGAGATAAGATTTCCATTCCCTTCTTGGACATATGTCCTAACCGACTATGCCACAAAGAAACTTTCGGCTGCTCGGTTACATTGATTACATTTTTAGAGACATTTGATACATAAATCATGTAAAGTCCTCCAGACTTTACTCCATGTGCTACTGTCATAGAACCCTTGGATATCTTCCACATGTTCTGTCCAAAAGTGGTGACGTAGCCAGCATCATCAAGTAAACCTGTGCTGATCAAGCTCTTTGTAATTGCGGGAACATGTCTCACATTCTTCAGCGTGAAAGAAGAGCCATTCTGAAACTTCAATTGAACATCTCCAACACCTAAGATCTCACATGTCTGCCCATTGCCTAGCCGAACATGATCTTTAGTGGTCACATAAGAGGTAAACCACTCCTTGTTTGGAGACACATGAAGTGATGCCCCTGAGTCTATAATCCAGTCACTCAGTGCATTTCCATCAGATGTTGTAAGAAGAGCTGAGTCCATTGTATTCTTCAAGAAGTAGATGTCTCCTGACACTAGACTGTCATCCTCTACAACAGTGTTTGTCACATTTATTTCTTGAATCTTCACTGAGGACTTGTTCTTCTCACTATGGTCTTCAGATTTCTCTTTGCCTTTTTCTGGTTTCCATTCTTTGCAGTCTCTTTTCATGTGACCCTTCTTGCCACAATGGTAGCATTCTATGTCACTCTTGCCTTTAGCACTGCGGGACTTGCTACGAGATTGATTCCTCTTTCCACCTTTGTACTTTTCTTTGGTCCTTCCCCTGACAACTAAGCCTGTTCCTTTGCCTTTGTCCATTGTCTTTCTATTGGTTTCTTCAGTAAGCAGAATTCCTTCTACACCTGCTATGTTCAAACCATCTGGAGGTGCAGAATTACTCAAAGCTGTGCGAAAAGTGTCCCAACTTTCCGGCAATGTGATCAACAGGAACATATCTCTAACAGGTTCATCAAACTTGACACCTTAAGCTGACAACTGACTATAGATTGTGTTGAATTCATTCAGATGATTGGACATAGGTGTCCCTTCTTTCATCTTCAAGTCAACAAGCTTCTTAAGCCAGTATACCTGTGAAGCTGCACTCTGCTTCTCATAAAGATCACTCAGCTTTAACCATGCTTGATAAGCCGACATCTCGTCTGCTACATTGAAGTAAACGCTTACTGCCAAAGTCAGCATAATGGTAGAAAGTGCCAATTCATCCATTTCGCTCCATTCATCTTCGTCCATATCTTCTGGTTTTATCCCCTTGAGCTTTATAGGTTTTATCTGCTTCTTTTGTACCAACACGTGCCAAATCTGTTGCTTCCACAATGGGAAATTGGTTCCATCCAGCTTCTTGATATTGTAAAGAGCAGTGTCCTGTGATCCAGCCATAGCTACGCTTCACAGTAGTTTACTTTCCTGGGAAAAATTCGGCAGAATTTCCCTTGTAAACTGACCTCTGAACCAATATCAACCTGTCAAATGAACCAAGAAAGCTTCAGATTCTGCATAAATTTCGGCAGAGTCTCCTTTGTAAAATGGCTCTGGTGTACTAAAACACAGACCAAAAAAAAAAAGCTCAAAAAACACTGTCTCTCTGACACTGTAAGCTGTGGGTAAACCTGTCATGCACATGTACTGTCTCTGACTGTCCTGTCACTGTCCTGTAAGCATAGACTGCGACAATGTCTCAACGACAGTAAAGCAAAGATGCAATCCCAACTGTCTAACTCACAGTCAATACATCCTAGCTACCTATCTAAGGGTGCTCGAGGGATCGCTCCAAGACCTGTATCACCGAAAGGATCTCAACATTCGAGAATCCCCCAACTCAATAAAACCTCACTCGACCCTCAACAAAGGCTGCAGTAAATCTGACAGTACATAGACTTCCCACAAAGTCATACATCCACAAATTTCCCACTGTATGCTGTAACCGCTGCGGCGGTTGTTTGCTGCGTGACTCACAACCAGCAAACCCTCAACAGACATACATCATCTCTGACAATACATCCCATGTGGAAGTACCTGCAATGTAAGGATGAAATCTGGAATATCAAGCAGCAAACACAAGCTACCTAATGAACTAGTGGATGTCACCTACAGTCTGTGTGTAGATGCGCCCGTGTCGTATGTGACACGCCTCCAAGAACTGTGAGCCATCCTTCGATGTGTAGATAGGCACAAATCAACACTCTAGGAGTGTCGATATCCTCAGCACCTGCAGTCATAGGCCGAAAACCCCAAATTTGCAGAGTCGGATCTGCACCCGCTGAGACCACGTAGTCAAAAATGGCCTGCGCAGAACTTTGTCGAAGCCGAACGGTAACCGAGATGACCTCATAATGAAATTCTGAGCACACCAAGTCCTACGGGTCCCCCCACAAGATTTGGGGCCGTGTCTTTGCCTGTCGAATTTCACTCCAATCTGAGCTGGTGACTCTAGCCTCCTACAGTGCTGCCCCGAGCCTCGATCTGAGCTCTGATACCAGTTGAAGGAGTACGAGCGGAAGTGCGACGTGAGAGAGAGTGCAAGAAGAAGAGCACGACGATATGGTGAACTCGCTCTACTGTAATGTGTAGAACATAGTGAGTTCTTATTAGGTTTTTACAAAAGAATATGTGTACATACCTGGCGGCCCAACCACTAACCTGGGCGACCACATTGGGCTTTATACCCCAACACTTCCATAGCATATGCAGTCACTAAATGTGCTACTACAACAGCTTCATCTCAACCATTCAATGGAACCAGATCTTGTGCCATTTGTGGGCGCAACAATCATCAAACGAAAGACTATTTCAAGAAGAATCCTTGTGTTCACTGTGGTAAAACAAATCATCCGTCAAATAGGTGCTTTCAATTCATGTGGTTGAGGGAGACACTGAATCTCCAATATATTCAGTTGACGAGGAAGCTTTTTAGATCAACTCTTTTCATGTTGTTTAGTCAAAATAAATTGTACGGGCTATAGACACTGCCACACATGAGTGGTAAGACCTCCCAAATTATCAGTTTTTTCTCAAGTCCTATTTTGTCCTTCTTCTCATGAGGTTACTGGGTACACCTTAAACCCAAGGTTTGGCAGTGAACCAAAAACTCCTTTTTTGGTAGCTAATTTTTTGACCTACACCCTATCTGTTTAAGGGGGGGTTTATCATAGCACCAGGTTATGGATACACCAGAAATCCTTGGTTGTGAGAGAACCTAAAACTCACGGTTGACGAGTACACCAAAAACTCGAGGTATCATGAGAGGGTTTGTCTAGTTCGGGCTTGAGGGGGGGATTGTTAGGTTTTTTCAAGCCCAATACTAGCCATAGAAAAGACCTCCAGTTCACTTCCAGTTTGCATGGTTTTTGTAGTTTTATTTACTTGAGAATCAATCAAAAGTATCGTGCGTTGTTTTGCAAGGAGAGTCGATCTCTTTGTTTCTCTCTCGCTTTCTCTGTTGTAGCACACCATGGCTCCATAGCCCATAGCACTCAACAGCCGCAACTTACCCAAAATACGACATTCATAAACATGCTTAGAAGGTGCTTCAAGAGGCGGTAAAGAAGCAACCATACCAGATTTCTACAAATGCAACAAATTGGCAAAATTTAGATGCCCAAAAAGTGCATGCCAAAGTTTTGCATCTAAAGCAGCATTTGAATCTACAATTGCATTTGCAAAATTGTGCCCACACTTGTTATACAAAATGAGCTTATATTTCCCACAACACAAAATGGTACATGCAACTATTTCATCACCAAATTGAGATCATGAATTATACATTGGTCATCAACAAATTTAACAACAAGACCAAGTCTTGCAAGTGCAGATATAGACAAAAGGTTCTTTTTTATCCTTGGTACATAAAGTGCATCAACAAGTGTGAAAGAATTACCATTCGCAATAGTTAGCACAGTCTTTTCAACTCCCTTCATTGGATAAGAGGGATTGTTGGCACAAGAGATTGTACTTCCATGAGGAATAGACTATACAAATGTTTTCAAGATGTTTACTGATGAGGATAAATTGGATGGGGATAACTACCCAATGTGGGCTTACATGATGACACATGTTCTTGTGTCAAAGGGTGTTTGGAATGTTGTGCAAAGCATTGATGTACATACACCTTTTGTGGATAAATGCTCTGTTGAGGATATTGTAGGTTCTTGCGGATTTGTTGCCAATAGAGTTCTTTTGCCTATGAATGAGCAATCTTTTTGGGATGTTAGAGATGCACATGCTCATGATTTGATTGCATTATATGTGAAGCATACTATTAATCCTCACATTTTCTCGGCAAAAGCAACAAAACAGGCTTGGGATAATGTGGCTGATCTTTATGCAACTTGCAATGAGGCTAAAATTGCATTGCCGGGTAGATCTATATTTATAAACCAAAATTTGCATCTATTGAGGATCCATTGACTAGATACAAATACATTAACGCTTTGGATAGATAAATGGGTGTTAAAAGCTTCAACTATGAAGAAGTGAGGCATTCTCCCACTTCTCTTATGCCATTTCCAAAGGAAGTAACATACACAAATTCAAATAGTAAGAAATAAACAACAATTAATCTAATCTAACAAATTATAAAAATATGAATAAGAGAAAATGAGCGAAAATAAAAAAAATAAAAAGGCAAAAGATTTAAGCCAAGCTAATGAATAAAAAGGCAAAAGATTGAACCCAACCTAAAGATATGATGTCAAGAACTCTTTATGAATATTCAAGTATCAAAAGTCTAGCACATGCAGACTCCATTATCCAAGTGTAGTGCTTTGTCATCAATGCGCCTTTCAATCCACAATCATTACGCTTCAGAGTCTCAACTTCAAACTTGTGGTTCATTCATAAATGCTCCTTTTTCCAACGATCAAAAAATTACTTACAATGGTGACTTAGTGAGCCTAATAGTGATAAGTGACTAGTCTGTAAACAAATGTATGAAAACACACTCTTTGTAATCAATAAGGTGTTGTCAAAAACATAGTTGTGATCTCCTTGTATTGTGTGTGAGCCACATGCTTTATTTTCAAAGCTTACAAATTCAACTCTAGGAATGAATATAAAGTTAAGTTAAAATCTCAAGGATCAAGGTGTTCCACTTACGAGTTGTAGCACAGGGAAGTCTTCAATCTCGTCGACGATCAACAGAGAGAAGCTAAGTCTATTTTACACTCGATCACAATTAGAACGTGAGTTTGAGGTTGATGCTCCAACGCAAACCATGCAACCTCATGAGTCATACATCAACAAATGGGTAACACTAGAGTCTAGAGTAGTCAATCCACCACTTGCCTGAGTGCACGAGCAAGCACTAGGGAGCTTGCAAGACGAGCAAGCCATTGGAGACTAAGGGCGCTCTTGTTGAGGGTTGAGCTTGTTATTCCATAAGACTGGTTCTGGGCATGCCACACAAGTATGCACGTAGTGAAGGCTACAAGGCTCTTCTGTTGTGGAGAAGGTGAGGTTCAACCTTCAAGAATTTTGGATAGCGAAGGGCTAAAGGTCACTTGATTTGGGAATTTGGTTCTTGGATGAAGCCTTGGAATCGGACACTAGTACAAAGGACCAAGTTGAAAGGTCTTGGCTTCCAGGTCCATCTCCCTTGGGACTAAGTGGCACGGGCATGGGAGGTGGGATCTACGGCCGGGGGATTATGGGCCGTAGATCCCAATGGCGGCGCCGAAAGTAATCTAGGGTACCCTAGATTACTTTTTGTAATAAAAAGTAATCTAGGGTACCTTAGATTACTTTTGGCTGCCGCCCTTTTGGATACATGTTTTAAGTAAATTAGGGCCCCCACGTTTCACAACGTGCGCATGGCGTAGTGGTTAGGATATGCGCCTCTCATGGGTGAGGTCACGGGTACAAAACCCACGCCTGCAAAAGTGGGTATCCTAGATTACTTTCAAAACTCGGATACTCTACATTACTTTTTACAAAACTAATCTAAGGTACCCGCATTCCAGATCTACTACGGCCCACAATCCTCCGGCCGTAAATCCCACCCTCCCATGCCCGTGCCACTTAGTCGCGAGGGTCCATCTCCCACACACTCAACCATTTTCCCGATGCCTTATAAAAGAGGTAGGTAAAGTTCTGAATTACTGTTAAAACGGGGATTGAAGAATTGATCCCAAGTCACTCGCAACCAAGGTGCCACCGCGTCCGTCGTCGTGATGGCGCTCTCTCTACGCCAAAAGCAGACAGGTGCTCTGAGTGCTTTTGTTTACTCCTATTATTCTCTATGACTAGCAGCATTTGGATCGTGGATCTGCACTCACACGTTCACCGGATCTGCAGAAATGTTTATGGCTAGTACTAGAATGGGGCAGTTTTGAATGGCATTTATAGCTGCATGCTCTGTCTGTTTTGCACATGGATAGTTGGCGGAATGATTCTTAGCAGGCCTCGTTCGTGTAGAGATCTACATGTTAGCTTCTGTTAGGAGTTAACGTGTTGCATGTGCAGCGTGTTTTGTTGCAAATAGACTTTGAGCTTAATTCGTCTCCACCATATCAAAAACGAGAAACTGGGCATGTTTGCGATCATTTAGATGTATGGTTCAATGGCTATATGATGACATTAACATTTCAAGTTTTGAAATATATGGCTGAGTTGGGGATTATTCATATTCATTAATCCTTCCCATCCATGTGCCTTGTTAATTACTTTGTAGTGGATTGAGTTTTTGTATCTGATTCTTTTCCTTAGTGCTAGGTTTAAAGTTTGCATGGAACCTCTCATGGATGTGAGTAGACCTATTATAAAATGCATACTACTCACTGTGTGGTTAGAGAGTGATCGGCCATGTATTATGCTATGTCTACACTCATTACTGGGCAGTAGTACTGTATGAGTGTGACTTTTGTAATGAAGTACAAATGTTTGTGACCTTATGAAGGCATGTGTATTGGGCACTAGTGATTTCATTGAGTTACATTATGCACGATCAAGCAGATGTTATGTATGCATGTGCTTTCAAAGGAAAATTTAGACATGTCTATTTAATCATTCATGTATGCATATATATATAACTCGTAGAGAACTGCCCCCGACCTCACTCAAGAATAGTTTTTATAAGTCTCAACGGCCTTGAGCTCATTTCTAATATTGAGTTGAGAAATGGAATCAATTCTTGCCATTTGGGACATGAGGCTGAGATTTGTCTCATGCACCTTCATTCACAGTGTTTATCCACTTTGTTTGTGATCACTTGCACGCTCTCATTAAAAGGCGGAAGGCTCTCCCTTCCATAAGTAAAAGGAACCTTGAGCATAGCTCGGAGCACTCATCTTGAGCAAAGTTCAGCATTCACTTCCCCTGCACCTTACATTGGTATCAGATTTGGCAGTGTTTTGTATCACTCAAGGAAAGAACCACAATAATTTTTTTTGCTTGTTGCGGTCGTACGTAACCCAAGTCCTCTTGGGCGTGTCGATTCCTAATCGTGTTTTTGAAGAGTGACAGAAAACCCAAGAAAGAAGGGCTTGTCCAATCTCCCCTTGTTTCTCTTGAGAGCGGACCGCGCACTTAGCGGCCGGCCAATCGATGTGAGGTGGGAAAAAGCAACCTTGGTGTGCACTTAGCGGCCGGCCAATCGACGTGAGGTGGAAAAAAGCAACCTTGGTGTGAGCGCAAGGCCGCCAAGGGGTGTGCCCGCGGAAAAGAGCAGAGCTCGGGTGAAGAGAAGATCCTTCTCTAACACAGATTGCAAGCGAAAGAAGAACCTCAAGACCCTCAAGAACCTCAAGAACCCAAGAACCCAAGAACCCAAGTTCCTCGTGAACTTAAGAACCCAAGACTTCAAGTGCATGGTCATCATCCGAAGCGGAATAGATACTTCGCATGGAGGTGGTGAGCATGGGTGTTAGGTGCAGCGGAATGAATGTTTGCGCTTTGCTCAAGATGAGTGCTCCGAACACCTCAAGAACCGAAGAACCCAAGTTCCTCGTGAACTTAAGAACCCAAGACTTCAAGTGCATGGTCATCACCCGAAGCGGAATGGATACTTCGCATGGAGGCGGTGAGCATGGGTGTTAGGTGCAGCGGAATGAATGTTTGCGCTTTGCTCAAGATGAGTGCTCCGAACTGCGCTCAAGGTTCCTTTTGTTCTTATGGAAGGTAGAGCCTTCCGTTCTTAATGAGAGAGTGCTATGACCACAAACAAAGTGAATGGACACTATGCGTGCAAGTGAATGAGACTGAGAGATAGAGAGAGAAGAGAGATACGACACCAGAGACGACGTATAACCCTCCTCCGAAGGCCCCACTCTCGTCGGTGAGAGTGGTTTACTTATGATTGCACAAACTTGTACAAACTGTATGCATGGGACTGATGCAAGTCTAGGCTATGTCGACGATGACGAGACCGACCTAAGGGCTGAAATTTGCAATCTTTCTACTGCTGTCCAAAAACGCTATGGGCTGAAATCTGCGACTAGTCCAAAAACGCTGATTTGGGGCTGTTTTCTGTGGGTCTTTGTCGTTGAAAATCTGTAGGTTTAGGGCTGAAAACTGAGGTATCTTTAGGCTCAAAACTGAGGTATCTTTAGGCTTGAATCTACCTACTTCTTTAGGGGCTGAAACTGCTACTCTTTGAGGACTGAATTTGCAACTACTTCATTGCTGAAAAACGCTGCAGTTGTAGCTCTTCAAAACGCTAGGCATGCTGAGTTTCCAAAAACGCTAGGGAAGGTCTTCTGGCGATGGTTACTGTTGCAAACATGCTATTTGTTGGGGTCTTCTGGCGATGGCAAACTTGATGCAAAACGCTACGATCTGGAACTTGCTGGCGATGGCTTGTGGAAGGAAAAACATTAGGGGCTAAAGTTCTTCTTGCTTGGTGGCGGAAACCGCCAAGGTCTTGTTGAGAAGTTGTCTGCTGAGCTTGGCTCCTGTTGCCTCTTCTGCCAAATAGTGCTATCTCTAGTTTGCTTATATACAAACTTAGCAAAATTGCCCTACCTACTTTCCAACAAAAGTCACTTAAAAACAATAAGTGAAAAATGTCAAAAATAGGTAAAATAGGCTAAATGCATTGGAAAATTCCCCGAATGGAATCTGATGGGAATATTGATGATCATGCTGTGTGCAACCAGAGGATATGCATCTACACTAAGTGACTGGGCATGCACGGTCTACGAATAGACTCACAAAAGTGCCAGATCACCTCTAAATCTAGACTGACTGGACTGACTGAACCCTGATTATGCTGTAGCTTGTCCACAGACACATAGGGTTGGATGTGTCACGTGACATCCCCTCCTTTTCAAAGTGGTACCAAACTGTATGGTGTTGAGGGAGATCGCCAATAGCATCCGGAATCCTGGAAGGGACTCTTCACTGGCCCACTTTGATGTGTGGGTGGTACGATACTTGAACTTCATAAAGGTCTGCAACGCTTGCTTCTTTGGGCCGCGCCGAAAGCGACACAAAGTCTTCTGTGGCTCCTTCGATGCTTCAACTTCGTTGAGAGTCATGCTTTTTTCTTCTTCAAGAATCTCCACGGCTGAAAATTCTTGAAACCATTTCCAACACAAAACCATGAACATATCTATTCCATGTAAAGTGAGTGGAAAAAATCGTGTCTTCTCTAAAGACCGTGTATGCAATGTAGATGAACATAGAGACGGAGTGATAAACCGTTCATCACACACGCAAACAATGAGACCGAATCTCTCTCTTTTGATCTAAAGCAATCAACTATGGCAATTCACAACGGAAATGCCCTTGCTTGGTGCTCATACTTTCATGTGCTCTTTCTACAACTGTGTCGTGCCAAGGAAGAGACATGGAATGTGACTTCCTTGAATGCATACTTTTCAGCTTTTCATAAAAAATCCGCATACATTCATGCTCATCCATGAGTGAAACGTGCTCAACATACAATATGTCATGCCTAGTAAAAGGGATCACATAAAGACGGTGTCTAAAATACAGGAAACGATCATGAATGGAACACTCGAACAATGCATGCCTATCAATCATGCGAACACATAATACTTCCTGTGAGGGTTCTTTGGACCTAGGCTCGAGAGCCAAGATCGGTTCTTCCTGAATGATCGAATCGTCCTGTGGGGGTTCTTTGGACCTCGACTCGAAAGCCAAGATTGGTTCTTTGTGATCGATCGAATCTACAACGAGGTTAGCTTCGCTAGAAAAAGCATCAACTAACACATCATCCTTGTGAACAATCACATCATCTTCATGAAAATCATCATGCTTGTGAGAAATCACATCTTGATCATCCAAATCATTATGCTTGTCATTGTCATCCAAATCATCATACAAATCATTGTCATTCAAATCATCATGCTTCTCATAATCATGTAAATCCTGTGTGTCATGCTGTGGAGAAGAAGAGACTGAGAGAGTCTCCTTCTCATGAATCCTTTCAATCTTGTCCTGCATATTAGCAATGAGAGAGGGAGAATGAACAATGTCCTCTCCATGAATGACAATGGGAGAATCGCTTTTGGCATTGAGAGTGAAAGTGTTAGCCTCCCAATCAATGAGAGGGTTAATATCACGAAACCATCGAATGCCCAAAATCATATCATATCCTGAGAGAGGAGAGACAACAAATCTTCTAGTGAAGGCAGCTTGTTGAATTGCAAACGACACACCAAGACACTCCTTTGTGATGAGAGCGTCCATATCGGGAACAAAGCAAGAGACCTCGAGAAGAGATCTCTAACTAACTTCTAGGCGGGCTCTCTCAACAAGAGAGGGACTGATCACATCATGCATACTACCTGGGTCAAACAATATGACAAAACACTGCCCCGACACCCGACCATAACATGTAATGAGAGAATCATCAATGGGGGGGTCAAGAGAAACTTTGGGCACACTCGTGTTATCATTAATTGCATTGACAAAGAAAGTGGGTTCTGTGGATTCTTTAGATTCATTCGATTCAAGCTTATGACATGTTCTTTTTATGTGACCCTTAATGTGACAATGAAAACAACGACCTTCCTTAGAATAAGTGCTTTGCTCTTCCGACGTGATGTATCCTCCTACAATTCCTTGTGCTACCTTTTCATTTGGAGTAAGCTTAGGTTTAGCAATTGTGTTAGCCTTACCCTTAGAATTCTTTTCTAAGAGACTGCTGGAAGATTGGTTCGAAGAGTTACCATTCTTACCATTCTTACCGTTCTGAGGGTTTTGAGAAGTCTGTGAGGTACTTGTGGAAGTCTTGTTCTCCTTAGGCTTTCCCTTGTTGTGCTTCATCTCTTGTGCGAGAGCAATCGCTACCGCCTTGTTGAGATCGATTGGATCGAGCACCTCGACATCGAACTTGATATACTCGTCCAATCCATAAAGGAATGCCTCTTTGCGCTCATCATCCGACTTGCGTAATTGGGTACAAAGTTGCAAAACACGATTAGAAAAAGACATAACCGGCATACCATTTTGCTTGAGAGCACGCCAATTGTCCTTCAATCGTGCGAGGTACTTAGGTCGCATAAACCGCGCCTTGAGTTGTCTTGGAAATTAGCCCAATTGAAGGAAAGGGGCGTGAATTCGTCGGCTTCCTCTAGGTGCGAGGCTAACTGTGCCTCTTGCCATGCGTGGTACCAATTGATGGCATCACCGGCAAGGTACATGGCTACCGTCAAAACTTTGCTATTTCCTGTCTTCTTAGTTGTCGCAAAATAAGTATTAAATTGATGCAACCAAGAATGAATAACCGTAGCATCCATCTTACCATTATACTTATTGAAAGTAAACTTCTCTGTGACTGGATGGTTGGAATCCGTATCGTGGCTTGCGTCACTTGAGGAACTCTCACGATCTTTGGCTGGTTCGGACTTCGAGGCAAGTACTTGTCGAACCAATTCCTGAGTGCGTAGTTCTCTTTGAGCCTCACGCTCGACCTTTCTTTCTGCTTTTCTTTCGTTTCGTACATCGCGCTCGCGTTCTAAAGCAATGCGATTTGCTTCTTGTTGTGCCAACGCAATTCGATTCGCTTCTTGTTGTTGGGCCATCAGGTTCATGCGATTCTCTTCTTGTTTGGCAATCATGTCCATCATCTGTTTGACCATTGCCTCCATAGGGTTTGGTACACTTTGTGGCGTAGATAGCGAAGGGGGAGGGTCGGAAAAATCTCTTGGTGGGGAAAATTCTTTGTGCCTCTCTCATGCTCATCACCTGTATGCGAAGTATCCATTCCACTTCGGGTGACGACCATGCACTATGATTTTTGGTTCTTAAGTTCACGAGGAACTTGGGTTCTTGAGGTTCTTGGGTTCTTGAGGGTCTTGAGGTTCTTGAGGTTTTCTTTCGCCTGCAAACTGTGTTCGAGAAGGATCTTCTCTTCACCCGAGTTCTGCTCTTTTCTGCGGGCGCACCCCTTTGCGGCCTTGCGCTCACACCAAGGTTGCTTTTTCCCACCTCACGTCGATTGGCCGGCCGCTAAGTGCACAGTCCGCTCTCAATGAGTGAAAAGAGGCACAAGGGGAGGCTGGACAAGCCCTCCTTTCTTGGGTTTCCTGTCACTCTTCAAAAACACGATTAAGAATTGACACGCCCAAGCGAACTTGGGTTCGTGCGACCTCAACAAGGAAAAAAAAATTCTTGTGATTCTTGTGGTTCTTTCCTTGAGTGATACAGAACACTGCCAAAGCTCTGATACCAATGTTAGGTGCAGCGGAATGAATGTTTGCGCTTTGCTCAAGATGAGTGCTCCAAACTGTGCTCAAGGTTCCTTTTGTTCTTATGGAAGCTAGAGCCTTCCGTTCTTAATGAGAAGAGTGCTATGATCACAAAAAAAGTGAATGGACACTGTGCGTGCAAGTGAATGAGACTGAAGAGATAGAGAGAGAAGAGAGATACGACACCAGAGACGTATAACCCTCCTCCGAAGGCCCCACTCTCGTCAGTGAGAGTGGTCTACTTATGATTGCACAAACTTGTACAAACTGTATGCATGGGACTGATGCAAGTTTAGGCTATGTCGACGATGACGAGATCGACCGAAGGGCTGAAATCTGCAATCTTTCTACTGCTGTCCGAAAATGCTATGGGCTGAAATCTGTGACTAGTCCAAAAACGCTGATTTAGGGGATGTTTTCTGTGGGTCTTTGTTGCTGAAAATCTGCAGGTTTAGGGCTGAAAACTGAGGTATCTTTAGGCTGAAAACTGATGGTCTTTCCGGCTTGAATCTGCTACTTCTTTAGGGGCTAAATGTGCTACTTTTCGAGGGCTGAATTTGCAACTACTTCATTGCTGAAAAACGCTGCAGTTGTAGCTCTTCAAAATGCTAGGCATGCTGAGTTTCCAAAAACGCTAGGGAAGGTCTTCTACTGGCGATGGTTACTGATGCAAAAATGCTATTTGCTGGGGTCTTCTGGCGATGGCAAACTTGATCCAAAACGCTAGGATCTGGAACTTGCTGGCGATGGCTTGTGGAAGGAAAAACGCTAGGGGCTAAAGTTCTTGCTTGCTTGGTGGGAGAAACCGCCAAGGTCTTGTTGAGAAGTTGCCTACTGAGCTTGGCTCTTGTTTCCTCTTCTGCCAAATAGTGCTAGCTCTAGTTTGCTTAGATACAAACTTAGCAAAATTGCCCTACCTACTTTTCAACAAAAGTCACTTAAAAACAATAAGTGAAAAATGTCAAAAATAGGTAAAATAGGCTAAATGCATTGGAAAATTCCCCGAATGGAATCTGATGGGAATACTGACGATCATGCTGTGTGCAACCAGAAGATATGCATCTACACTAAGTGATTGGGCATGCACGGTCTACGAATAGACTCACAAAAGTGCCAGATCATCTCTAAATCTAGACTGACTGAACCGTGATCATGTTGTAGCTTGTCCACGGACACATAGGGTTGGATGTGTCACGTGACAATGGGAGTGGCGAAGAAGAGTTTTCCCCACCAAGAGGGTTTTCCTATCCTCCCCCTTTTTCAACTACTCCACGGTTTGCACCCAATTCTATGGAAGCTTTGGTCAAGTCGATGATGGACAGGATGGCACGACAAGAAGCGACTCGCGTTGTCTTGGAACGCGAGCGCGATGAACGAAAAGAAAGAAAAGCAGAAAGAAAGGCGGCTATTGAGCAAGCGCGCTTGGAAGCCGAAGACAAACGCGAGGTGCAGAGAGACCTACGCATGCAAGAGTTGGTCCGACAGGCTCTCACCTCGAAGTCCGAGCCAGCCAAAGATGTTGGTAGTTCATGAATTGGCGCAAGCGGAGGTTCGGACTCCAACAACCAAGTCACAGAGAAGTTGACTCTCAGTAAGTATGATGGTAAGATGGATGCTACGGTTATTCATTCTTAGTTACATCAATTTAATGCTTATTCTGTGACAACTAAGAAGACAGGAAATAGTAAGGTTTTGACGGCATCTATGTACCTTGCTGGTGATGCCATTAATTGGTACCACGCATGGCAAGAGGCACAGTTGACCGCGCACTTAGAGGAAGCCGAGGATGGCGAGCCCCTTTCTTTCAATTGGGCCGACTTCCAAGACAAGCTCAAGGCGTGGTTTATGCCACCACAGTACCTCGCACGATTGAAGGACGATTGGCGCGGTCTCAAGCAAAATGGTATGCGAGTTATGTCTTTCTCTAATCGTGTTTTGTAGCTCGGCACTCAATTACACAAATCGGATGCGAAGCGTAAAGAGGCATTCCTTTATGGATTGGACGAGTATATCCAGTATGATGTCGAGGTGCTCGATCCAATCGATCTCAACAAGGCAGTAGCTATTGATCTCGCACAGGAGATAAAGCACAACAAGGGAAAGCCTAAGGAAAACAAGACTTCCACAAGTACCTCTCATACTTCGCAAAACTCTCAGAACGGTAAGAATGGTAAGAACGGTAACTCTTCTAACTAGTCTTCCAATAGTCTCTCAGAAAAGAACTCTCAAAATGAACCTAAGGGTAAAGCTACCACAATTGCTAAACCTAAGCTCACTCCAGATGAAATGGCAGGAAAAAAAATTTAGGAGGATGCATCACGTTGGAAGAACAAAGCATTTATTCTAAGGAAGGTCGTTGTTTTCATTGTCACATCAAGGGTCACATAAAAAGAACATGTCCTAAGCTTGAATCTAATGAAACTAAAGAACCCACAGAACCCACTTCCTCTGTCAATGCAATAAATGAGAACACGAGTGTGACCCAAGTCTCTCATGATCCTCCCATTGATGAGTCTCTCATTAAGTGCTATGGTCATGTGAATGGTCAGCGTTTTGTCATATTGTTTGACCCAGGCAGTATGCATGATTTGATTAGTGACTCTCTTATCGAAAGAGCCCGCTTGGAGGTTCGCAAGACATCTCCTTTCGAGGTGTCTGGCTTCTCTCTCGGTATGGACTCTCTCATCATGCAAGAGTGCCTTAATGTTTTGTTCACTGTTCAACAAGTGTCCTTCCGCAAGAAATTTTTAGTCTCTCCTCTTTCAAGATGTGATATGCTTTTGGGCATTCGATGGTTTCGTGAACATAACCCTCTCATTGTTGGGCAGAAAATATGTTCATTTTCAGTGCCAAAAGTAACTCTCTCCTCGTCATTCGTGGAGAGCAAGTTGTTCATTCTTCATCTCTCATTTCTAATGTGCAGGCGAAGATTGAAAGGATTCAAGAGAAAGAGACACTCTCAGTCTCGTCTTCTCCCAAGCATGACACACATGATAAGCATGATGAATTGCATGATAATGATAAGCATGATGATTTGCATGATCAAGATGTGATTTCTCACGAGCATGATGATTTGCAGGAAAAAGATGTGATTGTTCACAAGAATGATGGATTAGTAGATACTTTTTCTAGTGAAGCTAACCTCATTGCAGATTCGATCAATCACGAAGAACCGATCATGGCTCTCGAGCCTAGGTTCAAAGGACCCCCACAGGAAGTATTATGTGTACGAATGATTAGTCAGCACGCATTGTTCGAGTGTTTCATTCGTGATGCTTTCCTATATTTTAGTCATTATCCTTATGTGATCCCTTTTCATAGACATGACATATTGTACGCTCAGCATGATTCACTCATCAATGAGCACGGATGTATGCGGATTTCTCATAAAAAGGTGAAATGTTTGCATTCAAGAAATTCGCATTCCATGTCTCTTCCTTGGCATGACACCGTATCCGAAAGAGCACAAGAAGGATTGAGCACCAAGCATCGTCATTTTCATTGTGATTTGCCACAGTTGAATGATTTAGATCAGAAAGACAAGTTTCGACCCCCTTGTTTGCGTGTGTTTGATGAATGGTTTGACACTCCGTCACTTTGTTCATTTGCATTGTATGCACAATTTTTTCGAAAGAACAGTGTTTTTCCTGTCACTTTACATGGAATGGGTATGTTCATGTTTTTTGTGTTGGAAGTGGTTTTATGAAATTTCATCCTCGGAGATTCTTGAAGAAGGTAGATGCATGACTATCGACGAAGTTGAAGCATCGAAAGAGCCACAGAAGACTTTGTGTCGCTTTTGGCGCGGCCCAAAGAAGCAAGCATTGCAGACCTTTATGAAGTTCAAGTATCGCATGACCTTCATTCACAGTGTTTATCCACTTTGTTTGTGATCACTTGCACTCTCTCATTAAAAGGCGGAAGGCTCTCCCTTCTGTAAGTAAAAGGAACCTTGAGAACAGTTCAGAGCACTATCTTGAGCAAAGTTCATCATTCACTTCCGATGCACCTTACATCTCAGGAGAAGAAGAAACTTAAAAATGCTTCAGTTGCTGATGCAGTGAAGAAGGGGGCTTGCTTCGGATGTGGCTGAACAGGTCACCAAATCAAGGATTGCCCCAAGAAGAAGACAAAGAAACCGCAAGGTCGTCCTTCAGTTCAGATTCACGAGATCTCAAGTAACTCTGATGTCATTCAAGTTGAAATCCATCACTTACGCAAAGTTCATGTACTAATTGTACTTTTAGCACTGAAGTGTTTGATAAGCACGATCTTCTCCGTTTCTCGGGGAAGATCAATGGTTATGACGTGACCGTACTCCTTGATAATGGAAGCTCATACACTTTTGTGGATGCAAAATTGGTGCAAAAACTGAGCCTATAGACGCGGGACAGTGACCATGCGTATCGCGTGAAGATTGCTCGTGGCGAGGATACGGATGTACGAAATCAGATGGTTCCAGATTTGTCACTCGAGCTAGCTGATTACAAAGAGAACCTGGATTTCCACATCATGCGTCTGGATATAGCAGATGTTATTTTAGGAACTTCTTGGTTTTATGATAAACAAAACTCATTGTATATAGACTATGTACATCACTCTTGTTTTTGTTAAGTAGGACATGCCTCATGTATCTGTTTCGCTTTGTAATCAGATTTGTAAATAATGGTTTTGCAATACCAGTTGTTACTGCTTTGGAAATGTATAAAGATACAAATTCTTCTGATGTTGACTTTTATCAATGTATACCATTTGCTTGGTTTGATTCATTAGTGCTTGGTACTTCTGTCACTGAATTTCGTAAAACATGTTTCATGTTCTTCTGTTGAACTTGGGGATTCCGACGAATCTAACCTTATCCGAGAAATCATGATTGATTTCAAGGATGTTTTTCCTGATGATCTACCTCGTGGCTTGCCGCTTTTGACAGGAGTAGATCATGGCATAGAGTTGGTGGCTAGTAGTCAGTCCTTCTCAAAACAACCCTATCGGTTTAGTAAAACCGAGAAGGATGAGATTCAATGGCAGCTGAAAGATTATCTCGACAGAGGTTTTGTTCGGCCAAGTAAATCCCCGTGGGGAGCGCAAGTGTTACTTTCTTGAAAGAAGGATAACACTATGCGCTATTGCGTGGATTAGAAGGGCTTAAATAAGCTTACTGTCATGTAAGGTGCAACGGAAGTAAATGTTGAACTTTGCTCAAGATGAGTGCTCCGAACTGTGCTCAAGGTTCCTTTTACTTACGAAAGGGAGAGCCTTCCGTTCCTTTAGTGAGAGAGTGCAATGGACACAAACAAAGTGGTGAACATTGTGAATGAAGGTGCTGAGACTGAGAGACAGAGAGAAGAGAATACGACACCGGGAAGTGGTCAAACCCTCCTCCAAGGGCCCCACTCTCGATGGCGAGAGTGGTCTATGCTATTGATTCCACAATCTCGTACAAGATGTTGATGCAAGTCGTGAGACTATGATGCAAGGTGGATCTAAACTTGGGGACAACATCAGAAGTGAATGTTGAACTTTGCTCAAGATGAGTGCTCCGAACTGTGCTCAAGGTTCCTTTTACTTACGGAAGGGAGAGCCTTCCTTTCCTTTAGTGAGAGAGTGCAATGGACACAAACAAGTGGTGAACACTGTGAATGAAGGTGTTGAAACTGAGAGATAGAGAGAGAAGAGAATACGACACCGAGAAGTGGTCAAACCCTCCTCCAAGGACCCCACTCTCGATGGCGAGAGTGGTCTATGCTATTGATTGCACAATCTGGTACAAGATGCTTATGCAAGTCGTGAGACTGTGATGCAAGGTGGATCTAAACTTGGGGACAACGGCGACAATTAGGATGACGACGACGGTTGAATCTGCTATCTTATGGACTATCCTTGTCTGCTGAATTCTACTGCTGCAAACATTGCCCTTGCCAATGCAAAACGTTGCCTTTGCTGCTCAAAAACGCTATGTGATGCAGGTGTAAAAACGCTGTCCTGGCTGGTTCAAAAATGCTAGTCAGGCCTTCATAAAAACGCTGGCCATGCTGCTCCTCTAAGCGCTGGGTGGCTGCTGTTTTGTAAGGCTGAAAATGCTGATCTTGCAAAGATGAAAAACGTTGGTTCAAGGCCTGCAAAACGCTGGATCTGAGGGCTGAAATCGTTGACTTGCTGGCTCCAAAAACGCTGGACTTAGGGGACTGAAAACGTTGGCTTCTTGCTGCAAAAACGCCAAGCTTTCTGGTTCTTGCTGAGAAGTTGCCTATTGAGCGATGCTCCTGCTGCCTCTTCTGCCAGAAAGTGCTAGCTTTGGTTTGCTTATATATTATCTTAGCAAAATTGCTGTACCTAGTTCCCAACAAAAGTCACTTAATAAATAAGTGAAAAATGTCAAAAATAGGGAAAATAGGTTTAATGCATTGGAAAATTCCCCTGATGGATTCTGATGGTAATGCTGATGATTATGCTGTGTGCAACCAGAGAATATGCAGCTACCATAAGTGTCTGGGCATGCACGGTTTGCGAATAGACTCACAAAAGTGCCATATCACTTCCTATTCTAGACTGACTTGACTGAACTGAACCCTTGTCATGTTGTAACTTGTCCACGATCACATAGGGTTGGATGTGTCACGTGACATCCCCTCCTTTTCAAAGTGAGGTACTGGTGCTCATGAATGAGCACGAATATATGCGGATTTCTCATGGAAAGCTGAAAAGTATGCATTCAAGGAAGTCACATTCCATGTCTCTTCCTTGGCTTGACACATTTTTCGAAAGAGCACAAGAAGTATGAGCACCAAGCATGGGCATTTCCGTTGTGAATTGCCATAGTTGATTGATTTAGATCAGAAAGACAAGATTCGATCCCATTGTTTGCACGTATTTGATGAACGGTTTAGCACTCCGTCTATCTGTTCATCTACATTGCTTGCATAGTCTTTTAGAAAGATTACATTTTTTCCGTTCACTCTACATGGAATGGGTATGTTCATGTTTTTGTGTTGGAAATCCTAGGAGATTCTTGAAGAAGGAAGAAGCATGACTCTAGACGAAGTTGAAGCATTGAAGGAGCCACAGAAGACTGTCGCTTTCGGCGCAGCCCAAAGAAGCAAGCGTTGCAAACCTTTATGAAGTTCAAGTATCGTATGACCCACGCATCAGAGTGGGCCGGCGAAGAGTCCTTTCAGGGATTCGGATGCTATTGGCGATCTCCCTTGACGCCATACAAAAACGTGCTCAACGTACAATATGTCATGCCTAGGAAAAGGGATTACATAAAGACGTTGACTAAAATACAGGAAACAATCACGAATGAAACACTCGAACAATGCGTGCTGACTAATCATTCGTACACACAATACTTCTTGTGAGGGTTCTCTGGACCTAGGCTCGAGAGCCAAGATCGGTTCTTCGTAATCGATCGAATCGGCATGTGGGGGTGTTGTGGACCTCGACTCGAAAGCCAAGATCGATTCTTCGTGATTGATCGAATCTGCAACGAGGTTAGCTTCGCTAGAAAAAGCATCAACTAAACCATCATTCTTGTGAACAATCACGTCTTGATCATACAAATCATCATGCTCGTGAAAAATCACATCGCAATCATCATGCAACTCATCATACTTGTCATTGTCATTCAAATCATCCCGCGTATCATTATCATTCAATTCATCATGCTTATCATCATGCAAATCTTGTGTGTCATGCTTTGGAAAAGAAGAGACTAAGAGAGTCTCCTTTTCCCGAATTTCTTGCATCTGTGCTTGAACTTGAGAAAAGAGTCGCAACATCTCTTGCAGTTGTGCTTTGTTCTCGGGATCAAATTTTGCTCGTCTTTCTTTGTTCTCGCGATCAAATTTTGCTTCTCTTTCTTCGTGCTCACGCACTATGGTTGCCATTCTGTCTTCGTATTTATGCTCTATGGTTGCCATTATTTCGTCGCTTTCTAACTTCCTGTCCCTCATCATCTTGTCGAAAGTCTCCATAGGAGTTAGTGCAACCTTGGCGTAGATGGGGAAGGGGGAGGGTCGGAAAAACCTCCCGGTGGGGAAAATTATTTTTCGCCTCTCTCATGCTCATCACGTCCAAGCAAAGTATCCATTCCGCTTCAAGTGATGACCATCCACTGAAGTCGTGGGTTCTTGTGGTCTTGGGTTCTTAAGTTCACAAGGAACTTGGGTTCTTGGGGGTCTTGGTTCTTGGGGTTCTTGAGTTCTTGAGGTTCTTGCGGGTCTTGAGGTTCTTGAGGTTCTTCTTTCGCTTGCAATCTGTGCTAGAGAAGGATCTTCTCTTCACCCGAGTTCTGCTCTTTTCCGCAGGCGCATCCCTTTGCGGCCTTGCGTTCACACCAAGGTTGCTTTTCCCACCTCACGTCGATTGGCCGGCCACTAAGTGCACGGTCCGCTCTCAATGAATGAAAAGAGGCACAAGGGGAGACTGGACAAGCCCTTCTTTCTTGGTATTCCTGTCACTCTTCAAAAACACGATTAGGAATCGACATACCCAAGTAGACTTGGGTTACGTGCGACCGCAACAAGCAAAAAAATTCTTTGGTTCTTTCCTTGAGTGATACAGAACACTGCCAAAGCTCTGATACCATTGTGAGGTGCAACGAAAGTGAATGTTGAACTTTGCTCAAGATGAGTGCTCCGAACTGTGCTCAAGGTTCCTTTTAGTTACGGAAGGAAGAGCCTTCCGTTCCTTTAGTGAGAGAGTGCAATGGACACAAACAAAGTGAACACTGTAAATGAAGGTGCTGAGACTGAGAGATAGAGAGAGAAGAGAATACGACACCGAGAAGTGGTCAAACCCTCCTCCAAGGGCCCCACTCTCGATGGCGAGAGTGGTCTATGCTATTGATTGCACAATCTGGTACAAGATGCTGATGCAAGTCGTGAGACTATGATGCAAGGTGGATTTAAACTTGGGGACGACGGCGATGATGAGGGTGGCGACGACGAAGGCTGAATCTGCTATCTTCTGGACTGTCCTTGTCTGCTGAATTCTAATGCTGCAAACGCTGCCCTTGCCAATGCAAAACGCTGCCTTTGCTGCTCAAAAACGCTATGTGATGCAAGTGCAAAAACGCTGTCGTGGCTGGTTCAGAAACGCTAGTCAGGCTGTCATAAAAACGGTGGCCATGCTGCTCCTCTAAGCGCTGGGTGGCTGCTGTTTTGTAAGGCTGAAAACGCTGATCTGCAGAGATGAAAAACGCTGGTTCAAGGCCTGCAAAACGCTGGATCTGAGGGCTGAAATCGCTGACTTGCTGGCTCCAAAAATGTTGGTCTTAGGGGGCTGAAAACGCTGGCTTCTTTTTGCTGGAAAAACACCAGGCTTTCTGGTTCTTGTTGAGAAGTTGCCTATTGAGCAATGCTTCTGATGCCTTTTCTGCCAGAAAGTGCTAGCTCTAGTTTGCTTATATATTATCTTAGCAAAATTGCTGTACCTAGTTCCCAACAAAAGTCACTTAATAAATAAGTGAAAAATGTCAAAAATAGGGAAAATAGGTTTAATGCACTGGAAAATTCCCCTGATGGATTCTGATGGTAATGCTGATGATCATGTTATGTGCAACCAGAGGATATGCATCTACTCTAAGTGTTTGGGCATGTACGGTTTGCGAACAGACTCACAAAAGTGCCAGATCACTTCCTATTCTAGACTTACTTGATTGAATTGAACCCTGGTCATGCTATAGCTTGTCCACGGACACATAGGGTTGGATGTGTCACGTGACATGTCAAGAATAAGTATCCGCTCCCACGTATGGATGATTTGATAGATTTGCTCCATGGAGCGTTATATTTTACAATGATAGACCTGCGATCAGGCTATCATCAGATTCGGATTAAACTGGAAGATATTCCTAAGATAGGTTTCCATACGTATTATGGTCACTATGATTTTTTGGTATTGCCTTTTGGTTTGACCAATGCTCCAGCTACGTTTCAGCAGATGATGAATGATCTGTTGAGACCGTTTTTAGGCAACTTCGTTGTTGTATTTCTCGATGACATCTTGATCTACAACCGAAGTCTATCTGAGCATGTAGCGCATATACGCACTGTTCTCGAAGTACTCTCTCTTTCTCTCTCTCACGCTTCCGCACACGCGCACTCACAACAATCACAGGTTGCTTGTCAATCCTAAGAAAAGTGAATTCTTCTTGGAAGAGATCCACTTTTTAGGCCATATAGTGTCAAAGGATGGTGTTTGAATGGATCCTGCCAAGATTGAAGCAATTAAGACATGGTTAGACTTGAAGACTGTGCATGATGTCCGTAGCTTCTTGGGCTTATTCTCTTACTACAGAAGACTCATCTGGAACTTTGCCCAGATTGCTTCAACCCTACATGCTTTGCAAAGAAAGAGGTCACTCTCAAATGGACACAAAAATAGATTTCAGCTTTTAATCTCTTAAAGGAAAAGACGACTTCTATTCAGTAATTGTTTTACCAGATCTCAAGAAGTCATTTGTGGTCTAGTGTGATGCGTGTGGCAATAGTATTGGGGCAGTGTTAATGCAAGATGCTTGGGTAGTAGCTTATGAAAGCAAAATCTTGCAAGGGCCGGAAAGACTTTGCAAATCTATGAGAAAGAGCTATTGGCTGTGATTCATGTGTTTTCTAGTTGGAAGCACTACTTGTTAGGTGTTGATTTTGTTGTCGAGATAGATCATCAGACCTTGCGATACTTCTTGACACAGTCAAAGTTATTCGAAAAGCATATGCGATGCGCATACAAGTGTGAAACCTTTGTATGGGGCAATAGCAAAACATGGGTTTGAGTCTTTCCGTTGTTTTCCCATTGAGCACATAGAAGGTAATTTTAGAAACTCTAAAGAGTTCTATAAATCAGCGTGGCCTCGAGAGTTGTTTTGGATGAGAACTTTGCATACTTTTTTCCCTAAAGGTTTCAACTTGGAAGGAAAGTCTTCTTTACGTAAAAATAAGACAATTTGCGATAAGAAACCTATGCTTTGGCGAAGGCATTCCAAACCTGAGTTAGTTCTCCCTTCAAGTCAGTTTAAAAGAACTTGGATTTCTAAAGGTTCTCGTTCAGATCCGCCTTCTATCCCTGAAATCAATCCAGTTGTCTTGCACAACACCATTTCTAGTAGAGTAGAAGGTCTCCCCAGGGCTTCAATCTCTAGAATTGAGAGTGATGACCCTTCTGACCATATAATTTTTGCTTATAGAGATTTCAAACGGAGATTGATTTACCTATCTAGAGCAATCTCAAGTATTGATTGTCCTTGTAGTAAAACTGCCTTTTCTTCTTACGTAAATGGAACTTTGGGTCATGTAGTTACTGCCGATTGTTCTATCCTTCCTTCGGATTCCTTGAAAGACCTTTTCTCAAGAGGTACTAAATATAGGCTCCCTTCCTCAAACGACTCTTGCCTTCTCAAAGCCATAGAAAAAGGAATTTCTAGTTTCTTAGTAAGGTTTGAGGAGTCTTTAGGAGTTCAAGGTATTTTTACCCATTGGAAGTCTGTAATCCTCAAGAAAGCTTCTTTGAAATTAGCATCTTGCTATCGGAACGTTTTTTCAGGAAGGAATAGCTTATCTTCTTCTGATCGTGATGCTCTTAGGAAATTTCATCGTGATTTTGTAATTTCTTATGTAGATAAGTGCTCTAATAACTTTGTTGTTACGTGCAAAAAGTTCTATTTAGAATGCTTGTTAGGTGAAGTAAACTCTCAGACTTACAATGATTGTGATCTTTCAGTGCAAGAGGTTATCTTGAAACATCAAGACTTTTGTAAGTCTTTTGATTTCAAGTGCCAGCCTAAATTACCTTTTTTATATACCGTTTGGAAGTTCCACAAGAACCCTATAAAGCCTAGATTTATAGCTGCTTCTTGTAACACCTCTTTGACCGAGGTTTCCAAATGGCTTAGTTATTGTTTCAAAGCAATTTTGCCTAGCGTAAATGAATTGTGGAAAAATATGCTAAAGGAAGCAGACGTATCTACCGATTCAAGTTGGATTTTAAATGATTCAGTAGGTGTGATTCTTGTTTTAAAGTTTTTGAACTCTTCAAGAATCCTTAAGGAGAAATCTTCTCCTTTATGTCTCCAAACTTTTGACTTTACAACGCTATACACGAAGCTAAATTTGGAGGACCTTAAATTTAGAGTCAAGTCTCTTATTTCAAAAGTTTTTGCGTACAAGCTTGAGAAGGATAGGTACAAGGCATTGCTAGTAGAAAAGTAAGCCTTGAACTTTGACTTCTTATGGTTGAAAAATAAGAATGTAGATGTAGACAAAGGAAGAAAGAGATTCACCAGGATTGTAGATGACATTGACATCATATCTTGGTTAGATTTTCTTTTGGACAATTTATATATAACCCATCGGCGACTCTCTTTTCAAGCAAACAATTGGTATCCCTATGGGTACCAATTGCACTGTTTTTCTTGCTAATTTTTACTTATGAGTTTGATTTTATGGAGCGTCTTGTCCTTGCTAACACTTGCCCAATATTTTTGCACAAGTTATGCAATGTAAGACGCTTTGTAGATGATCTTTTTGTCCTTGACGTTCCTTCTTTTCAAGATTTTATGTACTTGAATTCGAGTTCTTTAGGCGGAGGAATTTATCCCAAGGAGTTTTGTGAACTTAACTGTACCACAATAGTGATTGTTGTGCCTTTTTAGACCTTAAGATTTTTCAGACTCCCTTGGGATTAGAAGTAGATATCTATGATAGGCGCCTTGAACCAGAATATGCCAATCTAAAAATCATCCGTATGCCTCACATTTCTTCGAACATTTCTCTTTTAGGTGTCATTTGCTCTCAACTATTTAGATTTTCTCATCTTTGTTCTAGTAAATCTACTTTTGTCGTTCAATCTTGCCATCTTATTTCTTTACTAGTTGAAAAAGGATACTCATTCAAAAGAATCATGAAAAACGTTCGTTCATTTTTGCATCGTAGTAAGTTTATTTTTAATGTTTCTTCTTTTGGAATGTTCAAGATAATCAGTAGTAAATTCAATAGAAGTGGGGAGCTAAAAAGCCCACTTATTATTTGACTTAATAACACCTTATGTTGTTGTTTTGATCTTTAGCGCTTCTAGTATTTTTAATATAGCTTGACAAATGCTAGCCTTTATCATGGCTGAGTATGCCCATCACCTCCGGAGGGTGATAGAAACTCAGCTTGTTGGTTTTGTGGAGTATGTTCAAAGCATGAATGACCTCTATATAAACCTGCACCTACTCTTGGGCACTGACGACGTGAGTAGGGATGTCATAGCTGTTGTCACCAGCGTGTGACTACTATCTATCCTTTTTGTTGATTTCTTTCTTATTATCTATTTATTTTCACTTTTTGGAAACACCCCTCGGGAAATCTAACTGCCCTGCATTGCATAGCTAGTGTGGAACTGTCCAGAGGGAGTCCAGGCCTGAGGGCAAGGGAGCACTAAGGTTGGACAAGGACTATGGTTAGCCAAGTGGGGTCATTGACTAGCCAAAGTGGAATCCTTTGCTACAGAGGCTACATTTCAGTTCTGGATGTGGCCGTAGTGTACAAAGAGGGTCGGATGACCTAGAAAGATACAATGGCAGCATCTCCTAAAATTTAGGGAACTGCTATTTTGGGACCTGAAAATGTGTTGGCGTCATTACCTCCGGAATGACAAAGGGAACATTTTCTTACTCTGCCGTGAAGTCAACTGAGCTACCGGTTGGGAGATTTTTAGGCGGCAACCCCGAAACGGGAAAATGCTTGTAAATGTGCCAAGTGGCACCTTTTGGTGCACTTGCCTCATGCAACAAGAAGTGGCGCTGAATTTAGGAGGGGGAGAGCCTCATTTTCAGTTTTTGTCACAGGTTAAGAGCTATGGAGTGCTTGCTTTCCCTCTTATGCACAGTGCGGTGCCAGGAGTGATGCCCTGCACGCTACGCACTGCCCTCTCTCTCCCCTTTGGCAGTATGTTATGCCCCTCTAGTGGGCTCTTCATTTGACCAATGTACAGTTGTGTGGGTTCATGCGCGATTGCCGAGGCAAGAGCCTCTTGCACAGGTACTGGATTAGCTAGCGGCTAATCCCCCCGCAGGTACAGGTGAATTCGGAGAGGTTTCACGCCAGAAATCTCGTCCGATTCAAAGGGCAAGTAGCCCTACAGGTGCGGGAGCTCGAGGACTTGCTACGGATGCGACCGGCACGCGAAACGGAGCCCGAAACAGTAAATTACAGCCTGCTGTGTATTTTTGCAGGTTTAGGGTTTTGGCCCTAAACAGACCCTAATACCCCCCGGAGGTTCGGGGACGCAAGGGGACCGCTGTACAGGTGATCTGGCGCATTTTCAGGGCTGAAAACAGAGAATTCAGCGTGCTGCAGATTCTCGCCAGGTTTTGCAAAGTGCCCGTATGCGTCGGGAAAGTCGGCCAATGCGTGGGAATATTGACTGTGAAGGGTTCTAGTACAGTTATGCTGCCGAAATCAAGCCAGAACAGTCAAAATTCAGCCAAGGTTGTGTGGGGCAGCTTGTAAAGAACCACAGCGTATATTCCCTCTTTTGAACAATAAAGAAATACCGAAAGGGGCGCCTAAGTTAGGGGCCAATCTGGTGTCCGTCTACTCATACAGGTGCAATCTAGCAGCCTGTATCCCTCTCCCCTTTGTTGTGTCTTGAAAGTACAGGTAAAATAGACGACTAATAATGGGTGAAAGCTAAATCAAGGTTTGAAGTAAAGTCTACCGCCCTTTTTGGATTGAACAGGCCGGTTACAGCTGTTGGCCAAACTATGCATGATAAAGGTGATAATCTTATTCTTCCTGTTTGGACAAGCAGCGAAGTTGAGATCACATATTGTCAAGTTTGGTTCTTTGCTCTTCGTAGGTTTGTAAGTAGTATTCATTTTTTGATTTCATATTTAGCTTACTTGAGGACTTAAGAATGTGTTTCGTCAGAAGTTGTTGTGTGAAGTTTGTTTTCTAGGATTAAGTTTTTAAGATGTCTTATTCTTTTTTTTTTTTTTTGCTTAAAGTTGAGTACTTTTAAGCCAAGTACGTAGCGTCAACTTATTTTACACATGTCTTTTCTATAAAAAAAATTAAGTTAATAATGTTTTGTTTTATCTAGTTTTGTTTCGTAGCAAACAAAGTGATTTTGTTTGTTTGTTTGTTTGTTTTTGTTTTTCTTTTCTTTTTTTGTGTCCCTTGCTTTTATAGTTTTATGAGTGCTTTATTCCCTCTTATAATTCGTGAGTTCATACTATTCTGAACTTATGAAGGTATATATAAACATTCTCTCTATGTTCTACTTTCAGATTGTGCATGTGGAAGGCAAGAAGAATGTTGTGGCTGATGCATTATGAAGAAAGCCAGTTGTGTCAATTCCTTATTGTTATGAGCTTGATGACATGAAGAAACAGTATGTTACTGATGAAGATTTTGCAAGGATCTTTGAACAGTTGCAAGATGGCCAACGCCATGAGCACTATCTCCTCAAGGACGGTTTTATGATGATGCATGGCAGACTATGTGTCACTAGGCCATGGTGACATAAAGTTATGGTAGAGAGCCATGTCCCACCGTATGTAGGACATCGTGGTATAGATGCGACAGTGAAAGCGCTAGAGACATTCTTTTATTGACCTACATTGAGGAGAGATGTGGATGCCTTTGTGCGAGCATGCGTTATTTGCCAAAAGGTCGAGTTTGACAGGCAAAAGGCACCAGGGTTGCTATAGCCACTACCTATTCCAAAGAAGCAATGGGAAAGTATTGCTATGGATTTTATCTTTGAACTTCCAAGAACGCCGACAAGGAATGATGGTATATGGACCGTTATTTGCAGGTTCAACAAGCAGGCCCATTTTATTTCTGTCTGGAAGAAGATAAAATTTGATTAGATGGCACGGTTATTCATGAACAATGTGTTCATGAACCATGGTATGCCACAGTTTATTGTGAGTGATCTTAATCCTCGTATGACCAATCTATTTTGGAGAGGCTTGTTTAAAAACTTGGGCACTATGGTCAAGTTTTCCTCCTCATTTCATTCACAAACTAATGGACAGTCGGAAGAGGCTAATTCTACTGTCTTGAATCTACTGAAATATTATGTGTCAGATAACAAGGGTGAGTGGGAAAAATTCTACCTATGCATGAGTATGCATACAACAATACCATGCATTCGTCAACAAGCAAGACACCTTTTGAAATTGTTGAGGGTGGCATAAAGGTTCCTCCCATTTTGCACACAAAGGACAAGATTTTTAAAGCAGATCGATATGTTGAGAACATAACATCCTGCAGTGTAGTATTGCAGGTTTAGGGTTTTCACCCTAATTTATCCCTAATGCCCCAAGGATGTTCGGGGAAGCTAGGGGGTCACCGTAAAGGTGTTCTGGTACATTTTTGGGGGCAGAAAACAGAGAATTCATCGTGCTGCAAATTCTGGTCAGGTTTGGGAAATTGCTCGAATGTGCCGGGAAAGTTACCTTTTGCACGATTTTGTCTGTGAAGCCTCCTACTGCGGTCATGCTACCAAAATCGGGCTAGCGCGGTAAAAGCGGGACAGCTCATAGGAATTTGCAGGTTTTCTCCCAAGTTTAATAAGAACAAAGAAATACCGAAAGGGGCGCCAGTCTTTGGGGCCTATAGGGTGTCGCTGTCTGCTTGGAAGCACTTTAGCTCCTAGGCCGTGTTTTGTTTGAAATGTAATTTTGAGTCATAGGCGTATTCGTGAAGTTTCTTTGTGTCATAAAGTTTAACAGTGTAAAGATTGGGTGAAGACTAAAGCTTACCGCCCTACGGGCCGGTTTCACCGACCGGATCAAGAGCCAATTCTTGTCTTCATTGCATCTTCCGCTGCCACCTTTGACATGGTATGAGAGCCCTATGGTGATACGACCACCTTGGATGCTCGGTTTTGGTTGATCCGGTGCCGGTTTGGACATAATTGAGAGAGAAGAAGCTTGCTGTTTTTTTCCTGGTTTTCTCACGTATGTGGAGGCTTTGGATCGTGATCTACGACTTTCCCGTCTTTACTCTTGATTACCCGGACCTCTCTTCACCGAGGGGAAGGTGTATGCATGCACACCCACACATCTCGGCGAGAGAGAGGGAAGAGGTGGTGTTGCGTTTTTGATACACACTCACACACACACTGCTTTTCGGCATCGGAGAGCGGCATCAATCCCTCGTGAAGCGTCAACTTCGATGGCATTGGCTTCTTCGGCATTCAACGTCAGCTAGACAGGATGGAGCTAGCTAGAGTGCATACTTATATACCCTTTGCATATAGTCTTGCATTCTGAACCCCTAGCAATAGAGCTCCATTCCTTCCTCCCTCCACCATCATAGTCACCACTCATTGTACACCCCAGAGGACTGGTTGGTCAGTTAGCTTTAGCTCTAGTCTTTACTTTCAGTTCAGCTTTTCCTTTTTCGGGACGAGGATATCACGTGTACATTGATTTGTCTCATAGGCGGAGAACAGCCTTTTGAAGATGTTAAAAATCTCTCTCTCTCTCTCTCTCTCTCTCTCTCTCTCTCTCTCTCTCTCTCTCAATGCTCCCGCGTTACCACACCTTCCTGTTTAACCTCAGCCTCCATCTCTTGGTGATTTTTACCTCCTCGTCTTGTAGTCGTGCTTTTAGACTGACGTGTTTTTGATTTAATGGTGGAAGAAAAGTCTCATAGGCCAAGGCCCGAAAGAGGGGGTGTGGTGTTCAGGCTCTGGAATGAAGATGCCGTTGAAAATGTCATGCTTGTGACACCAAAGCTGATGAGGAGGTTTAATTGAGTGCTGATTTCAGATCGCTTTTGCAAAGACTCTCTCTTGCGTGTGTTTCATGCTAGATAAGCTCAAAGTTATATTGCAAGTTTGACATGAGGCGGTCTTCTCTCAGATGATTGTTCAATTTTTTAGTACATCCTGTTTCTCACCCAACTTTCCTTTGAATACAGATGCTGTTGTAAAAATGCTCAACCTAAACATTTCAGTTGCTAGTGGCGCCACAGCTGATGAAGAGGTTTATAAAGTGTTGATCCTAGATCGCTTTTGCCGGGATATTCTTTCTCCTTTGATTCGTGTTAATGATCTCCGGAAGCATGGAGTGACTCTCTATTTCACAATTGACAAAGAGAGGCAAGTTATACCAGATGTACCAGCAGTGTACTTTGTTCAGCCTACTGCTGCTAATGTGGCGAGGATCGTCAAAGATGCATCGAAGGGAGTTTATGAGATTTTTCATTTGAATTTCTCCTCATCAATTCCACGCCCACTCTTGGAAGATCTTGCAGCTGGCACCCTAAAGGCAGATTGTATTCAACGCGTGTCCAAAGTATTTGACCAGTATCTTGAGTTTGTCACATTAGAACATGGTATGTTTTCTCTAGGGCAGCCTCTCACTTATGTGCAGCTTAACGATCCTCAAGCACAGGACAAAGATGTAGAGCTGACCGTGGAGGGCATTGTGAATGGGCTATTTTGTGTCATAGTCACTCTAGGAGTTGTCCCAATCATCCGTTGCCCCAAGGGCGGACCTGCAGAAATGGTTGCGACACAGTTAGATTCCCGACTGAGGGATCACTTGGCTACCCGAAACAACTTGTTCACTGAGGCTGGACATCTTGGTAGCTCTTTTCAACGCCCTATTTTATGCATCTTTGACAGAAACTTTGAGCTTACGGCTGGATTACAGCATGTATGGAGCTATAGACCATTGGTGCATGATGTTTTGGGAATGAGGCTGAATAGAGTGGTGCATGGTGGAAAGCCCTATGAGCTAGATGACTCGGATTCCTTTTGGGTGGCACATAGTAGCGCACCCTTTCCCAAGGTTGCAGAGATGGTGGAAACACAGCTGAAAAAATATAAGCAAGATATTGAGGCTGTCAACAGGAGAACAAGCAGCAAAGGGGAGATGGATTTTGACGAACAGGAGCTTCTTGGAAACACGAAGCATCTCATGAGTGCGGTTAACTCTCTACCAGAGTTGACAGAGAGGAAGAAGATGATAGACAAACATACCAACATTCTCACAGCCTTGCTTGGAGAGATCAAGTCAAGGTCTCTAGATGGTTTCTACAACATTGAAGATGACATGCTTGGGAGAGGAAGTGTGGATCGAAGTGCTCTGTTGGGTGTTTTAAAGGGCAAGGGTACAAAGGAGGATAAACTTCGAACCGCCATTGTTTATCTACTGGCTGTGGAAGCAACTCCTGCAGCAGAAATTGAAGCCATTGAAGGAGCGCTTCGAGAGACAGATATAGATCTATCATCATATTTGTATGTGAAGAAAATGAAATCTCTAAACTCAACATTGGCTGCAGCTACCGCAGGAAGCAGAAGTAACCTGGTCGATTGGGCTGAGAAGTTGTACGGACAGTCCTTGAGTGCAGTGACAGCAGGTGTAAAAAGCTTGCTATCAGGCGGTAGGCAGTTGGCGGTCACCCGAGCAGTCGAGGCGCTCATGGAAGCTAGGCCTGGACCTGAAACAGAAGCTTATCTTGTATTTGATCCTAGAGCTCCAAAGGCAAGCTCCAAAGCTCATGTACAGGGACCGTTTAAAGAGGCAATCGTCTTCATGATTGGCGGCGGGAACTACAATGAATTTTTAAGTTTGCAGGAACTTGCCCCACGACTACAACCTGTCAGAAATATTGTGTATGGAGCAACTGAGGTGCTTTCTGGCAGGGAATTTGTTGAGCAGCTTGGAATTCTGGGAACAAAAATGGGCTTGGGTGGCCCACAGCCGCAGTAAACTCGGTTTTGTAATTCAATGCTGCTTGTAATATTCATAGTGAGCTTGTATCGATCAATTTTTTGCTACAGCAATGAAGTTGAGTGAGCATATAATTTTTGGCATGCTTATTGCTTAGTGGGAGAGTTGCGTATGTCTTGATTTGCTTGGATATGTAGTTACCAGTAAGGTTTGCACATTATAGCCTACATTATTCTAGATGTTGGCGGTTTGCCAGGAAATTTGAGTGTGGCTAATGTGTTGCGGGTCTTAGAACCTCTGGATTGAAAGTCATTGAAAGCATTAGGGCCAAAAACGGTTAGAATGGGGTTGTTAATCTAAGGATTAAAGAATAGTTCAATAATCATTTAACACGTATACAAAAGTATGGCACTCTTGTCTCTTCTATTTTGGGTTTTGATGGTCCTATTTTGGCGGCAAGCGGTTAAATGTCTTTATCACAAGGTCGGAACGGCTATATTTAGGTGCTTTCGGTGAGTAAGTTCATTAAACTTGCGATAAGTAGTGAAGTTTGATTTTTTATTTTATTTTACATTCCACATTAAAATCGTTGTCAAAAGATACGAAATCTCTGTTTGAAGGCTCTAAAAACAAAGCCATTAATGACAAATCATCTACTTTTTTTAAACGTATATCTTTTTTACTCTCTATTTTATGAGATGTTTATGTTTTTTTTTTCACTATATTTTCTTTTTTCTTCTCTAATCTCTAAGTATTTGAATATTTTGAATATGTAGAGATATGTACTTAAATAGGCTTTAAATTGTAGAGATATGTACCTAAATATGCTTTAAATAACCAAAACGATCAAAGTTGGAGCCATTTTGATCAACGGCTCTGTTGTTGTAAGTTAACCAATTCTTTACACAGCCTTTTTTTGAGTTGTTTTTGGCCTTGATGGACACATACACTTGTATACTAGAGCCTTTGATGGAGTTTTTTTGTCTTCCTAAGCTTTTATCAAAGAAAAGTACCCCCCCCCTTCTCCCCATACGGCCCAAAAGAAAAAAACTCTATTTTTCTCCTTTGTTCACCTCTTGATCTTTATGTGAGACCACCACCCTTTTTTTTGGCACTAAATTGGGCTTATGGGGAGAAAGAGAACAGTCTCTTGGTATCTACATCTGCACAAAAACATGCGGTTTTCCCTTTTCGTTGTGGAATGCCTATTGATATCCTTTTATGCTCTCCTTATGTATTTATTCCTAGAGACTCACACTAGATATGGAGCCATTTATCTCAATCATTCATAACCTCACTTCTTTTTTCTAGAAAATATGGGAAAATTTATTGAAGAGGAGCTTGAGTTTGGTCTCAAAGTTGAAAGAAGAAAATTTAAGGTTCTGCAAAAGCTATTAAATCCTCCACCAGAGTGTACTCCCCCTTTTCCTTGCCACTTTTCTAAAATAAGTCTTCCAAAATAAAAAAATGAATGATGTTGAAACCGAATCATGTTGAATTATTAGTAACCTTTGATGAGATTAATATAATTGTATGCTACAAGCTCTTGGGGCATTGCATGCATATGGAAAGCATTGAGAATGAAAGAGAGAGAGAGAGAGAGAGAGAGAGAGAGAGAGAGAGAGAGAGTAGAGAACTAAACCTTCAATCATTACTAGTGTGGCCGGCGGGCTTTGCCCGCCTCTCTCTCGAATTTCGTGCAGGTTGCCTCTCTCTCTTTGATCGCTGTCTTGCTCGGAGCTGTAGGGAACACCCGCGCTTGAAGGATGTGTTGACGCGTGGCAAGGAGGGGGCCCGGAATCCCTCCCCCAATTATAAGTAGTATAGATGCATTCCATACATTTGACGATGTGGGCAACGTACAACCCATACAAAGGCTTAGTTCATTTACAAGCCAAGTGAATCCTTAAGCTGCAACTTCTGTCATTTCTATGGTGAAAATTCTTGAACTTGATAATTGATTTATAGAGCATAGTCTTCATGCTCAAGAAGGGATAACTTCAAGTTGCATACTTTATTTAACGTGATCAAAATGAACAAGTACTTGGAAGGCATTGCTCTTAATTAGATTCCTATGTTATTAAGTAGATTTAGGATACTGGTCGACATTTGGAAGTGTGCATTGCATACTTCAAAAGATTCCTTCAAGTATTTCCCTCTCTCTCTCTCTCTCTCTCTCTCTCTCTTTCTCTCTCTCTCTCTCTCTCTCTCTCTCTCTCTCTAAAAGCGTTGTAGACGTAGGCTTTACCGCTAAAAGCCTTGGCTCCCTCGCGCAGGGTGTTTGCTCTCATGCTCGCTACCCGCACCTTCACTAGGCTAGCTCTACGCATTTGTAGTAGCCTTTGCCTTTCCTTTTGGTTTTCCAGACAGTATCTACCCATATCCCACTAATGAGACCAAAACCAACATTAAACACACCTACTCTTCATCGTTTGGTGCATTTGAATGGTTTTGGAAGGCTTGCATGAAAGATATTGTGTAGTATATGCCACTTCATTATGCCTCTTTTATCCTTCATAAGTTCAATTTTTTTAAATCTTAAGAAGGTGTATATATATATATATATATATATATATATATATATATATATATATATATATATATATGTCTTCCTAACTTTTAAAGGGAACATAATATTCCGGCGAAAATTTAGCGCATAAATTTTTGGAGGCATGCATGTTCACCTTGCCAAATTTAATTCATAATTTTGATAGTGCTTTTTGTTTCATATTGTAGTCTCTTGTGGGTTGTTCCATAAGCTAATGTTGGTAATTTTTCAATCTATTTTCGGTAGAGACAAATTCTGTATCAATGTTTAAGTCACTTGCCACGAGTGACAACAAATTTTTTTTTGGTGGTGCTGCGTGTTGAAGAAAATTATCCAAAGTCAACTGTCAGGACATTGTGGGCTTGCATGATGCAACACATTTAGTTTATGAAAGTGTGTGGTCACAAGATGGACAAGAGCTACAAGGGCTTATGCAGCTAAGAGGGCCAAGGAAGCCATCACAATTTTACTTATCTTGACCTAAAGGTGTCTGTGCGTCAATGTTTTGTGGAAGTTAAGCGGCCAATGATAATCATTATTGATTTAATATTCCTACATTGTTATCATTTCTATGTAAATAGCCCGGGGAAGAGAGCAACAATGGAGTTTGTGGCAGTAATATTTACCTTTAAGCGTGTGTGTTGAAGCATGGAGCGGTGATATGGAGTCCTACCAAACACTGAGCAACCGCTAACATAAATAACAAACTATGCTCACGTGCTTCCACCCTAAAACTTCTCTTTTTCTTCTTCGTCTTCTCTTTTCTCTCTCTCTCTCTCTCTCTCCCCCCTTATCAAGTCGAGTTTAAGACTCATCAAATGCATCATGGACATCTCTTGAGAGTCGGGTATGTTCCTACAATGGTAAAATTTGTCTTCTCCTTTTCTTCTCTCCTCCCTTCCCTCTCTCTTCCCTTGCACGTCATGTAATAAGCATGTACATTGCTAACATAAATTATAATATTCTTACTTGATCGAGAAAGATGGTTGGCACCCAATTTGGTATTTTTGCAACCTCTTTTATGTTGTTTAGATTGTATCTCTCATGTTTGTGCCTAATCATTTTCTTCTCATTGCGAAAGATTAAACTTTTCATTTTATGTGTCGTGATGGGGTCCCTAGGTGCTGGTCAAATCCATTTATTTAGACCATTTTGAGCATGTAGTATCAGGAACAATTTTAGTGTGGCAAAAAATTATTGGATACGGAGTAAGACTTGTTAAGGTTACAAGTGGAAAATTTAACGGATGGTTGTTTGTGCATATAGCAAAACTATGTTCTGTTAATGAAAATTTTTCATTGTTTGCACATAGATGTAGTTCACTTTCACATTCTATTATGGTACAAATGTGTTGGCAAGGCTTTCAAGTAATTACAGTGGGAAGTATTAGTTTCTTTTCATAGAGCTATTTACATATATTATCCCCTCCTCTTCCATGTGTGCCATGAACATACATTTGTCATCAGCATTAGAACCTACAGTCATGCAAATGTAGGTTCGGATCAGTTTTTGCTAAATGCATGCACACTACGTGCTATGGAACCAAGTATTTAGCAAAGGTATATTTAGAGCGGCATGCAAACTCATGAATTGATAGCTTATGAAGCATTTTGCATCACATGTGTAGTATCTCTATGAGATTTATTGTGGGTCTACCAACCATCATATGAGTTCATGGCTCGGTATGGGTTCTTGTAGATAAGTTGTCTCAACTTTGTAAAGTTTAATTAGTTCATCATTAAATCTATAATATTAACCAAGTTGGTTGCTTATAACCTGTAGTGATTATATAGCTTACTCTGCAATATTGGGAGTAATTATGACCCGCATTTACCACTCATTTCTAGAGGGCTGTCTGGGGAGAAACGAAGTCAACATCATTACTATCACTCATCCAGAGACAGATGGGCAGCTTGAAAGTTTTAATCTAGTTCTAGAGGATATGCTACAAGCATACAATAGCAAGAAGCAATCTAATTGGAAAGATGACCTCTCTAGTACGGAATTTCTTATCATGATGTAAAGCATGTTGCAACTAGGTTTAGTCCCTTCATTTTTATTCAAGGTTTATTCAACCTCGATCAGTGGTTATGGTAGGGTTGTCTATTGATGATGAATGAAAAAAATTCAAGAAATTTATCTATGCTAATGATATTTGTTGACTAGTTACTTTCATGGAAAGTTGAGGAGGTATTTTTACATGTTCCTACACCTTCAGAAAGTCTCGAGACCAGTCATTCATTTAGATACCTCCTAGTTGTGGTTATCCATTTAGAATATAGATTGAGTCTACACACTCTTTGGGATATAATCCAATTACACAAACGGTTGAAAAGGGACAACAATCTAAAAATTCAAGATGTTTTTCTTGGTTCCATTGAGCCTCCTACTAAACCGTGTATCGATCAAGTGGACAGCTAGACCTATGAGGGAGGCCACTGAGGAAAACATTAGTGTTCTTACAAAGATATCACCACTTTTTGTTTTGAGGACAAAAACACTTCTCCGAGGGGGGAGTAATGTTAGGCCAAGGGCCAAGACACACATGCATTTAAGGGATCTATATATAGAATGGGCAAGGGGTCTATATATATAATATGGGCGGGTGGTTATGAGCATGTGGTTGTCCCCCTCCTCACATGTCAAATTGGTTATTGAGAAAATTTGTTGTTGTTGTACAAGGTGCAAAGGGATAATACTGCATTTGGACAATGATGAGGATGAGAACGAGGATGAGGAGTGTCATAATAATTAATATCTAATTCTCCTAAATGATTTTCTCATGTTAAATTGATCATTTAATATGGGGAAGTACCAAGGGAGAAAAAGCTAGAATAAGAGGTCCAATGAGAGTTTAATTGAATTATTGAGGACACATGTCACAAGGCTAGCTATTACGCTTCTACTTTCCTATTGGCTAAGCTTGGCATGAGCCAATGAGGGGACAACAAGAGGGGTCGACCAAGAGAGAGAGGGGGCTGATTTTTGCAAGGAATTATCACTCACACACTCACACAAACTCATGTGTGAAGTAAAGAAGACTATCTCCTTCTCAAGCTTTAATGAAAAGCTCATCATCTACTCCAAGCTTGTGAGAAGGGAGGCCTACGCCAACAACTCTTGGCTTTGTGATGAAAATCCAACCAAGAGCCAAGCTCCAATGCATGGTCATCTCCTCTACCATGCTAATTATTAAGCTATGCTAAGCTATTCAGAGTGATTATGTGAGGAGAAATACTTCTTTCTTGTAAGAATACTTCTTCTTCCTCTCGATCTACTCTCATACCCCACTAGCTCTCACCATCTTCGAAGGTGTGTGAGGTCTTGGGTCTGATACCGTGAGGGAATTGATGTTGTGTTTTCAAGTGTAAGCTTGGTGCTTGAAGATTCCATCTTCATTATAGCAGCAAATTATTGAAGGAACACAAAGTATTGTATTGTAAAATGTCTCCCTTCATGGGGGAAACCTATAATACAAAGCCTTTTGGAGGGGGGACCGGCTCCAAGTAAATCCTGTCCTCTACTATTGTCAATAGCTTAATTTCTCTCCCCTTTTGAAGTATTATTCATGACTATCTAAGTAGGTGTTATGCTTCTGTTGCTCCCTCCATCCAAGCACTCTTGCTATGCTCATAGGAATCTATTCTTAATGAAATGCTCACTATGTCTAAGTTATTAACCGCTATACACAAGTTACTAGACCATTAAATGTTACATTGGTATCAGAGCTATTGGTTTCTCTTTTCTTGCTCAAGAAGAGAGGTCCTCAAGCTAACTATAAATGGTTGGTATTATTAATTGCAATTGAGTAAGTAGAATAGGGATTTTCCAGCTTTGCAGTGTGCCTGCTTCATGCAGATAACGGAGCATCACCGTTGAGAGCTATGGTCTTAGTAGTGGATTCCTATGGGGCTTGCCTATGGCTTAATCACTATTGAGCTATTAGAAGCTTGACAAGAGCCGGTGTTGTTTTGGTTGTGAAAGACCCTCTCTTCTATTCCTTGCAATTAATGATATTCGAGCCACGGGTACATGAGCTTGAGTGCTTTACTAAAGGGTTAAGAGGAGTAGCAACTAGGGCTTGAAGTGCCAAAGTACATTTAAAAATTTTACACCTAAAATTTTTTAGAAGGGCCGACAATAGTAAAGAGAGTGAAATTAATGTTGATAGCTTTGTTTTTGCTAATGAACAGGCTACTAATGATGCCCCTATGCTTGTTGATTACCTTGTTACTAAGCTTCAACAAGCCATGGGCAATCCATCCCTCCAAGGTGAAGTGCAACGGCAACTACATACTCATGGGATTCTCCAAAGTCCCCACCAAGAAGAGAGAGTACCTAGGAAGCCTCCTTGTGAGACTCCCAAAAGAGGCCTCTCTCCGATAAGAGAAGAAGAAGAGGATCCGTACGATGGGCTCAAAAATCTACTACTTGACGATGGATCTCCTTCCCAAAGGAGAACTCAATTTTCAATGGTAGATCCCCCATCAAACAAACGAGGAAGAAGTGAGTCTCCTGCCAACTTGGTGGAGATGGCTCCACAAAGACGGCGGGCAAAACGCTCTGCAACCATCCCTAAACGGAGAAGACCATCGCATACTTCTTTACACCATAATTCAAAGAGGGACAAGAGAAAACAAGAGAAGAAAAAGGCAAGAAAGAGTTCACCCTCTTCTCCATCTTCTTCATCCTCTTCCTCTTCTGAAGAAAGTGATGGTGTAGATAAGGAGGAACAAGGGAAGAAAAAGGCAAGAAAGAGGTCATCCTCTTCTCCATCCTCCTCATACTCTTCCTCTTCTGAAGAAAGTGATGGTGCAACTCTTGAACCACCTGAAAGAAGAGGCCATAGGAAATCCTATGCCGCGTGGAAGAGGTCATCCAAGCTCAAAAAGTTCAAAGAGGGATGAAAGAATATCTCTTTCCTTACCTACGATGGCACCTTTGGTGCTACGGACAAATTCTTGGCCTTCATCCAACAATTCGATGCGGCGTTTGGAGATGAGGGCTTCACAGAGTCCTCTAAGCTACACCATGTATCTATGCATTTTCAAAAGTCCACCAGGCAATGGTGGTCTAGCCTACGAGCAAACGGTGAAGCTCCACGAACATGGAAAGCTTTAAGAGCTTCCGTCATGAAGCAGTTTTTGGCTACCGATGCCAAAGACAGTACTCACCAAATGGAAAATCTTGAAGCTCTCTCCCTACGAATCTATTCACAAATATGTAGACAAGTTTTGGGAATTACAATTCAATACCACAGTCTTCAAAAGATGGATTTTGGAGAGAAAAAACAACAATTTTGTGCGGGTTTAACTGAAGATATGGCGGAGTATGTCAACTCCCAAAGCCCATGCACCATATCTGCGGTCATACACCATACGTTAAACCATAACTCTTCTAGAATCTCATAATGCAATGGCGTACTAGGCGAACAATTTATAATGTGCACTGCGGTCAATACAGCTTCTGCCCAAAAACCTTGTGTGAGATTTGCCATAGAAAGCATGGCTGTGACTCTTTCCTGAATCGTACGATTCATGCGCTCAGCAACTCCATTATGAGTTGGTGTGTATGGTGCAGTAAATTGCCTTTTAATCCCCCTTTTAGCACAAAGATTGTCAAACTCCTTGGAGACATACTCTCCACCGTTGTCAGTCTGCAACCTTTTGAATTTCTTGCCAGATTGATTCTCAATGAGTGCCAGAAATTTCCAGAACATAGGAAGAACTTGATCCTTATGTTTCAAAGGATATACCCACACCTTTTGAGTAGAGCCATCTAGTGGACCCCCCTAGAGATTTGGTTGACATAGGACCACAAACATCACTATGTACTAAATCTAGAGGTTTAGCTCGCTTTTGACCCAATGGTAAGTGGACGGACCTAGTCTGTTTGCCATAGATACAGTGCTCACAAACAAGAAACTCAACATAAGACAAGATAGGTAAGTAGCCAAAAGGAGTCAGTTCTCATTCCTTTTGGGCTAATATGACCTAGCCGGCAATGCCACAACTCAGTAGACTATAGCTCGTCAGCCATAGATATGTAATCATGACCAACATCTGACACATGCATGGAGTACAAGGTACCATGCTTCTGACCTCTGAGTACAACAAGATTACCTTTGCGCACTATCCACGAACCATTGCCAAATGTGGTGTTGTAGCCCAAATCATCAAACTGACCAACAGAAAACAAGCTTTTGATCAACTTGGGCACATGTCTGACATTACATAAAGCCATTCCTTAGATGGAATTTGATGTTTTCAACACCCTCAATTTCTAGTTCATAAGCATCACCAAGTCTCACTTTGCCACAAGAGTGAGAATAAGTAGAGAACCACTCTCTATATGGTGTCACATGGAAACTCACACCAGAATCTACTATCCAATTTTGTGCATTCTGTGCATCTTCTGTAACAAGAGATTCGACAGGTAGATCTGTTGTGAAGACCAATACGTCAGAGGTAAGTGGCATAACAACTACTGGAAGAGTATCTACAATAGGAGCATTTGAAGACTCTAGCACATTGATCTCCTCTAACTTTGCTTTGCCCTTGCTTGAATCATTAGAGTTAGAAGTGTCACCGGATTGTTTATCCTTCTCGCTTTGCTGCCATTTCCTACAATCCTTCTTCACATGCCCTTTTTTATGGCAGTGATAGCACTCGACATTACACATAGAACCCCGAGACTTACTGCGTGAGCCCCCACGTTCCTTGCTTTTGGCACGACTTTGAGTACGATCCCTCTGTCTATCACTAGCAACATACACATCACCATCCTTCTTGCCTTCGAGAGATTTCCTGCGAATCTCCTCGGTAAACAGACTCCCAAGGACGTCATTGTACACAAGACCAGTACCAGGTGCTGAGTTGCTATAATCGCAGTATAGAACATATCCCAAGGCGAGGGTAGATTGCATAGCAAGAAGATACATTTGATTTCCTCATCGAAGACCAAACCCTAAGTGGTCAACAGAGTGAAAATGATATTGAACTCATTAATGTGAGTAGAAATAGTGCTCTCTTCCTTTATACAAAGGTCAAACAACTTCTTCATCAAGAAAACCTTATTAGTGGCACTTTTGTTCTCATAACTGGAACACAATTTATCCGATACACCTCTAGTAGTCCTTTCTCCAACTATAGTAAAGTACACAGATTCGGCCAAATCAAAACAGAGGGTAGATTTGGACTTAGCATCAAGTCTCTCCCACTCAACATCTGTATACTCGCCCTCTGGGTGCTCCATGATAGGATCCACCTGAATTTTTTATATGAGAACATCTTGAATCTGCTCTTTCCAGATAGCAAAATTCATCCCATCAAATTTCTGGATATTGTAAATATCCTTCTCACTGCTAGATGACATGGCTGCTAAAGATAATATCGTGATAAACACTGGTAATTCTGGGAAAAATTTGGCAAATTTTTCCAAGAAAAACTGACAAAATCTCAATCCAAAACTGGCACAAGAGATCAATAACGCATCAAAAGTAATGCTCTCAGAGCATAAGCCAGATGCATCAACCACTAACTGTGCATAAAAAGTCAAAAGATAACCCAAGACTGCCAACACGGTGTAAAATGCACCTAGCCCTCTCTATACATGTCCTATGGTGAGGCCACAAAAAAGGGGTACTCCAGCAACCTGTATCACCAAAAGGATCTCAACATTCGAGAATCCCCAGCTCAAGAAAACCTCACGCTATCGACTCTCACAAAAGTTATGCAGACAAAAAACCAGCCCAATCTCAGAAAGGGCCCTTGAACCGAGTCTCAAAAACGGTCGGGACTGCCAAAAACAAGCCAAATCGGCTCCACAAAAGATACATATGGCAGTTTTTGCAACTCAACGTACATCCACTATCAACAATACTGCAAGGTGCAGTATAAGCGCTCAAACAGGCGCCAAACAAAATGTGCAAGCAATAAACAAATCCCCTCTGGGGAGTAAAACCTCTCTCAAAAGAGCTCAAGCACTACCAAAATTACCAAAACAATGCATATGCGCATCAAGTACTCCCACTGAAATCTGTGTTGATGCAAAACACTGCAACTTGTAAGAAACCTAAAGGTCCTGCATGTATGCAAGAACCTGTGAGGAGATGGATGCCTGAAAAACCCGAGACAATGTCAATGCCAAAATGTGCTCCTAATTAGCCCATAAACACCATTTCAATAGCACATAATAGCCATAAAACGGCTATATACAATCGTAAAACAGTCTCTGAACAACCTGCACATGTGTCTTGTACCTGTACCTGTACTTGTAGCAAAAGTGGAGTTGAAAAATACAACTCCTGAAGCGTAGCTCGGATGAAGCTTTCGACTGCACGAACAGCTTTGAAAGGGGGGTAAAACCCCATAACACCTCAGGACACCTACTGGAAACGCTCTCAGAACGCTGAATTTGCCGATGCCAAAATTGGAAAACTGTTTGCATTTTTAAAAGTGCGCGCGAGCGAACGTGAAAACGGCAAGCACAAACCTTGCTCTGATAGCAATTGAAGGTGCCACAAGAAGCGTGTGCAAGCGCAAGTGTCAGAGCACAGAGAGAGAGAGAGAGAGAGAGAGAGAGAGAGAGAGAGAGAGAGAGAGAGAGAGAGAGAGAGAGAGAGAGAGAGATCTATTGTTGGGTGGAGCGCACAACAACGTTATCCTAGTTTGCAGCTCCTTATTCTATTTGTATTAAAGAATAAGTGTATATAAGATTAAGTTAGTAGATGGGTTAGTATTAAGTGGGATGTCCGGCCAATTGGCCTAAATCCCAACACATGAATGGTGCTTCAAAGACCTTAGGGTTTAGCCCATTAAAACTTCCAAAAAGCTTAGGTTCCAAAATTAAATGAAATGCTCAATGGTCAAGCCTTAGGGAAATTTGGATGCTTGTGGGAAGACTCAAAAGTCTTCCCACATCCCTATCAAGGAGGGGGCGAGCCTTTTTTGTAGGGGATGAGAGAGAGAGACACACACACACACACACACACACACACACACACACACACACACATTCAAGGCTTCCCTTTACACAAAGGGCATAGTGGACATATGTTAGGTTCCTAGCCTAGCTGCCCCCAAGGTGCATTCAAATCCATTGGACGGCCATAGAGGTGGACCAATGAGAATTAGGTTAGAGTATATTTAGTTTAATTCATTTAAAACACTTGATAAAAGAAACAATAAAAATTAAGCTCTCTAGAAGACTATTGGACAGTCTACCAAGGGGCCCAATGAGCATTCAGTAGCCCAATGGCTTGCCTGATTCCTATTGGTCGGAAGACTAATAGGTCCAATGAGAGTTTAATTGAATTATTTAAATACCTAAAGCTCTCACAAAAGGGTAAAGGGGGACACATGTCACAAGGCTAGCAGTTATGCTTCTAATTTCCTATTGGCTAAGCTGGCCAGCAAGAGGAAATAGCAAGAGGGGTCGACCAAGAGAGAGAGGGGGCTGATTTTTGCAAGGCATGATCACACACACACACACACTCACACAAATTCATGTGTGAAGTAAAGAAGACTATCTCCTTCTCAAGATTTAATGGAAATCTCATCATCTACTCCAAGCTTGTGAGAATGGAGGCCTACGCCAACAACTCTTGGCTTTGTGATGCAAATTCAACCAAGAGCCAAGCTCCAATGCATGCTCATCTCCTCTACCATGCTAATTACTAAGCTATGATAAGCTATTATGAGTGATTATGTGAGGAGAAATACTTCTTTCTCGTAAGAATACTTCTTCTTTTTCTTGATCTACTCTCATACCCCGCTAGCTGTCACCATCTTCGAAGGTGTGTGAGGTCTTGGGTCTGAGACCGTGAGGGAATTGATGTTGTGTTTTCAAGTGTAAGCTTGGTGCTTGAAGCTTCCATCTTCATTGCACCAGCAAGTTATTGAAGAAACACAAAGTATTGTATTGTAAAATGTCTTCCTTCGTGGGGGAAACCTATAATACAAAGGCTTTTGGAGGGGGGACCAGATCCAAGTAAATCCGATTCTCAACTGTTGTCAATAGCTTAATTTGTCTCTCTTTTTGAAGTATTGTTCATGCCTATCTAACTAGGTGGTATGCTTTTGTTGCTCTCTCCATCTAACACTCTTGCTATGCTCATAGGAATCTATTCTTAATGAAATGCTCACTATGTCTAAGTTATTTTCCGCTATACACAAGTTACTAGACCATTAAATGTTACAAGGAGCATGCCAATCGTGAAGCTCTCATTGTTGCACTACTCTATGGTGGGGAGGCATCAAACACAAATCAAAAGGCTTTGCAAAGAGCTCCACCAAGTGCAACATCAATCCACCGTGAGTGGTATCATTGTGGATAGGCAATCCATTGGCGACAATAGTCCATCATTTCAGCATGACAACATGGAGGATGGTATCATGGAGGAGTTGCTCAATGAATTTTTCTAAAGACAAAGGGGAGGTGGTGCTTAAAGATGCAACCTCCACACCTCTGTACAATGGATGTCAATACTCCCTCCTACTAGCATGTTTAGAGCTTTTAAACCTACGAACCAAGTATGGTTGGAACAACGCAAGTTTTACAAGCCTCCTATAGTAAGTATCCGTGATATCTTTTAATATTAATCATTTTAAGCAATTTTGGCATGATCTCAATTTTGCTTGCTAGGCCTATGAAAAATTTATTTTCAAATGGAAATTACTTCCCTTCTCAAGGCATCATACAAGGAAACTTATCACATCACTTGGATTGGATTATGAGTGCATCCATGCATGTGTAAATGATTGCATTTTGTTTTTTGGTCTGAGGGTGCACTATGTGATCATGTTAATGTACCACGTGAGTTCAACAGAAGGAGGGGTTTTTAATTACAAACATTTTAGGGAAACTAAAGGAGATACATTAACAAAGGTAATTTTCTATTCCATTTTGGAAAAATCATAAAATAAAGGGCCATTTTATTCATTCAAACATGTTAAAAAAAGGTTTTTTTAAATACTCCTTTAACACACGTTATATAAGGGGGATCTCAATAATGCACCCCCTAAGTTTTTGGTGACCATGTGAATGCCTCACATTGTCCAAAGTCTGGAGAAGAAAGGTACAAAAAGGAGGCTGCTAGAAAGAAAGTACCATGCAAAGTATTGAGGCATTTTCCTATGATATTGCACATGCCACACATGTTTCAAAGCAAAGAGATTTATACGCTCATGTCTTGACACCAAATGCACCAATCCACAAATGGGAAGATGAGAATTTTGGAAGACTCGCCAACATGGCAACACATCAAAAAAATGTGGCCCTACTTCAAGGCAAACCCTAGGCCCGGTTCGAGCTTGGCACAAATGGTGTCAATCGCTTCGTCATGAGATCTACCTTGTGAAGCACACGGGCAGTGGTGTTGATCAACTACAATATTCCACCATGGTGGATGGCAATCAAGAAGGTATTTTCTTTGCTTCCTCTTCTAATCTTTAGACCCCACAAAGTGAAAAACATGGATGTGTACCTTGAGCCTCTAATAGAGGAACTCAAAATCATATGGCATGGGATCAGGTTGGTCAAATTCAAAAAGATTTGGGCAAGAGCATCACTATACCCTTAGTCACCAACTCACAAGAAAACCATTTCAAAATCTTGCCAAACATGGATCGCGATCCATGTACCTTTTTGGAATTTTGAGCTGATATTGGGCAAGTAGAAAAGTGATAACATTTAAAGTACTTTCTCCTAAGGAACCCTTATCAGAAAAGTTCAAAAAGAGGTTCAAAGGGGCAAAAATCATATCAAGGGGGAAACCACTGGAACAGACCCTAAAACTAACTTTTGGTTGACCTAAAAAACTCCAAAACACTCAAAAACCATATAGCCAGCATCAGTAGGCCAAGGACTAGTTTTGAGTCAAGTTTCAGTACATTCTGGCACTAAGGTACATGGATTGCAATCCATGTTCCTCTGACACATTTTGATACAAAAGTTGCACCATAGCTAGAGGGCATCACAGAGAGTCTAGTGGTCCTTTCAAAATTGAATTTGGATACAAAAAACCATACCAAAAGCCCAAAACTGGCAGGAACTCTGGCAAAGTGACATAATTGACCTGACCTCCGATCCAGAGGTTCATTTAAAAAAAAATTGATACCATAAGACCTACTAATCATGTTGAACCCGATGGTATCAAGAAAAGTCTATTTGGCTTTCCAACATGGATCGCGATCCATGTTTCTCTGAGTCAGAACAGAAGAAGAATTTCACTACACAAAGAGGTAGTCCACAGGACCCTGGTGGATCTTTCAAAATTGAAGTTGGACCTGAATTGTTGATGTTGTGTGTGGAATTGTGTGCTATTGAAAAACCTAGTTAAATTTGTCGATTAAAAGCCAGAACTAACAAGAACATCTGTAAGCTCACAACTATCAAGCATTTTTTGACAGATTGCAGGTATACTACCCAGAAAGTAAGATCAAAAGAGGGAATTCAAACTAGCTAATAAGGTAATCTGGTTTGGATTATGCAATACCAATTCTTCATGAATTTGCGATCAGGAAGATTGTACAAGAATAGGAATCCTAGTGTTTTGGACCAAGGGAGCAATCACTCAATTGAAGGAAGCGTGAATCAAAGACCATTGCAGCCTTTAGAACCCATTTTAGAGGAGAGCTTCTCTGACACCACAAAGACCATATAGCCTCACGACTGAGGATTCTAAAAAGTTGAACCCTAAGAAAACAGTTTCCATGGGGGCAGGTCCTTCTCAACCTGCATCTGATGTTAAAACTGATGTATTTGAAGTTTCAATTTGAAAATGTGCTTAAGGCCAAAATCTATAAAGATGGAATGGATCTTACTGTGTTAAGTCGGAAAATAAGCCGAACGTTTTCAGAGACCTTGTAGATGTTGATTATGATGGGGATAGATATTTCGACAAAGAGGGAATGATGTACCTAGTGGTTCATAACCCCTTTATTGTGGATAAATGGGGGATGATTGGCACCAAGGACAAGGTAGATCAAGACCTGGCAGATGAGCCACCCAAGATGGATAAGCAAAAGACGGTGCTCAGACACACCAATGAGACACAGCGTCTTAATACAGACAACACGTATGTGGAGCTATATAAATTTAATAATGGAAAAAAAATTATAGATGTGACGAACCCCGCATCAAGAAACTGACTGACCGTAAAAAACTATCTGTTTTTACGTACACGGAAGGGAGAAGTATTCAGGTGGTCATAATAGACAAGTATGGCTAAAAGTACTCTCCTATGGATCATAAGGAGTTAGAGAGATATACATATTTTGGGGGATCACTCCACCAATACTATGTAAATCCGAAAGAGGTGAAAACCGTGACTACTCATACGAGATCTGAGACTGTGCATGTAGTCCAGTGAGAATAAGAGTGGAAGAATCTTTTGGACAGTAATGAGTTCCAAGCACAGGGCCTTTAGGATCAGCAGGGTCTAGGGCTTCCATGAACACACATATGGGCAGTATAGCTCTTGACGTGACTTACACTACTAGAATCCCTCAGACTATTACACGAGATCAACTTGATGAACGTATAGCGGATAGGATACCACTTGTAGTTCCAAGAGGAGATTATGAACCTACATAAACCACACCAAGAGGACCAAGGGTTGTAAGGATGGTTGTGGAGGCCATACGTATGTGACCATCTCAAGTGGAAAAATGCGTACCCAAAACGTATAGTGGATCATGAGATCCGTATGCTCATGTTTCGATCTTCAAACAAGTGTTGAGAGCGGAATAGGTAACTGATTTTCATACTCAATATGAAGGTTTTGGGTTGATGTTAGAAGGGACTGCTTTGACTTGGTTCCAACCTTTAAACATCCTAAAACTCCCAAGTATTGAGCAACTTCTCCGAGAGTTTACTGAGGAATTCTCAAAGAGAAGAATCAAGCACAACACTGTCTCCCAGATCTATGCATTTAGACAAAAAGAGAAGGAAAAAGTGAAGGAAGCATCGCTTCATTTCAAGCAATACATAGAAAGATGCCCTGCTCAAGAACTATTTTAGGATGAAAGACTGTCAGTCCTTTTCATAGAAGGATTGCAAAATGACACTCTCAAAAAGGACTTCCATTTAAAGGCATGTGTAACTTTTGAGCAAGTCATGAAAGAGGCATTGTATCTGGTAGACAATTGCAAGGCTTATGGAGAGGTGACTGAAGACACAGATTAGGGAATGAGTACTACCTCTTCAACCACTAGTGAGTCCACGATGAAATTAGGCAAGCAAAACCCAACTATGCCGGACGTTGATCAAATGATCGAGGAAGTGATCAGAAGGATAAACCAAGGAAATAGGACGAACCCAAACACATGACAACCACCCACCCAAACACATGACAACCGCCCACCCAAAAATGTGACACTTGTGGAGGAGATCATCCAACTTAGTGGTGCAACCTTCAGTAGAGGCTAGGAGTAAACATATCGCGAGTACTGAAGTGGTGTGCTACTGAAAAAAATGGACAAACCATGAAACCCACGAATGTTTCTATAATCGAAACTATGTTAGAGAGAGACAATGGACAAACCATGAAATCCACGAATGTTTCTATAATCGGAACTATGTTAGAGAGAGACAATACGGACCACATGGACGGCAACAATTTCCACCCCCTCCAAGATAGCAAGTAGGACCAAATAATGCAATATAGAGGCAGGAAAAACCTCAACCTATGTTGGGGCATCAACCTCCTTTACCCAAGAAAATAGGACCATGGTAAGGATTTCTCAACCCATAGAAACACCTTCTGATTAGAGTATGGTCCAGGTAGTTTCATATCGAGAGGATTTAGACAATGCCTATGGAAGGGGGTTTGACGGAAATACATATGTTCCGGAGGGACAAATTCCATGGATAGTTCCTAAAGAAATTCCAGAACCCTCATACATAGCACAACCAACAAAAAAACATTACCTGGTTGATGAAAATATGCTTATGTTCATGGCAAACCAGAACTGCAAACCTAGGGGGTATCCTCCTAGAGCAGGACAACCGTTGGGGGCTCCACAAGCTTCTCCACCACATGTAGGACCATGCTATGAATGAGGTGGTGATCATTGGGCAAGGATTTGTCCACACAAAGGAGAACAAATTAGACTTTTTGGGTTCTGTGAAGGGTGTACAATTGGCCATCTCATTCCACATTGTCTAAAAAACCATGATAACAAAGGGAAAGCAACCATGAACAAAATTGAGATTGTTCCAAGCTCAAGTGATCAGAAACAAAACCGACCATTCAAATAAAAATGGTAACGAGAGCCCAACAACATGAAGCTGCAAGGAATGCCCCAACCAACCGAACAGAGATAGAAAATTTGTATGTCAAAACCCCTAGGAAATCTTGGAAGGCAAAACGAGACAAGATAAAAGCCAAAAGAGAGAAATAAAAAATGGCTTTGGAAACCAAATTACTGCAAACAAAGGAACAATTGAGAAAGACAAGAGACCTTAAGGAAAAGAACGATGCAGCAAAACCATCGGCCATACCATCGGGAGGGTATGTCTTGGTGGAAAAGGTTTTTGAACCCTTGGATGCAATTTTAAAATCTTACGATGCAAGGCTAAAGCCTAACCAAACCCAAGAGGATAGGTGGCTTACATACCCCATCCAGGCTATGAAAAAGAGAGGCTAAAGATGTGCAAGGAGCTCATCCAAGCCGCTCAAGCGCCTATGGAACCACTAGTTTTGACTACTTCAAAAACTAAGGTATTAATCCGTGAAAAAATTCAAGAGTTAAAGGAGCGGGGAATTGGAAAGGAAGACCAACCAGATTATATAAATGAAACACCATTGGATACGAGGGTGGCAGCCAATACGACAAATGGAATGTATTCGCAAGCACCTCTGCCAATTCCGAAAGTGGAAGAACAATGGCCTCAAGAGCTATGGGAGCAGATCACGAATAGAAAAGATGGAAGTGCTACACTTCTGTTAGCCCCTATCACATAGACCCACCTAGAACATGAGCTCTACCCAAATGATATCCGATCACTCTATGGTGATGCAGGTACAGCAATATTGGAAGACAGTAAACCGCAGTCATTGAAGACTTTACTGTCATTTATTGGTAACCATGAAACCCGATTGGAGGTGAAGAAAGTACCATCTCAATGGAAGGCCAATCCTAAGATGATGGATACCAAAACTCTTCATGAGTTGATGTCATCCCCTATCCGTTGTACGCTAACTCTATCAGAGTTACTGCAAATATAAGACCTCATCTTTGGAAGGAGGTCGGGAAAATTTTGGAAAAAATAGGGCTGGTAGTTCCGCCACCCAATGCTTCTCCAAAAACACTGAAGAACAAAACCTCGAAACAAGCTAAACATGAGCCAATACCAATGAACAAGGTCCAAAGCTCTCGAGGTGTGCACCATCCCCCACATAGTGAGCTCAACAAAACCGATAATAGATCCCAGTTCCACTTACCCTAATATAATTAACAACATCAACCATTTATATGCTACTTAAGGACCTCTCTTCTTAAGCAAGAAAAGAGAAACCAAATGCTCTGATACCAATGTATTGGAATTGGCCTATTTAACTTGAGAGAAGCGAAAATTAATGAGAGTACTTTTCAGAAATGACTTTGTGAGCATAGCGGGTGAACATAATTGAAGATAGCAACATAATCATAGCAATTAGTTAACTTGGCAAGAAAAATGCTTTTGCAAGAGAGAGAATTTAGAGAACATGACAACAATTGAGGACTGGATTTATGTGGAGCCGGTGCCCCCTCCAATAGGCATTTGTATTATGATTTCTCCCATTAAGAGAGACTTGTTACAATACAATCTTTGTGTTCCTTGTAACCTAGGTGAAGCAAAGAAGATGGAAAGCTTCATGCATCACAAGCATAACATAAACTTGAATAAAGATTTAAATATCCCAAGCCTCAGTCCCAAGACCTCAAACACCTTCGAAGGTGGAGAGAGCTAGCAGGGAATGAGGGTAGGGAAGAGGAAAAAGAAACATTTCATAGGAGAAAGAATTAGTTCCTCACTTATCATAACTCTTCTTGCTATCATACATAATAGCATAGTAATGAAGAAGAAAGAGATGGCAAGCTTAAGCATTGAATCATGGCTCTTGGTTGGATTTGCACTCCATAGCCAAGAGTGTTGGTGTAGGCTCTCAACCTCTACTTGCTTGGAGAAGGAGAGGGAGATCTTGCACTTTTCATAGCACACAATGAGAGTGTTTGTGAGTGTGTGTGGGTGAGTATACGCCCTAAGCAACCCCCTAGCTTGCTTGGGTCGACCCCCCCTTGTAGCTCATGCTTGAAGCTCATTGGACCCCTCCAGACCTAGCCAATCACAAGCAGGAGGCATTACAAGCAGCAAGGGTAGCCTTGAGACAAGTGTCCCCCTTTCCCCTTTGAGAGAGAGGACTTGATAAATGAAAAATCAATTAATTAAATATCCTATATTATCATTGGACCCCTTGGGTGGCAAACCAATAGGCTTCAGGCACACCATGAGGGCAACATGAGGAGGAACTTGACAAGTGTCCCTTTCGCTTTCTTTGTACCATGCATGCCTTGTGTGAGTGTGTTGGTGTTCTCTCTCATCCCCCCTCATGTAGGGCTCGCCCCCTCCTTGTAGGGATTGAATATTTGACTTTTTGACACCTCAAACCCCTCATACATAGGCCCAGTTCCCACCACAAGCTTGGCCCTTAAGCACTTTAATCTTGGGCTAGGTTCTCACCTCAAGTGCAACCCTAGCACCTCAAGCATGTCAAGCACCTCAAGCATCTCAAGAAACTCAATCATCAAGCACCTTAGTCATCAAGCATGACAAGCAGGACAAGCACCTCGAGCTGGGTCAGGTCCCCGCGTCTCAAGGTCAGCCCTAGCTTACCTAAGGTCAAAGGACTTTTACACACATTATTGGAGGTCTTCAATGAAGCTAACCCTAAGGTCTTATGCTCCATTGGTTAGCCTTGACCATTGGCCGCGTGTTGAGATAGATCTATAAGCACATGTCTATATCTTAACCCTTGTTTCCGTTTATTCTCCCACATTAAGTGATCAGTTTAATATGAGAAAATCATTTGGGTTGGTTAGATAATAGATATTAGATTTTATGCCATTACCTCTCTCTTGAAATCATAGTCATCCTCGACTATGAGGTAGAAGAGATAAAGCCTTTGTCATTAGTCAATTTTACTTAGCAGGTAGAGGATCCCTTTTTACCCTACGACATCTTTCCAAGATGGATGACTAATCCATTTGGTTCTTGGGAGACATAGCTGCCGCAAGCATGTCTTCTATTTAGTCCATTTCATTCTCCCAAAGTAGAGTGACAAATTCTACTTGGTGTTTGAGAGACGTCATCATCACAAACATGATTCTAAGCATGCATATTAGTTAAATTTGTGCACAATTGAAAAGAGGGCTAGTCTTATAAGAAAAAAACATGAATCATTTAAAAGAAATTTGTATATTTGCTTACTGTAATGTAGCATTGTAAGCACTGACAAGGTTCATACTATCCTTAAGTTGTATTCCTTGCATCCATCTAGCATCTTCAAAAGGTAAAATTTTGAACTTAATAAGATACCGTCCGATAATCTTACCATGTCGTAGTACCTTGTCTTCATGCCAAAGGACAGCTTCGGGTTGTAGCACCTCTTCTTGGTCTTCAACTTTGGGAGGGTCTTCAATAATTGGTTCACTTGGTGGCTTGCCTTTGAAGGCCTTAAGTAGGCTTACATGAAAGGCATTGTGTATGAGCCAATTGTTGAGATGTCGAGCTCTACACCTTGAGCTGGCATCCACTACGGGTCTTGGCCGCTTACGGCATTTACTCACTCGCGCGTTAGGTCACCGACACGGAGGATCTCTGCCAGTGATTCTACAGCTGGACTACACTTATAGTGCCAGCCTAGTACGCTTCTAGCGAGTTCACACTTAGTGACCGCATGTACATATGTGCTACTTTTCAGCTTTAGCACTTAGTCATTTTGTAATCTCTTTTCTGTAAAGAAGAAAAAGAAGCTTTCCATCTCTATGTGCTTTGTGCTTGTCTTGTGTAGCTCTCTTGCATCCTCATTCTTTACATGGTATCAGAGTCTGGTGCAGGCAAGAGAGGCTAAGAGAGCAAGAGCATCACAATCCCTTCGTTTCTGAACAGGTCTCCAAAGTGCAGTATACAGAGATTTACTGTACAAGTACAGTGGTTGTATGTACGCTTGATTGTGGACACTCGTTGAGTGTAGAAAGCGTTACAGGTACCATGATAGCAGGTTCAACAGATTTGCAGGTTTTTGCAGATTGCATCTATTTTGTCTTAGTGCTTCAAGATGTCTGACGGTTTCAGTCAGATTGTTACTGAGAAGCTTGAGAAAAATAACTACCCTGCATGGAAGTTCAGAATAACAAATTTCCTAAAAGGAAAAGGTTATTGGGACTATGTAGAAGGAGACAATGAAAAGGAACCAGAGATTCTTGAGGAAAATGCTACAGCAGAACAAAGGAAAGCTTTGAGGGACTGGCAACAAGGCCAGAGCAAAGTGATGTATTGGCTTTCTATGAGCATCACAGATGGCATGATGGGCTATCTACAGGATGCTGAAACCCCCGCCATTGCATGGAGAAACTTAGGCAGAGTGTTTGAGGTGAACATCAAGGCCAGGAAGCTTCAACTAAAGTCGGAGCTAAATCAGGTTAAGAGGAACAACCTCTCAATCAATGATTATGCCTTGAAGATCAAGAGTATCATTGAGGCTCTTGGATCTATTAAAGTCTCAGTGGAAGACGATGACATTGTCCGTGCATGCTTGGATGGTCTAGGAGATGAGTATGTACATTTTAGGTCTTCCATGAATACAAGAGACGACATCCCCGTGTTCCAAGATTTGATTTCTATGCTTATTCTTGAGGAGAAGAACCTTGACACATCTTCTTCTCATGGCAGAAATAATTTTGAACAGGCCTTCTATTCTAACTCCAACAGAGGTAGAGGTAGAGGTCGTGGTCGAGGCCCAAGGGGTTGCAGGGGCCAATTTCTGGAAGGCCAATCAAATCAAAACAATACAGGTGGCAGGGGAAACCAATCTCAAGGCAGGGGGAGTCAAAGAGGTCGTGGTGCAGGATCAAGCAGGCAGCAACATACTCCAGATAACAGAGAATGTTGGACTTGTGGTGAAAGAGGTCACATGTCACGTGACTGTCCAAAGGGAAAAGCAAGTGGAAAGAGAGAACAGGGCAACTATGCATCTACTAGCAGAGATGCATATGACAAAAAAAACGAGCTCATGTTTGTTATGCAGCATGTAATGAATACAATGACTGCAGAGAATTCCACCCAAGATGATGTTTGGTATGTGGATTCAGGTGCCTCTAATCACATGACGTCTCGTGGAGAGTGGTTTAGAAATATGCGCAAACCATATGTGTCATGCTATGTGCAGACAGGAGATGACACAGCTCACCCCATTGCTCATGTAGGGGACATACCTCTAAATACGAAGAGTGGGAAATCAAAGTACTTAGCAGATGTACTTCATGTCCCAAACATTACAAAGAATCTTGTTTCTGTTGGAAAATTGGTTGAGCAGGGTTTGCAGGTTCGCTTCAATCCAAATGGCTGTTATGTAGAAGATTTCCAGAATGGCTGTAAGCTGATCACAGAGGGCAAATGTGTGGACAGAATGTTTACGCTGAATGTAGACATGCCTGAGGTAAAAGCTGCATTATTTGCACAGGGCACACGTGTTGTGGCTGATGTTGACATTTGGCACAAACGCATTGGCCATGTCAAAGAGCAGAGATTGCGCAGCATGCAATCAAAACAGATTGTAAAAGGTTTGCCCAAATTCAAGGTGGATGGTATGCATAAAGTGTGTGCAGCATGCCAGTTTGGAAAACAGTCAAAGGGCTCATTTCCACATGAGCGCAATGTATGTAAAAATCCACTTGAGGTGGTGCACACAGATGTTTGGGGTCCAACCGATACTGCAAGTATACATGGTTGTAGGTATTATGTCTCTTTCATTGATGACCATACAAGGAAAGTATGGGTCTACTTCATGCGTAACGAAAGTGAAGTGTTTGGTCACTTTCAAGACTTCAAAGTCATGATTGAGAAGGAGACAGATATGCAAATCAAGACATTGAGGTCAGATGGAGGGGGAGAGTACTTCTCCAATGATTTTTCAGATTTTCTGTGAATGCATGGTATACGCAGGCAGTTTACATGCAGATATACTCCACAACAGAATGGGGTCGCAGAAAGGAAAAACTGGCACATTGCAGAGGTTGCACGTGCATTGATGAATGAGAAGAACATGCCTCATCATTTCTGAGCTGAAGCCGTAAATACAGTTGTGTACATTATGAACAGGACACCTACAGCTGCGGTGCATGATGTAACACCTGAGGAAAAGTTTACAGGTACAAAGCCTGATTTGGCACACTTGAAAGTGTTTGGCTGCATAGCTTACATGCATGTACCAGATGAGTTGCGTAGGAAATTGGATCCTAAAGCAGAGAAATGTATTCTTGTGGGATATTCCCTTGAACAAAAGGGGTACATGTGCTACAATCGTACTACACGAGAATTACGAGTGAGCAGAGATGTAGTCTTTGATGAGATGAGCAGCTGGTACAGTAATGCACATGGCACTATTGGGGCTTATGTAAAAGATGATGTGGTTGTACAAAATGTGAGGCCACAGTCACAGGTTTTGAGTGGCCACAAGATTCTTCTTCTCGTGGCTCTGTTGAGAAACCATGGAATGGTAGACTACGTACGCAGGTTACTCCACCAACAGGTACATGGTATGTATCACGAAAAGGAAAGGAAAAGGTTGATGAACCTCCCTTTATGGCTGATGCATCATCAGGTTTTTCACATGTAGACATGGATTCAGATGGTTCTGAACAAAGTCTTAATGAGGAATTTGGAATTCCGGCTGTCAGGACACTTGGTGTAAGGAAAGTACAAGAAGATGCTAGAAGGCAAAGGAGTGACCCACGACCGCGCAGATCTAATAGAGTCAGAAATCCAGTTCAGAAATTGACTTATGATGGGTATCTAGCACATCACCAAGCCTACATGGCTAAGGTGATACAGGATGTGGAGCCCACATGTTTTGAGGATGCAGTTGGAAATGTGCATTGGGATGATGCAATGAATGAAGAGATGGCTGCATTGGAAGCAAACGACAAATGGAATTTGGTGCCATTGCCAAGTGGCAAGAAAGCTATTGGCTGTAAATGGGTGTATAAAACCAAGCATAAGGCTAGTGGTAATATTGAGCGTCACAAGGCAAGGCTGGTCGCAAAGGGTTATGCACAGACGTATGGCATAGACTATGAGGAGACCTTTGCTCCAGTGGCAAAGATGATGACTGTGATAGCTGTCATAGCAGTGGCTGCATCTAGAGGATGGATTATGCATCAAATGGATGTAAAGAATGCCTTCTTGAATGGTGAGTTGCAAGAGGAAGTGTATATGGATCAGCCACCTGGTTATGTCGATCCAGGTTACCCAGATTATGTATGCAGACTTCTCAAAGCTTTGTATGGTTTGAAGCAGGGCTCTAGAGCATGGTATGATAGGATTGCCAAGTATCTTGTCAGTATTGGTTTTAAGAGAGCTCATGCTGATCATTCACTCTATGTACGTGAGAGTGATGTGGGGATTGTGGTCATTACCATATATGTAGATGACCTTATTATTGTTGGTGACAATGCTATGGAGATTGACCATGTGAAGGGTCTTCTCAAACAGGAGTTTGAAATGAAAGATTTAGGCGAGTTGCGCTACTTTCTTGGCATTGAGGTGATCAGGACTCCAGAGGGTGTATGGCTATCACAGAGACAATATGCTTTGGACATGTTGTCAAAGTATGGTATGGCTAATTGTAAGCCAATTTCTATTCCCTTTGATGTGAATGCAAAGCTAAGTGCAGAGAAGGGTGATGTTGTTGAGGATGTCAACATGTACAGGAAGATTGTGGGTAGTCTAATCTACTTGACTATCACGAGGCCAGACTTGAGCTACACAGTAGGCTTGGAGAGTCAGTTCATGCAGCTTCCGAGGAAGCCACATTTGGATGGAGTACGATGCACACTTAGTTATGTGCAAGGTACTGTTGACTACGCATTGTTCTATGCAGCAGATGCACCATTAGCATTGTATGGGTATACAGATGCAGATTGGGCAGGTAGCGTTGTTGATAGGAGATCTACGAGTGGCTTCATGTTCTCTTTTGGGAGTGCTGCTGTTACTTGGAGCAGCAAAAAGCAGCCTACGATTTCTTTATCGAGCACAGAGGCCGAGTACAGAGGTGCAGCAGTTGCGGCGTGCGAGGTAGCTTGGCTACGCACATTACTTGAGGACTTGGGAGTGCAGGTGGACCAGCAGATTTTCATCCATTGTGACAACCTCAGCAGCATGCAGTTGGCTAGGAACCCAGTGTTCCATGCAAGGACCAAACACATAGAGGTCCATTACCACTACGTTCGAGAGCGAGTGTTGGCGGGCGACATCGACTTGGTCTACGTCAGCATAGAGGAGCAGATAGCGGATATCTTTACCAAGGCCCTCGGAGCTGAGAAGCTTTGACGTTTCCGGACTATTCTTGGACTCTGCGACATGCAGAGCTCGAGGGGGAGTGTTGAGATGTCGAGATCTACACCTTGAGCTGGCATCCACTACGGGTCTTGGCCGCTTACGGCATTTACTCACTGGCGCGTTAGGTGATCGACACGGAGGATCTCTGTCAGTGATTCTACAGCTGGACTACACTTATAGTGCCAGCCTAGTACGCTTCTAGCGAGTTCACACTTAGTGACCACATGTACATATGTGCTACTTTTCAGCTTTAGCACTTAGTCATTTTGTACTCTCTTTTCTGTAAAGAAGAAAAAGAAGTTTTCCATCTCTGTGTGCTTTGTGCTTGTCTTGTGTAGCTCTCTTGCATCCTCATTCTTTACACCAATGGTGCAACTTGAGTTGATAAGCCGTCTCATTGATGGGCTTCAAGATTTGGAAAGGACCATAGTATCTTTTTTCTAGTTTAGCATAATACTTTTGATGGCCCGTAGGATTTTTCCCCGTTGTCTGCCTTAATCGAGCCTTAGGAAACTTGAGTAAGACCCAATCATTTTCTTTGAGCATTAAGGCCCTTTTGTGCTTATCAGCAGCAGCTTTTTGCCTTTGTTGAGTTATGGATATAGCCTCCTTAATCTTTTGAAAAGATTCTTGTAGGTCACGGCTATACTCATCGGCGGTGAAGATCTTCCCATGTACTTTGAGTAGCAAGGGACTTTTAGGCCTTCCCTCAATGATCTCAAAAGGTGCTTTTCCCATAGAAGTTTGTACAGTATTATTGTAGGCATACTCTACAAGAGGTAATTACTTTTCCTATTGTGATCGTTGATCTACTTCGGTAACATAAGTCTTGAGTAGATCGAGAATCGTAAGATTGGCTATCTCACTTTGGCCATCTGTTTGTGGGTGATAGGCCGAACAGAAATTCAATCTTGTTCCTAGATTTTTAAAGAGACCTTTCCAGAAATTACTGGTCATTCTAGGATCTCTATCTGACACGATGGATGTGGGTAATCCATGGTGCTTGAAAATCTGAGATATGAAGAGAGTTGCCATTTGATGTGCCTTAATAGTTTTTTTGACAGGAATAAAATGTGCTTGCTTGCTAAACCTGTCGACTATTGTCCATATTCCCGTATTCCCATGGATAGACTTGGGTAATCCAAAGATGAAATCCATGGATATACTCTCCCATGGTGAATTTGGGATAGGCAATGGCTTGAGTAATCCAGGTTGCTTCCCTCTATCATACTTGGTCTTTTGGCATACTACACATTTTGAAACATACTCTTGTATGTGCACTTTCATGGTAGGCCAATAGAAGTATGTCTTTACTCCTCGGAGAGTAGGTTGAATACCTCTATGCCCCGCATATGGAGGAGCATGGGATTCATACATAAATTTATCACGAAGGGAATGTGTAACACATAGCCTATTGCCGTGGAGAAGATAACCATCCTGCAAGGTGCATGGTTCCTCTTTCTTCCCCAAAGCAAGGGTTGACATTATGTCTCTATAGTCACGGTCAGTAGCATACTCATCTATCATAGAAGATAGATCATTATGAGTAGCTATAGATAACGCATTAACTTTTGGCCGTCATGAAAGTGCATCGGCCACTTGATTGTGCTTACAAGCAATGTGAGCAATATGAAAATTAAATTGCGAAAGAAAATTTTTCCACCCCATTTGTTTGTCAGAAAGCTTGGTTTGCGTCATGAAATACTTGAGACTTTGGTGGTCGGTTCGTAGGATAAATGGAGTCCCCAATAGGTAGTGCTTCCATGTGTCTAGGGCATGTACAACAGCTAAAAGCTCTTTCTCATAAATGCTAAAGACTCGTTCATCAGTATTGAGCCTTCGGCTCTCATATGCTATGGCATGCCCTTCTTGAAGCAAAACTGCTCCAAGGCAATCACCACAAGCATCACATTGGACCTCAAATGGCTTTGAGAGATCCGGAAGCACGAGGACTAGTTGGAAAGTAAGCTTCTCTTTGAGTTTATCAAAAGCATTTTTCTCCTTAGCAGTCCATACATACTTAACATTCTTCTTAGTTAAGGCGTGTAGTGGTCCTACTACTTGAGAGAATTTTGCTATGAAGCGTCTATAGTATGCACACATACCAATAAAGCTTCTTAGCTCACGTAGATTTCTTGGGTTAGGCCATGATTTTATTACCTCTAAATTTGATTGATCCATACGGATACCATCGTGAGAGATAATATGACCTAGGTATTGAATCTCTTGAAGGAAGAATTCGCTTTTCTTTTGGCTGAAAAAAAGCTTGTTCTCCCTCAATGCTTGAAAAATCACTTGGAGATGTTGCTTATGTTCGTCCAAAGACTTGGAGTAGATGATGATATCATCAAAGAACACTCCAATGAATTTGCAATAAGGTCTAAAAATTTTCTCCATCAGACGATTGAATATAGCTGGTGCATTAGTCAAGCCAAAAGACATGACTAGATATTCATAAAGACCAAATGTTGTGCGAAACACGGTCTTTAGGATATCTTCATCCACTATCCTTATTTGATGATAGCCACTTTTAAGGTCAATCCTATTGAAGTAGGTAGAGCCTTGTAGCTTATCAAACAGATCTTCTACTCGAGCCATGGGAAATCTGTTTTGATAGTGATATGGTTTAGTGCTCGATAGTCCACACACATACGGTATGTACCATCTTTCTTTTGCACTAAAAGGACTGGAGAACAAAAGGGAGAGGAACTAGGCCTCACCATCCCTCTGTCTACCAATTCCTATACTTGCCTCATGATCTCCTCTTGTTGAGCTTGGGAAACTCAATAAGGAGGTTTGTTAGGCGATGAGATTCCTGATAGGAGCTCAATGCGATGGTCATCATCCCCTTGTGTTGGAGGTAAGTCCATAGGGATATCATCGATGAACACATCTTGGAATCCTTTTAGAAAATTAGACAAGTCTAACTCTTCTTGATTCCTACCATTTACATTTGGTGAAACATTAGTATCTTTTAGAGACTCTTTGACAAAAATCATGTACACAGAAACTGAGCTCTTCATTCACTTATCAAAAGCAAGAGGATTTACAAGTGGAATAGTGCGACCACGCTCACTAGCATCTATATACATGTTCTTTACCTTGTAGGTGAAGTGGATTCTCCTTTCAGGGAACTTCATGTTGGCAGCCATGCGATCAAACCATGGCTCCCCTAGGATAGCATCCTCATGTTGAAGAGGAGAGATGAAGAAGTCTTCTTTGTCGACATAGCTTTGGACATGAAGCCTCAACTTCCCAATCAAGGGAGTAACGGAGGCTTGCTGTCCCTTGAAAGCTGTGCCAGCCATTACAATATCTCACATCTCAAAAGCTTGAATGCCCAACTTGGCGGCCAACTCCATTGATATGAAGTTGTGAGTAGAGCCAGGGTCAAACAAAATGAAGGCATCATGCTCTCTTAACTTTAACCAAGCATCAGAAAGTGATGATCCTTTGCAATGAGCATCCTCTTTTGGAGCTTCAATGATGGAAGCCCTAGGAGTCTCATTGCGAGTATTCTTCTTGGGGAGAGAACGATAGCCATGTCCTTTCTCCCCACACTTGAAACACTTATGGTCCTTGCGAAAAGCTTTAAGCTCTTTAGGAGAGAGTTTGTTTTTACCTTTGTAAACTCCCTTCTCCTTGGACCGATTGTTGTTGTTGTTGGAAGTGACTTGGGAAGAATTTTGAACATTGGTTTTCCCCTTTGCATCATTTTTGTCTTTGTTTTCCATGGGCTTGACCTTACGTCTAGCCCCTTGATGGAAATTGATGCATGAAGCAACCATGGTGTGATGGATTACTTTGTTAATAGTACCAGGCCGTTTAGAGTTGATGTATTCGGCCATCTCTTCAAATAATCCCGCACAGAATTGTTGCCTTTGCTTGGCAAAGTCTATCTTTTGAAAGAAAGTAGCCTTGAGATGTAAACCCCAAAACTTGTCTACATACTTGTGGATAGACTCATGAGAGAGAAGCTTCAAGCTTCACAATCAGTAAGCACTTTGTCTTTGCATCGCTTGCAAGGAATTGCTTCATGATGGAAACTCGTAGAGTTTTCCATGTCTTTGGGGCTTCACCATTGCCACGAAGGCTAGCCCACCATTGACGAGCTGATTTTTGGAAGTGCATAGCTACATGGTGTAGCTTGGAGGACTCTGTGAAGCCCTCGTCTTCAAAGGCCGCATCAAATTGTTGGATGAAGGCCAACACTTTGTCGGTAGCACCAAAGGTGCCATCATAGGTGAGAAAAGAGATACACTTTCCTCCCTCCTTGAACTTCTTTAGCTTTTCTGACCTTCGCCATGCAGGAAATGATTTGCAATGTCCTCCCCTCTTGTATTCTCTAGGAGAATAGCCATAACTTTTGTCGGAAGAGGAGGAAGGTGAAGAAGAAGGAGAAGAGGGTGACCTCTTCCTAGCCCTTTTCTTCCTTTGTTTCCTCTCTTGCCTTTCAGAGTGATGAGAAGAAGGACTATGTGTTGATCTTTTCCTCTTGGGAGGAGTGGACGATCATCTACACCGCCGTCTTCGTCGAGCCACATCTTCAGAGGAACTTAAACTTTCATTGCTTTCTTGGTCTTTGGATTCCTCCTCTCGAATGGAAAAGAGTCTTGTTTTGGGGTTTCTTTAAGAGGCCTCCTAAGCTCTCTCTCCTCTCGTCTTGCAAAGTAGGGTTGCTCCTAGCTTGCTGCAACCTAGTGACGAGCTAATTCACAAACATGGGAGCATCATCATTAGCACCTTCATGTGAAAAATCAAATCTATCAATGTTTATTCTACTCTCTTCATTATTGTCAGCCATGTTAACAAAATTTATGTATGTACTTAGTGTATGCTTTGGCAATTCAAAACCTTAGTTGCCACTCCTCTTAGCCTTTGAGAATCGGCTCTTAAGTATCTACACCCACGGCTCAAAGAGGTTAATTATAGAGAGTAGTGGAGTAGGTCTAACATAGAAGAGTTTCCGAGGGCTAGCTCCTTTTGGAATTCTTATCGCTCAATAATTGTAAAGCCGTAGGCAAGTCTAAAAAGACTCCATTATTAAGTCCAAAGCTCCCGAGGTGTGCACCATCCCACATAGTGAGCTCAACAAAATCGATAATAGATCCTAGTTCCACTTACCCTAATATAATTAACAACATCAACCATTTATAGGCTACTTAAGGACTTCTCTTCTTAAGCAAGAAAAAAGAAACCAAATGCTCTGATACCAATGTAATGGAATTGGCCTATTTAACTTGAGAGTAGCGGAAATTAATGAGAGTACTTTTGAGAAATGACTTTGTGAGCATAGCGGGTGAACCTGGCATGAACAATACTTTTGCAAGAGAGAGAATTTAGAGAACATGACAACAGTTGAGGACCGGATTTATGTGGAGCCGGTCTCCCCTCCAATAGGCATTTGTATTATGATTTCTCCCATTAAGAGAGACTTGTTACAGTACAATCTTTGTGCTCCTTGTAACCTAGGTGATTCAATGAATATGGAAAGCTTCATGTATCACAAGCATAACATAAACTTGAAGAAATCTTTAACTATCCCAAGCCTCAGTCCCAAGACCTCAAACACCTTCGAAGGTGGAGAGAGCTAGCAGGGAATGGGGGTAGGGAAGAGGAAAAAGAAACATTTCATAGGAGAAAGAATTAGTTCCTCACTTATCATAACTCTTCTTGCTAGCATACATAATAGCATAGTAATGAAGAAGAAGGAGATGGCAAGCTTAAGCATTGAAGCATGCCTCTTGGTTGGATTTGCACTCCATAGCCAAGAGTGTTGGTGTAGGGTCTCAACCTCTACTTGCTTGGAGAAGGAGAGGGAGCTCTTGCACTTTCTATAGCACACAATGAGAGTGTTTGTGAGTGTGTGTGGGTGAGTATACCCCCTAAGCAACCCCCTAGCTTTCTTGGGTCGACACCCCCTTGTAGCTCATGCTTGAAGCTCATTGGACCCTTCCAGGCCTAGCCAATCACAAGCAGGAGGCATTACAAGCAGCAAGGGTAGCCTTGAGACAAGTGTCCCCCTTTCCCCTTTGAGAGAGAGGACTTGATAAATGCAAAATCAATTAATTAAATATCCTAAATTATCATTGGACCCCTTGGGTGGAAAACCAATAGGCTTCAGGCACACCATGAGGGCAACATGAGGAGGAACTTGACAAGTGTCCCTTCTGCTTTCTTTGTACCATGCATGCCTTGTGTGAGTGTGTGGGTGTTCTCTCTCATCCCCCCTCATGTAGGGCTCGCCCCCTCCTTGTAGGGATTGAATATTTGACTTTTTGACACCTCAAGCCCCTCATACATAGGCCCAGTTCCCACCACAAGCTTGTCCCTTAAGCACTTTAAGCTTGGGCTAGGTTCTCACCTAAAGTGCAACCCTAGCATCTCATGCACCTCAAGCATCTCAAGCACCTCAATCATCAAGCACCTTAGTCATCAAGCATGACAAGCATAACAAGCACCTCGAGCTGGGTCAGGTCCCCGCGCCTCAAGGTCAGCCCTAGCTTACCTAAGGTCAAAGGACTTTTACACACATTATTGGAGTTCTTCAATGAAGCTAACCCTAAGGTCTTATGCTCCATTGGTTAGCCTTGGTCCTTGATAGACCATCTTGTTGGGGTATAGGCGCCTGTGCCTTGCCCGGCCGCCCAGAGTCTGGGCGCCCACTGACTTGTATACCTTATACATAGCATAAGTGTATAGGGGGCTGCTCACTCTTTGAGTCTCCCCACCCACATCGTGTGTGTCTCCTTCTCTCTCTCTCACTCTCCGTCTGTGGTGCTCCCCGATCCCCTTCAATTGGTATCAGAGCTATGGTGACCGCGGAGAGCACGACGGCTTTGAGAGCTTCGAGGCGATAGCTCGCTCTCTCTCGACGGTGGAGTTCGATCGTGGAGTTTCACGGAGAGAGATTTTAGCTTGAGGAGCATTGTCTTTGGAGCTTAGGAGCTTGGTGTGGTCAAGCTTGGTCGAGGAGGCGGTTGCGGCTTCCTTGGTGAGAGGAGCTTTTGAGCTCAGTGGAGCTCGTTAGAGAAGTGCTCGACGGAGGAGAGCTTGACATTCGAGTGCTTGGATGCTGTTGTGGCAGAGCTCTTGTGTTGGAGCTTGCATTGAGAGGACATTGCATCACGCAGAGTGGAGCAAGAGCAGGTTCAAGACTGTGTGCAGCTCGTTTTTGCCATTTTCGGGCTCTAAAACGCAGTTTTTTGCGTAACTCCGTCATACAGAGTCAGATCTACATGATCCAGGAGTCTAGGTCAGGGTTTTGGCACGCTCCGAACGCGATGGTGATGTCTATTTGCTGAAATTATGCTTTGAATTACAGCAAGTACAGCAGCAAGTTTATTTGTGCACTTTCGGGTCCCAAAAACACTGTTTTTGGCATAGCTTTCACACCCGGACTCGGATACATATGATCCAAGAGTCTACCTTGGGGTTTTGGCACGCTCCGGACGCGCTCGCCATATCAGAATTTTAAAATTTTGAACGCTGAATTTTCTGCAGCAGCAGTTGTTTATTGTGTGTCGAGGATTCCACACATGGTTTGCTCTCAGATGTGAGAGTGATATTTGTTGCAAGTTTTCTCACAGGTGGGAGGATACGATGTATGCCTTATGTGGTTTGATGCTCAGGGAGACTAATGTGATTGCATTTTGAGCTCGGCAATGTATGCCTCGAGCATGTTTTTTGGCAGTCACAGGTAGAGCAGATATTTGTGTACTAGATTTGCAGATGTTTGCAATGATGTATGCAAAAATGTGGAGATTGGTGCATGCATTTGGAGTGTGATTTGACGCGCTTTGATTGCTCATGGTTTTGAGCGTGCAATCAGTTTGGTTACTGGTTTTGTGGCCGTTTTACTGACGAAACTCTGGCGAAATTTTCCCAGAAGTTTTATGCGCATCATTTATGCGATCTAGGTAGAGATTGCGGGTTGCACTCAGCATTTGTGTGAGGTGTTCTCTGCAGGTGGGAGATTTGTGCGTGTATATGCATCGATACCGCACATTGTGGGCTTGGTGATTAGCTCACGGGTTTGACAGGCGTACAGTTATCTTGGCACACTCACAGGAGTGAGTATTGTGATGTATGCTTGTGTGGCTACGAGCTAGGTAACCGGATTCGAGCACTAATGGCTTGAGGTTTTTCAGCAGGTTTCAGCTACAGGTTTACAAGTTTACAGGCAGGTTTGAGGACTTATTTGGGCGCTGAATTTTCAGCCATTGTTTCCTCTTTGCAGGTGTCCATGTATGGCTCAGTTGTAGGCTGATTTGGGACACATTTGTGACTTGTTTATGCAGCTGTTTAAGAGCTGAATTTTGGGGCTGATTTGCAGCCACATCTTACATCCATACTTGCAGACTTTTGTTGATGCAATTCGAGCCAGTTTAGGGCTGATTTGGTTGACATTTGCTACTCATTGTTGCTTGCTCTTTTGCGAGCATTATGGCTGATTTTTCATTTGACTTCCAGCGTTATGGTCTGACACAGTTTGATGGTGCAGATTTTGTTGCTTGGAAGGAGCATATGCTTGTTGCATTGGCAGATTTGGGGCAGGATAAACCCTTGCTTGTTTTATCGGCGAAGCCCAAGTCTATGCGTGATGATGATTGGCAGGATCTTGATGAGTTAGCAATGTCTACGATTCGTTTGCATCTGGTTGAGTCTGTTTACTGGCAGGTCTCGAGGGAGACTACAACTCATGCTTTATGGCAGAGTTTACATGCTATGTACGCGACATCCATGTCTACAGGGAAGTCTAGTCCCACTTCTATGTCCATGGGAGAGATTGATCCCACACGCAAGTCTCGACGGCATAGAGACTTGACATGTTGGCATTGTGGACATAAAGGGCACATTAGGCGTCGATGTTTCAGGCGTTTGAGACAACGGAGGCGACAGATGCGTGATGCAGATTTGGGCATGACAGATGCTAGTGAGATCAGTACGGTGGTTACTGAGTATGCTTGTGACGGCGATGTCACATTTACATCTAGCTTGTCTTCAGACGAACTTATGTCTACGGATTGCATATCGGATTGCACATTGTCTTCACAGTGGTTACTAGATTCAGATGCTACATTCCATGTCACGTCGCATCGTGAGTGGTTTAGCACGTTTTCTAGTGGGAGACTTGGTTGTGTGCACATGGCTGATGGTGTTGTGTATGACATTGAGGGTGCAGGAGACGTATGTTTGTCCTTGCCCATTGGTATGAGATTTACCCTGCGTCATGTGCGTTATGTGCCAGATTTGAGATGGGATTTGATCTCAGTCAGACAGTTACGGGATAGTGGATGTCGGGTATCGCTGCTTGAGCGATCTTTTGCGTTGCATTTGGGTTCGCTAGTGATTGCGAGAGGTGCCAGGAGTGGTACAGGTTACCCATTGCATGTGGATCACGCGAGAGACGGTGTTGTTTCTGTGATCATGCAGCCAGGTAGAGAGCGAGGGAGCAGGCGAGTCTCTTTTGCTTGTGGGTTGCAGGATGCTTTGCATGGAGTGCAGAGCAGTGACCTTGTTGTGCAGGTTGCGTCTACGGATGCACAGGTAGAGCGGGACAGCTCTAGTGAGTCACAGCAGGATGAGTCATCAGAGGTGATGACAGAGATGACTCACATGGATGTTGAGATGTCGACTATTGTGGAGTCATTTCTTGATATGCTTATGCCAGAGCTTGATGCAGATTCAGGACATATGGATACACTTGGTACACATGTGATATGTGGTGGGCACGAGGAGTCACTCCAGAGCTCGGAGTCAGAGTGCCATGGTCTCTATGATAGGGGACAGGATTGCCATGAGTTGAGTTCTGAGTTGGAGGTGGCAGAGGTTGCCAGGGTTGCATCAACGTTCGGTGTCCTTATGTACGAGATGCTGATCTCGAGGCCCGACATAGCAGCTGCAGTGGGAGCATTTGCAGCAGGGTTGATCAGTCGTTCGATGACTGATCTCGGCATAGAGCATAGGGGAGGTTTGCAGGTATTGGATCGATACTTGCAAGAGTGCATGAGCTCTTATAGACCATTTGCAGAGCTTGGAGCTAGCTCTGTGTGGCTTCCGCAGCGGGATGTTTGTCTATCAGTAGAGCTGGATGCACACGATCACAGCCAGCCAGTGGGCATCGGTTGAGAGCGGTTTTCTCTCACCTTTTTTAGTCTTTAGACTAGGTTCCCTTGCTTAAAGGCACAGTCGCCTTTAAGTGGGAGGTTGTTGGGGTATAGGCGCCTGTGCCTTGCCCGGCCGCCCAGAGTCTGGGCACCCACTGACTTGTATACCTTATACATAGCATAAGTGTATAGGGGGCTGCTCACTCTTTGAGTCTCCCCACCCACATCGTGTGTGTCTCCTTCTCTCTCTCTCACTCTCCGTCTGTGGTGCTCCCCGATCCCCTTCACATCTCTCATTTGGGCCCGTTTACCATTGGACGCGTGTTGAGAGATCTATAAGCACATGTCTATATCTTAACCCTTGTTCCCGTTTATTCTCCCACATTAAGTGATGAGTTTAATATGAGATAATCATTTGGGTTGGTTAGATATTAGATATTAGATTTTATAACATAGGGTTATGCCTTTTGGCCTGACCAATGCCCCTGCTACTTTCCAAAGACTAATGAGTCATGCATTCAAGGAATATCTTAGACAATTATTAGAGATACACATGGATGATCTTTGTATTCATTCTCATCTGAGAAGTGACCACATAACGCATCTAGGAAAAGTCTTCAAAAAGTGCAGAACGTATTGAATTTGCTTAAACCCTAAAAAATGTGTCTTCATGGTAAGACAAGGTAAAATTTTGGGCCACATTGTGTCCAAATGGAATTTCCACTGATCAAGGAAAGATACAAATAATTGCCGCACTACCGAGACCAATGAAAATGAAAGAAGTGCAGACATTTATGGGGCATTGTGGGTACTATAGGTGTTTCATATATATGTATGATGTCATAGCTAAGTCGTTGTATGCCCTCATTAGGAAGAGGATGGGGTCTAGGAGGGCCTCTTTATTTGCCATGAGCTTATGGAGGTGATTAACATTTTGACAAATAGGTATACTCCATGTGTGCAAGAATGATGGGTGTGTAAGAGATGTGTAAGAGTGGTCAAAGGATGTACTTTTCTCCCCAAAAAGGAGATGGACAATTTTATGTTTTTTGGCCTTCCATAACTCCCACACATGATCTTAGATTTGAGCAGAGATCATAGATCTGCAATCTATGTATCAAGCTCTTTCCATGGATATGCTACATGATATGGTTTTACCCGCTAGATTTTTAATTCCATTTTGGGGGGAAATTTGAATTCAAATAAACTAGCCGTTTAGCGTGTTTGAATTTAAAAGTTGTCCTTTGATTACTTTCTTATACTAAAGTTTTGACTTCCTTAAACTACCAAATAAAGAGGCACTCCTAGACCCTAGTCTCTTCCTAATGCAATGTTAAGTTTGAATGGACAGAAGAATGCAAGCAAGCTTTTCACAAATTGAAGTAGCAACTAATTTTTGCTCCAATTTTGCAAGCTCCTGACTGGAGAAAAATCTTTTATGTTCATGTTGATGCATCAGCCTATGCCACAGGATGCATATTAGCCCAATCAGGAGAGCAGAAAATGGATTTTTCCATTTGCTACTTTAGTCAACAACTAAACAACGTAGAGAAAAATTATACCACTACAAAAAGAGAAGGTCTGGGAATGATATATGCTGTCAAAAAATTTAGACACTACCTTCTTGCAAACAAGTTTGTTTTCTTCGTGGATCACCAAGCACTGTTATATCTAGTAAACAAACCTTGCAACACTGGAAGAATTGTTTGTTGGTTTATACTATTGCTTGAGTTTGACTTCACGGTAGTCGTAAAAAAGAGGACTACACACACACACGAGCATATCATCTTTCAAGACTGTTCCATGGGGAAGCACTTGAAGGTATCGATGATGATCTTCTAGATTTTCATCTGTTTAACATTGAAATGGTTCCAAGGTGGAGTGAAGAGGTCATTCCTCTACTCACAATCGGGTCATTACAGGTAGAAAGACAACCATCCATTATACATCGATATGAAATCTCCAGCTTTTAGCAGGACGATTGTACAAGCACGGTAAGGATGGGATTTTGAGACTATATGTACAGTCCGAAGAATCCGACTACTACCTCAAACATGCTCATATACAAAATACAGGGTTTCACAATGGAGAAACGCAAACATGCCAACGGCTAAAGAGACTGGGAGTCTACTGGCAAAACATGGAACACAATGTATACTTATGTAAAATCATGTGATATCTGTACAAAACAACCTCCAGTGGAACGTGCCACCCTGTTTTGAGTAGTACAAGCACCCAAATGGAGTACTCACATAATTGAGTACTTAAGAAACAAGACCTTCCCTGAGGGATGGGGCAAGGCAAGAATGAAAACTGTAGGAGAAGAGACCAAACACTATCTGCTAATTGCCTACCAACTGTATAGGCGGGAAAAAGACGAACAACTACGATTGTGTGCTACAAAAAGCAAATATTACGTTATCCTAGAACAAGCGCATTCAGGTCAGCCAGGGGGACATTTCTTTGTTGATAAAGTGTGTAATGTAAATGGCCTATGAAATTTGAGAATAGTGGAATTACGAGAATTAGAGTGAGCATTTTTGTGAGATTACTTTGAGAACTTGGAGGGTGAACTTAATTGATGGTAGCAACATAAACATAGTACTTAATTAACTTGGCATGAATAATTCTTTTGCAAGAGAGAGAGAGAGAGTATTAGAGAACATGACAATTGATGAGGATCGGATTTACTTGGATCCGGTCCCCCCTCCAAAAGCCGTTTATATTATAGATTCTCCCATCAAGAGAGACTTTGTTACAATACAATCTTTGTGTTCCTTGTGACCTTGGTAATGCTATGAAGATGGAAAGCTTCATGCATCACGAGCTTAAGATAAAATTTGCAAAAAGCATTAACTATCCCAAGGCCTCAAACACCTTCGAAGCACCTCATGCTTGGGTAGGATTCCTCAAGATCAGTCCTAGCTTGCCTAAGGTCAAAGGACTTTTGAACACTAACTTTTGGAGGTCTTTAATGAAGCTACCCTACGGTCTTTAAGCTCCATTAGGTAGCATTTCTCTTTGACAAACCATCTCTCATTTGGACCCCTTTATTATTGGCCCCATGTTGAGATAGATCCGTTAGCACATATCTATATTCTAATCCTTGTTCCCATTTAGTATCCCACATTAAATTATCATTTTAATATGAGAAAATCATTTGAGTTGGTTAGATATTTATTTTTTGACATTACCTCTCTCTTGAAATCATAGTCGTCCTCGACTATGAGATAAAGAGATACAGCCATAGTCATTACTCAATTTGTCTTAGCGGGTAGAGGATCCCTTTTTACCCAACGACATCATTCCAAGATGGATGAATAATCCATTTGGTGCTTGGGAGACATAGCTGCCGCAAACATGTCTGCTCTTTAGTCCATTTCAACCTCCCAAGTAGAGTGACAAATTCTACATGGTGTTTGAGAGACGTCGTCATCAAAAACATGATTCTAAGCATGCATATTAGTTAAATTTGTGCACAATTGAAAAGAGGGCTAGTCTTATAAGACAAAAACATGAGTCATTTAAAAGAATTTGTACATTTACTTACTGTAATGTAGCATTATAAGCGTTGACAAGGTTCATATCATCCTTAAGCTGGATTCCTTGCATCCATCTAGCATCTTCAAAATGATAATTTTTAAACTTAATAAGATACCATTGGATAATCTTACCATGTCGTAGTACCTTGTCTTCATTCCAAAGGATGGCTTTGGGTTGTAGCACCTCTTCTTGGTCTTCAATTTCTAGAGGGTCTTCAATAATTGGTTCTATTGGTGGCTCCTAAAGCTTCCACGATCGAAGCTCCAAAAGAGGATGCTCATTGCAAAGGATCACCTCTCTCCTATGCTTGGGGAAATGTAAGGGAGCATGATACCTTCATCTTGTTTGACCCTAGCCTACTCACAACTTCATATCAACGGAAATTTGCCACCAAGTTAGGCATTCAAGCTCATGACATGGGAGATGTTGTTGTAGCTGATGGAGCCTTCAAGGGTCAAGAAGCCGCAGTTACTCCTTTGATTGGGAAATTGAGGCTTCATGTCCAAGGCTATGTTGACAAATAAGATTTCTTCATCTCTCCTCTCAAGCATGAAGATGTCATCTTAGGGGCACCATGGTTTGACCGTATGGTTGTATTTCAATCTCTATGATCTCAAAAGGTGCCTTTCCTGTAGTAGTATGGACAATATTATTGTATGCATACTCTACAAGGGGTAATTACTTCTCCCATTGTAAGTGTTGATCTACTTCTGTAACATAAAGTCTTTAGTAGATCAAGAATCGTAAGATTGGTTATCTCATTTTGTCCATCCGTTTGTGGGTGATAGGTTGAAGAGAAATTCAATCTTGTACCTAGATTTTCAAAGAGACCTTTTCCAAAAATTACTAGTCATTCTAGGATCTCTATCTGACACGATGGATGTTGGTAATCCATGGTGTTTGAAAATCTGAGATATGAAGATGGTTGCCATTTGGTGTGCCTTAATAGTCTTTTTGACAGGAATAAACTGTGCTTGCTTGCTAAACCTGTTGACTATTGTCCACATTCCCGTATTCCCATGAATAAACTTGGGTAATCCAAAGATAAAATCCATGAATATACTCTCCCATGGTGAATTAGGGATTGCCAATGGCTAGAGTAATCCAGGTTTCTTCCATCTATCATACTTAGTCTTTTGGCATACCACACATTTTGAAACATACTCTTGTATGTCCACTTTCATGGTAGCCCAATAGAAGTATGTCTCTACTCCTCAAAGAGTAGGTTGAATGCCTCTATGGCCCGCATAGGGAGCGTTGAGATGTTGAGCTCTACATCTTGAGCTGGCATCCACTACGGGTCTTGGCCACTTACGGCATTTACTCACTCGCGCGTTAGGTGACCGACACGGAGGATCTCTGCCAGTGATTCTACAGCTAGACTACACTTATAGTGCCAGCCTAGTACGCTTCTAGCGAGTTCACACTTAGTGACCGCATGTACATATGTGCTACTTTTCAGTTTTAGCACTTAGTCATTTTGTACTCTCTTTTCTGTGAGAAGAAGAAAAAGCTTTCCATCTCTATGTGCTTCATGCTTGTCTTGTGTAGCTCTCTTGCATCCTCTTTCTATACATGGTATCAGAGCCTGGTGCAGGCAAGAGAGGCTAAGAGAGAAGGAGCATCACACTCCCTTCGTTCGCAATCCACGACAAGTTTCTGAACAGGTCTCCAAAGTGCAGTACACAGAGATTTACTGTACAAGTACAGTGGTTATATGTACGCTTGATTGTGGACAATCGTTGAGTGTAGAAAGCATTACAGGTACCACGATAGCAGGTTCAGCAGATTTGCAGGTTTTTGCAGATTGCAGCTATTTTGTCTTAGTGCTTCAAGATGTCTGACGGTTTCAGTCAGATTGTTACTGAGAAGCTTGAGAAAAATAACTACCCTGCATGGAATTTCAGAATAACAAATTTCCTAAAAGGAAAAGGTTATTGGGACTATGTAGAAGGAGACAATGAAAAGGGACCAGAGATTCCCGAGGCAAATGCTACAGCAGAACAAAGAAAAGCTTTGAGGGAATGGCAACAAGGCCAGAGCAAAGTGATGTATTGGCTTTCTATGAGCGTCACCGATGGCATGATGGGCTATCTACAGGATGCTGAAACCCTCGCCATTGCATGGAAAAACTCAGGCAGAGTGTTCGAGGTGAACATCAAGGCCAGGAAGCTTCAACTAAAGTCGGAGCTAAATCAGGTTCAGAGGAACAACCTCTCCATCAATGATTATGCTTTGAAGATCAAGAGTATCATTGAGGCTCTTGGATCTATTAAAATCTCAGTGGAAGACGATGACATTGTCCGTGCATGCTTGGATGGTCTAGGAGATGAGTATGTACATTTTAGGTCTTCCATGAATACAAGAGACGACATCCCCGTGTTCCAAGATTTGATTTCTATGCTTATTCTTGAGGAGAAGAACCTTGACACATCTTCTTCTCATGGCAGAAATAATACTGCACAGGCCTTCTATTCTAACTCCAACAGAGGTAGAGGTAGAGGTCGTGGCCGAGGCCCAAGGGGTTGCAGGGGCCAATTTAAAGAAGGTCAATCAAATCAAAACAATATAGGTGGCAGGGGAAACCAGTCTCAAGGCAGGGGGAGTCAAAGAGGTCATGGTGCAGGATCAAGCAGGCAGCAACATACTGCAGATAGCAGAGAATGTTGGACTTGTGGTGAAAGAGGTCACATGTCACGTGACTATCCAAAGGGAAAAGCAAGTTGAAAGAGAGAACAGGGCAACTATGCATCTACTAGTAGAGATGCAAATGACAAAAAAAACGAGCGCATGTTTGTTATGCAGCATGTAATGAATACAATGACTGCAGAGAATTCCACCCAAGATGATGTTTGGTATGTGGATTCAGGTGCCTCTAATCACATGACGTCTCGTGGAGAGTGGTTTAGAGATATGCGCAAACCAGATGTGTCAGGCTATGTACAGACAGGAGATGACACAGCTCATCCCATTGCTCATGTAGGGGACATACCTCTAAATACGAAGAGTGGGAAATCAAAGTACTTAGCAGATGTACTTCATGTCCAAAACATTACAAAGAATCTTGTTTCTATTGGAAAAATGGTTGAGCAGGGTTTGCAGGTTCGCTTCAATCCAAATGGCTGTTATGTAGAAGATTTCCAGAATGGTTGTAAGCTGATCACAGAGGGCAAATGTGTGGGCAGAATGTTTACGCTGAATGTAGACATGCCTGAGGTAAAAGCTGCATTATTTGCACAAGGCACACGTGTTGTGGCTGATGTTGACATTTGGCACAAACGCATTTGCCATGTCAATGAGCAGAGATTACACAGCATGCAATCAAAACAGATTGTAAAAGGTTTGCCCAAATTCAAGGTGGATGGTATGCATAAAGTGTGTGCAGCATGCCAGTTTGGAAAACAGTCAAAGGGCTCATTTCCACATGAGCGCAATGTATGTAAAAAGCCACTTGAGGTGGTGCACACAGATGTTTGGGGTCCAACCGATACTGCAAGTATACATGGTTGCAGGTATTATGTCTCTTTCATTGATGACCATACAAGGAAAGTATGGGTCTACTTCATGCGTAACAAAAGTGAAGTGTTTGGTCACTTTCAGGACTTGAAAGTCATGATTGAGAAGGAGACAGATATGCAAATCAAGACATTGAGGTCAGATGGAGGGGGAGAGTACTTCTGCAACGATTTTTCAGATTTTCTGCGAATGCATGGTATACGCAGGCAGTTTACATGCAGATATACTCCACAACAGAATGGGGTCGCAGAAAGGAAAAACAGACACATTGCAGACGTTGCACGTGCATTGATGAATGAGAAGAACATGCCTCATCATTTTTGGGCTAAAGCTGTAAATACAACTGTGTACATTATGAACAGGACACCTACAGCTGCGGTGCATGATGTAACGCCTGAGCAAAAGTTTACAGGTACAAAGCCTGATTTGGCACACTTGAAAGTGTTTGGCTGCATAGCTTACGTGTATGTACCAGATGAGTTGTGTAGGAAATTGGATCCTAAAGCAGAGAAATGTATTCTTGTGGGATATTCCCTTGAACAAAAGGGGTACAGGTGCTACAATCCTACTACACGAGAATTACGAGTGAGCAGAGTTGTAGTCTTTGATGAGATGAGCAGCTGGTACAGTAATGCACATGGCACTATTGGGGCTGATGTAAAAGATGATGTGGTTGTACAAAATGTGAGGCCACAGTCAGAGGTTTTGAGTGGACCACAAGAGTCGTCTTCTCGTGGCTCTGTTGAGAAGCCATGGAATGGTAGACTACGTACGCAGGTTACTCCACCAGCAGGTACATGGAATGTATCACGAAAAGGAAAGGAAAAGGTTGATGAACCTCCCTTTATGGCTGATGCATCATCAGGGTTTTCACATGTAGAAATGGATTCAGATGGTTTTGAACAAAGTCTTGATGAGGAATTTGGAATTCCATCTGTCAGGACACCTGGTGTAAGGAAAGTACAAGAAGATGCTAGAAGGCAAAGGAGTGACCCAAGACCGCGCACATCTAACAGAGTCAGAAATCCAGTTCAGAAATTTACTTATGATGGGTATCTAGTGCATCACCAAGCCTACATGGCTAATGTGATACAGGATGTGGAGCCCACATGTTTTGAGGATGCAGTTAGAAATGTGCATTGGGATGATGCAATGAATGAAGAGATGGCTGCATTGGAAGCAAACGACACATGGGAGTTGGTGCCATTGCCAAGTGGCAAGAAAGCTATTGGTTGTAAATGGGTGTATAAAACCAAGCATAAGGCTGATGGTAACATTGAGCGTCACAAGGCAAGGCTGGTCGCAAAGGGTTATGCACAGACGTATGGCATAGACTATGAGGAGACCTTTGCTCCAGTGGAAAAGATGACGACTGTGAGAGCTGTCATAGTAGTGGCTGCATCTAGAGGATGGATTATGCATCAAATGGATGTAAAGAATGCCTTCTTGAATGGTGAGTTGCAAGAGAAAGTGTATATGGATCAGCCACATAGTTATGTCGATCCAGGTTACCCAGATTATGTATGCAGACTTCTCAAAGCTTTGTATGGTTTGAAGCAGGGCTCTAGAGCATGGTATGACAGGATTGCCAAGTATCTTGTCAGTATTGGGTTTACGAGAGCTCATGTTGATCATTCACTCTATATACGTGAGAGTGATGTGGGGATTGTGGTCATTACCATATATGTAGATGACCTTATTATTGTGGGTGACAATGCTATGGAGATTGACCATGTGAAGGGTCTTCTCAAACAGGAGTTTGAAATGAAAGATTTGGGCGACTTGCGCTACTTTCTTGGCATTGAGGTGATCAGGACTCCAGAGGGTGTATGGCTGTCACAGAGACAGTATGCTTTGGACATGTTGTCAAAGTATGGTATGGCTGATTGTAAGCCAATTTCTATTCCCTTGGATGTGAATGCAAAGCTGAGTGCAAAGAAGGGTGATGTTGTTGAGGATGTCCATATGTACAGGAAGATTGTGGGTAGTCTAATCTACTTGACTATCATGAGGCCAGACTTGAGCTACACAGTAGGCTTGGAGAGTCAGTTCATGCAGCTTCCGAGGAAGCCACATTTGGATGGAGTACGACGCACACTTTGGTATGTGCAAGGGACTCTTGACTACGCATTGTTCTATGGAGCAGATGTGCCATTAGCATTGTATGGGTATACAGATGCAGATTGGGCAAGTAGCATTGTTGATAGGAGATCTACGAGTGGCTTCATGTTCTCTTTTGGGAGTGTTGCTGTTACTTGGAGCAGCAAAAAGCAGCCTACGATTTCTTTATCGAGCACAGAGGCCGAGTACAGAGGTGCAGTAGTTGCAGCGTGCGAGGTAGCTTGGCTACGCACATTACTTGAGGACTTGGGAGTGCAGGTGGACCAGCAGATTGTCATCCATTGTGACAACCTCAGAAGCATGCAGTTGGCTAGGAACCCAGTGTTCCATGCCAGGACCAAGCACATAGAGGTCCATTACCACTACGTTCGAGAGCGAGTGTTGGCGGGCGACATCGACTTGGTCTACGTCAGCACAGACAAGCAGATAGCGGATATCTTTACCAAGGCCCTCGGAGCTGAGAAGCTTCAACGTTTTCGGACTATGCTTGGACTCTACAACATGCAGAGCTCGAGGGGGAGTGTTAAGATGTCGAGCTCTACATCTTGAGCTGGCATCCACTACAGGTCTTGGCCGCTTACGGCATTTACTCACTGGCTCGTTAGGTGACCGACACGGAGGATCTCTGTCAGTGATTCTACAGCTGGACTACACTTATAGTGCCAGCCTAGTACGCTTCTAGCGAGTTCACACTTAGTGACCGCATGTACATATGTGCTACTTTTCAGTTTTAGCACTTAGTCATTTTGTACTCTCTTTTCTATGAGAAGAAGAAGAAGCTTTCCATCTCTGTGTGCTTCGTGCTTGTCTTGTGTAGCTCTCTTGCATCCTATTTCTTTACAGGGAGGAGCATGGGATTCATACATGACTTTCTCATGAGTAGAGTGGGTAACACATAGCCTATTTCCATGGAGAAGATAACCATCCTGCAAGTGAATGGTTCCTCTTTCTTGCCCAAAGCAAGGGCTGACATTACATTTTTGAAGTTGGGGTCAATAGAATACTCATCTATCATGGAAGATAGATCATTGTGAATTGCTATAGACACCGCATTGATTTTTGGTCGTCGTGAAAGTGCATCGGCCACTTGATTGTGCTTACCAGCAACGTGAGCATTATGAAAATTAAATTGCAAAAGAAAATTTTTCCACCTCATTTGTTTGTCAGAAAGCTTTGTTTGCGTCATGAAGTACTTGAGACTTTGATGGTCTGTTCGTAAAATGAATGGAGTCCCCAATAAATAGTGCTTCCATGAGTCTAGGACATGTAGAACATCTCAAATCTCTTTCTCATAAATGCACAAGACTTGTTCATCCGTATTGAGCCTTCGGCTCTCATATGCTATGGCATGTCCTTCTTGAAGCAAGACTGCTCCAAGACAATCACCACAAGCATCACATTGGACCTCAAAATGTCTTTGAGAGAGCCGAAAGCATGAGGACTGGTTGAGAGGTAAGCTTCTCTTTGAGTTTGTCAAAAGCTTTTTGCTCCTTAGTAGTCCATGAATACTTAACGTTCTTCTTTGTTAAGTCATGTAATGGTCCTGCTATTTGAGAAAACTTTGCTATGAAGCGTTTAAGGTCAATCCTACTGAAGTAGGTAGAGCCTTGTAGCTTATCAAACAGATCTTCTACTTGAGGTACGGGAAATCTATTTTTGATAGTGATATGGTTTAGTGCGCGATAGTCCACACACATGCGGTATGTTCCATCTTTCTTTTGCACTAAAAGGACTGGAGAACAAAAGGGAGAGGAGCTAGGCCTCACCATCCCTTTGTCTACCAATTCTTGTACTTGCCTCATGATCTCCTCTTGTTGAGCTTGGGAAACTCAATAAGGAGGTTTGTTAGGTGGTGAGATTCCTGATAGAAGCTCAATTTGATGGTCACCATCCCCTCGTTTTGGAGGTAAGTCCATAGGGATATCATCGATGAACACATCTTGGAATCCTTTTAGAAAGTTAGACAAGTCTAACTCTTCTTGATTCCTACCATTCACCTTTGATGAAACATTAGGACCTTTTAGGGACTCTTTGACAAAAATCATGTACGCAGAAACTGAGCTCTTCATTGATTTATCAAGGGATGGTGGATTTACAAGTGGTATAGTACGACCAGACTCATTAGCATCTATATACATGTTATTTCCCCTGTAGGTGAAGTAGATTCTCCTTAAAAGGGAACTTCATGTTGGCAACCATGGATCAAACCATGGGGCCCCTAGGATAGCATCCTCATGTTAGAGAGGAGAGATGAAAAAGTCTTCTTTGTCGACATAGCTTTGGATTACCTTTCCTCAAGCATAGGAGAGAGATGATCCTTTGCAATGAGCATCCTCTTTTGGAGCTTCGATAGTGGAAGCCCTAGAGTCTCATTGCGAGCATTTATTTTAGGGCAAGAACGATAGCCATGTCCTTGCTCCCCATACTTAAAACACTTATGGTCCTTGCAAAAAGCTTCAAGCTCTTCATGAGAGAGTTTGTTTTTACCTTTGTACAATCCCTTCTCCTTGGACCTATTGTTGTTGTTGTTGTTGTTGTTGTTGGAATGGCTTGGGAAGAATTTTGGACATTAATTTTTCCCTTTGCATCACTTTTGTCTTTATTTTCCATGGGCTTGACACTCCATCTAGCCCCTTGTTGGAAATTGATGCGTAAAGCAACCATGGTATGGTAGATTACTTCGCTGATAGAACTAGGCCATTGAGACTTGACATACTCGGACATCTCTTTAGGTAATCCCACACAGAATTGTTGCTTTTGCTTGGCAAAGTCTATCTTTTGAAAGACAGTAACCTGAGATGTAAATCCCAAAACTTCTCCACATATTTGTGGATAGACTCATGAGAGAGAATCCTCAAACTCCACCATTCGGTAAGCACTTTGTCCTTTGCAACGCTTGCAGGGAATTGCTTCATGATGGAAACTCGTAGAGTTTTCCAGGTCTTTGGGGCTTCATTGTTGCCACGAAGGCTAGCCCATCATTTATGAGCCGATTTTTGGAAGTGCATAGCTACATGGCGTAGCTTGGAGGACTCCATGAAGCCCTTGTCTCCAAAGGCCGCATCAAATTGTTGGATGAAGGCCAATACTTTGTCGGTAGCACCAAAGGTGCCATCATAGGTGAGAAAAGAGATACTCTTTTCTCCCTCTTTGAACTTCTTTAGCTTTTGTGACCTTCGCCATGCAAGGTAAGATTTGCGATGTCCTCCCATCTTGTATTCTCTAGGAGAATAGCCATAGCTTTCATCGGTAGAGGAGAAAGGTGAAGAAGAAGGAGAAGAGGGTGACCTCTTTCTTGCCCTTTTCTTCCTTTGTTTCCTCTCTTCCCTTTTGGGGTGACGAGGAGAAGGACTATGGGTTAACCGTTTCCTCTTCGGAGGAGTTGGCGATCGTTTAGTCCACCTTTGTTTCCCCTCTTCCCTTTTGGAGTGACGAGGAGAAGGACTATGGGTTAACCGTTTCCTCTTGGAAGGAGTTGGGAGGAGTTGGCAATCGTTTCGCTTGGTCTGCCTTCTTTGTGGAGCGACATCTTTAGAGAAACTTATGGATTCATTACTTTCTTGATCTTTGGATTCCTTCTCTCGTATAGCAGAGAGTCTTATTTTGGGGGTCTCATCAAGCGGCCTCCTAAGCTCTCTTTCCTCTTGGAGAGGAAAGGAAATCCCATAAGCACGAAGTTGTTGAGTAATTTCGGCTTGCAAAGCGGGGTTGCTCATAGCTTGTTGCAACCTAGTAACAAGATAATTAACAAACATGGGGGCATCATCATTAGCACCTTCATGTGCAAAATCAAATTTATCAATGTTCATTCTACTCTCTTGGTTATTGTCAGCCATGTTAATTAAACTTATGTGTTTACTTAGTGTATTCTTTGGCAATTCAAAGGCACTTAAGTATCTACACCCACGGCTAGAATTGGTTAATTATAGAGAGTAGTCAAGTGGGTCTAACATAGCAAAGTTGCCGAGGGATAGCTCCTTTCGGACTTCGTATGGCTCAATAATGGTAAAGTCGTAGACAAGTCTAAGAAGACTCCATTATTAAGACCAAAGCTCCCGAGGTGTGCACCATATCCCACATAGTGGGCTCAACAAAACCGATAATAGATCCTAGTCCCACTTACCCTAATATAATTAACAAAATCAACCATTAATAGCCTACTTAAAGACCTCTCTTCTTAAGCAAGAAAAGAGAAACCAAATGCTGTCCTTTCGGACTTCTTATGGCTCAATAATGGTAAAGTCGTAGACAAGTCTAAGAAGACTCCATTATTAAGACCAAAGCTCCCGAGGTGTACACCATATCCCACATAGTGGGCTCAACAAAACCGATAATAGATCATAGTCCCACTTACCCTAATATAATTAACAAAATCAACCATTAATAGCCTACTTAAGGACCTCTCTTCTTAAGCAAGAAAAGAGAAACCAAATGCTGTGATACCAATGTAATGTAAATGGCCTATGAACTTTGAGAATAGCGGAATTAGAGTGAGCATTTTTGTGTGATTACTTTGAGAACTTGGAGGGTGAACTTAATTGATGGTATCAACATAAACATAGTACTTAATTAACTTGGCATGAACAATACTTTTGCAAGAGAGAGAGTATTAGAGAACATGACAATAGATGAGGACCGGATTTACTTGAAGCCGGTCCCCTCTCCAAAAGGCGTTTGTATTATAGATTCTCCCATCAAGAGAGACTTTGTTACAATACAATCTTTGTGTTCCTTATGACCTTGGTGATGCTATGAAGATGGAAAGCTTCATGCATAACGAGCTTAACATAAACTTTGCAAAAAGCATTAACTATCCCAAGCCTCAGTCAACAAGGCCTCAAACACCTTCGAAGGTGGAGAGAGCTAGCGGGGAATGAGGGTAGGGAAGAGGAAGAAGAAACATTCCATAGAAGAAATAATTAGTTCCTCACTTATCATCACTCTTCGTGCTTAGCATAGCATAATAGCATAGTAATGAAGATGAACCATTGGACAGCTTCCTACAATTACCGCACTAGGGAACGGATTTCAGACGAGCTAATGAACTCATAAGTTTGATTCAGTACAATGGGGAAGCCACCCTGACTGACAAAGATGAGGCAACAGTCAAGGTTAAGATCACAGCAGAAACAATCAATGAAGCTCTCCATCTGCAGCAAGGGATGCATAATCTATTGCAAAAGACAAAAGCAATAGACAACAACAAAGCCTTCCTGAAGCAAAGAGGACACAAGTTGACATATCAGGATTTGATCTACTCAAAAACCAAATTGCCGTTGCACCTCATATCACAACACTTCAAAGTACATAAGCCACCAAGATACACGGAAGTGCTATTGCACATGGTAGTAGTAATGGCAATGGGCTTAGAAGAGAGAAGAGTGGTCAGCTGCAACTTCGGAATTACCTCCTCGACAACATCGTCAAAGCAAATCTAAAGGGGAGCCAAAAGCGCAAGACCTACATGAACCCGGGACCAATGCTGATGTGAATTGCCTATCAAGCATTAGGGATGATTGATGATCTACCACCCGCAGAAGAGCAGATAGATTTGATTCACAAATCTAAAAGAGCAGTACTACCGATGGCCGGACCATCCATAAGGCCAAAACTAGAGGCTAAACAAACAAGGCAAAGTGCAACTAGAACGGACGTTGACAATGAAAAGAGAGAGTCGATGCTCCGAGTAGCCAGGAAGCTGGGTCTCAACAAAGAGATACCCCTTTGGAGTACCAGTCTTCAGAAGAGGACCATGACAGTCAGTTCTCCCTAGGATATACAAGATTGAAGAAGAGAATAGCCCACGAGGCAGAGGCCATCCCAATTACTCAAGCCAGGACAACAATGGAAGAAGCGCAAGCGCTAAGCAAAAGGATCCACCAACAGAAGCATGAAGAAAAAAGGAGTCAAGAAACAAAAGCTGATGATGAGAAAGAAGAAGAAGAAGACGTTCCATTGCTACGAAGGCAGACACCAGCTCTGGAACGGATCAAGCACAGTGAAAAAGACAAGAAGCGGAGGAGAATCGAAATATTACCAGCGCCATGTGGCAATGGATCCATAACAAGCTCAAACGAAAGATGGAGCTAAGAGAGAAAGAAGAGGAAAAGAGACAACACGTCGATGATCTCAAATCACTAACAAATCCACTAGTACCAAGGAAGAGAAAGATAACCCACAAGGGAAGGTAGAGCAAGACACGCTTGATCAACAGGGTCAGGAATTTGATTCTCCCAAGGACAAGGAGGTACCTTCAAAGACTGCAATAGAAAAGAAAGAAAAAGTTGTAGACCTTCCAAAGCAAGGAGCGGAGAAGGTGCAGTCAAAAGAAAAGATAGATTATGAAATGGAGACAACACAACCAAAGCCTACTACAATTTCAGCGGCTATAGAAGTGCTAAAACTGAAGGAAAAAATGACTGAAGAGGTTGGGACATCGGATCAGGGTCAAAGAAGCCAGCAAAAACCAAGATCACCTCGTTCGCAAGCTGTAGTAGAGGAGGGAGAAAAAATGATCAAGTCATTCAACATTGATGATTATTTAGAGCAGATCAAGCTCGAGTTCCAATGCCAAAGGGCTCTCTACAACATGCACGAGCTAGAGCTGGAAGATACCAAAAGAGAGGCATCTAAGACAACTGAAAATACCTTGCAGCTAAAACAAAGAATTGGAGAAAGCACAGCTACAAGTCCAATCCAAGTTGTAAAGAGAACAAAAAAATGCAGTCTACTATTACAAGGAGGTGCAGTAGTTTAATGAGGCAAACACTACTCTGCAAGAGTGGAAACGCCTCAACGAGAAACTAACCAAAGAAATGGAACATAATGAAAAGCTGCAAGAGTTATACGCGGTGGTCAGCAGGACTCTGACCTAGCTTTTAGCCATACAAGAGACTCCCACCTCCTCAACCATGACTGCTAGATCAACCTCTTTGAACCAAGAAATTCAAGATCTAAAAGAGGCCCTTTCTTAGGAAAAGTATGATAGATAAATCATGACAGTAGGGCATAGGGCATTGCAAAAAGACAAAGACTAGGAAATTGAAGAATTGAGGAAGCAGTTGGCAGAGGCACGAGGGGACTTGGAGACTCTGAGGGCAATTCAAGCAAAGCCTCAACAAACAGCCCCAGTGGACTTTGAGAAAGCAGGAGGATTTGAGAAATCCACATTCGAAGCTCACCAAACAGATGTGCCAACTACAAGCACTGGAAAGGCAACATAGGAATCTACAGATCCAGCCACGACATCCATCTCGGATTCGGCCAAGGAAGAAATTCAACGTTGGATCTCAGAAGTCAAAGACCCCTTGCACAAAGAATATCTGCAGTATGAATTAAAACTGATGGAATCGGCTGCCCTACTCATGATCACTCCAGATGAGGTGGTAAAAAACCTCGACATTCGAAGCTCACCAAACAGATGTGCCAACTACAAGCACTAGAAAAGCAACGTAGGAATCTACAGATCCAGCCACGACATCCATCTTGAATTTGGTCAAGGAAGAAATTCAGCGTTGGATCTCAGAAGTCAAAGACCCCTTCCCTCGCACAAAGAATATATGCAATATAAATTGAAAATGCTAGAAACGGCTACCCTACTCACGATCACTCCAGATGAGGTGGTAAAAAACCTCGGGCATGAGATGATCACCTTGACATTGATGCAGCAGGGGGCTAGATTATGGAAGCAAAGAATGCTACCTGACCTTGAACCAAACAGCAGAGGGGATTATAGGGATGTTCGTCACACTGCAATACAAATTTAGACGATTATTGACAATCAACCCCTCTAGCGAAAGAAGTGGTTTGAACAATGACCTACAGACGTAACCTACTACAGGAATGCTCCGCAGCACCTCAAGATCGACGCAACTTATTATCCCATCAACAGACAACGATCTTGGGATAGCTTTTACTCTTGGCAAAGCAAAAGGCCAGTGGTATTGAACCACCCAGTTATAACAAAGCCAATCAATAACAACCCCCCCGTCAGAGAAGTATATGGTTCGACACTCAAAGGGGTCATTAACATGATGAAGGAGATCCCGGATCTCGCATGCCAAATGCACGTGAAAATTGCCAAGATACTAATCACTTGCATAACGGATTTCAATGATATAGAGACAGCGGAGCATCCCTGGCAAATTTTTGTGGAAGGCACAAGAGGGCTCTCCTGGAATATGGACAAGAATCCCAAGCAAGAACATCATTATGGGATTCTATGCAAGAGTCATGTTCCTGCCCTCCCACTACATGCAAACTTTCGAGGAGGCGTTCATGATCGGATTCTTTGAGGTAGACTCCTCCATATTCAATCCCAAGACCAAAGATCTGCCAGTACGACATATAGCATATCAAAGTACTCTCAGCAATAACCCTTTCAGAGAGCTGGCGACAAAAGTGGAGATCGAGGCAAGAGCGCAGAAGTTCATGCACCTCACTACAACGCTAGAGAAAAGACAGTAGAATACACTCACAGACAAATTGCACGAGGACGTGCAATGAATAGGAAGGGGGGAATGTATGGTGGACACAATGGGCTGACATGTAACAGGCATATGTACACCAAACCCTGTAATACTCGCTCATTTTTTCGAACGAAGCGGTGTAATTCAGCTAATGAAGATTTGTAATTGTAATATATTTTGGCATACCCTCTCAACCTCTCTGAGTCTACACCCCTTGTAAATGGCCGAATGGCCATGGGAAAGTTCCCTTAGCCTTTAACTCAAAACCCTTAGTTTAGACTAAAGGATATCATTAGTTGGGAGAGTAAAAATGTTCACTGTGAGAAGCCTCTTGCTGCTACAAGTTGTAATCCACTTTTCTCCTAGACTGGTAATCATAATTCATTTCCGAATAGCAGATTGTGTTCCTTGTCTCTTGCTCTACAATTTAAGTGTAACCATTATCAATTGTGTTGTGGTTTGCGACGCATTGTTTGTGAGCTAAATGCATTGATTTGAGGGTTTAAATGGATGTTTTGACCATGGATAAGTGTTTCTATGCTTAGGGGGAACCTTTCTATATAGTCATGTTTCAATTTTCTGCACATTTTTTGTGATGGATCGTGATTTATGTACCTTTCTAAATGGTTGCAAAACTTGGTAAGATTGTGCCCCTAGCTGTTGTAGTACCTTTCCTTAAGTTTCGTTGCATTCCGAATTCATTTGGATGCCAAAACGGCGTGATGACCTAGAGCGGTGAGATTGGCCGCATACTGATCCTCTGACTAGGAAGTGGTTGATTTTCTTTTGTCATAGTATGAGTAGCCCTCAGAGTTCAATTTGGTGAGATTGACATTATGTTAGTACAAAAAAGTTATGATGCAGACGTCCGTCGCGGCGATCCGCTAACTCTCTCTCTCTCTCTCTCTCTCTCTCTCTCTCTCTCTCTCTCTCTCTCTCTATCTATCTATCTATCTCTATCTCTATCTCTCTCTCTCTGTCTCTTTGTCTCTCTCTCAGTAGAGTGTATGCAAGCAGGGGAGGCGGGCCAATGGAGGGATGTTGCAGGGGAAGACGGTAGCCGCGGGAGGAATACACGTACAAGATACCATTTCACTACGTTTTCCTTCAACTTCGAAGATTCCAAAAGGAACGGAATCATGGAAATCAGTGTGGTCCTCGTAGAATCGATCCATAGTGGGGCCATAGAATATGGTAGCTAGAAACTTTTGTTTTGGGCTCCACGTTCGTTTTGCATTATATGGAATCTTTTTGAAGATTTCATTGGAAATAGATTCTCTTGGGAGGTTGTATTAAAATGGCAATACAACACCCCCCAATCGAGCTCACGATCTCATTCTCGAAGTCAAATCTCTAGGTTGAGCCAGTTTGGTGCAATAGGTCGCCCACGTTTTTTTTTAAAATGTTGCTACCTACGCCCTCTCATGTGACAGCTAGTGGAACACCCACACAATTTGCATCCGTTTCGCCCTTGGTTTATAGCTGGCCTCTCCCTTACCTTTTACTCGTTAACACTCCAAGGCATCTCCCAAGATTATGGCAAATTAACTACTTACATTATCATAATTTCCCCCCCTACTGTGAGCATTTAAGCTACAACTGCAAGATTTTATCCATGGTATAAATTTGGTAACACCTAGGGAACCAAAGCCAAAAAAAAGTTACCAATTGTAACTTCATTTGATTCGTCTTTCCACTAGGGTTTATGTTTATTCATATAATATATATATATACATATTATATATTTATAAATGTGTATGCATATATATATATATATATATATATATATATATATATATATATATGCATACACATACATATGTATGTGTACATATATATATATATATATATCTATATATACATATGTATGTGTGTGTGTGTGTGTGTGTGTGTGTGTATATATATATATATATATATATATATATATATATATATATATATATATATATATATATATATACACACACACACACACACACACACACACATACATATGTATATATAGATATATATAAACACTCAATTACAAGAGTTATTATCTCAATACATTACAAATTTCAAATTTGAGCAGTGTTTGGGATTTTTGTCATAAACATTAATTGATTAGCACCATGAGTAAGACTATTCTCTTATGGTGCCCATTTTCTCTTCATTGATGGTAGGTGATGAGTACATTCATTATAATTTCCAAATTTTCAATTCAATATTTTGATTGAGATGAAAGTTGCAACCCACCTAAAACATATTTTATGTATGACCTCATTTCTTACCTAAGGTGAAATTCATATGGGCTTCCAACATCAGTTCACAATGATGTGTTAACCAATCTCACACTTAGATCATATTATTAGAGCTAATTATTTTCTCCGCCGCGACGTGGAGAAAGAAAAAGTGAGACAAATCGATCGATAGGTTGGTTTGGCACACTAGTCTTGTATAGAGGAGTAAAACGGTCACACTTGATGCATGCAGGTAGCATCCCTTTATTGTTCCTAGAGAATCCTCCAATGGATCCGCTCTTTGTCTATCCATCATGCACTTCTAGGTATTTGACTTCTAGTGTTGTGTTTTGTATATGAGAGGTCATATTCACAAAGAAGATGTATGATTGTTGAATGGTTGTATAATGGAATACTTCCAAGGCCAAATTATTAACCATGCTTCATGCTTGACTGTACATAAACGACAACATGTACTATGCCTACATAACCGTCTCATGCAAGACAGTAAGTGGCCATTTCAGTAGGGTAGGTGGCTACTATTGTGGATTGAGGTTAATTAGGGGGAATCTTAGGGTTGGCAAGTTTTACACGAGCGCGAAGGGGAGGCAAAAGTCGTTAGGTGCTGTGCAAGTGTCGAATAGCTATGGGCGAGGGAGGCAACAGTAATATGTTTTTTTATATGGAGGCCCTCACCTTCGTCACTAATTGACACCTCCTTTTGGGAGGAGGGATCAACGGCTCACGATTGCCAATTGATTGTGACCGTCGGATTGCCTAGGGAATGCAAAAGATTCCCACGTTTTCGCATCAGGGGTTTGAACCCGTTCCCTCTCTCCCCCTTGGAATCGACTCTACCGCTAAGCTATCGCACGCTCGTTGAAAGGTGTGTGTGTGTGTGTGTGTGTGTGTGTGTGTGTGTGTGTGTGTGTGTTTTATAAGTTTATACATCACGTCATCGCGGATAAGTTTACACCTAGTTCACATTATGTTCACACCAAATTTGGTGTGGTGTGCATACCCTCCCAAGTCACGCCAAACTCACACTTAGTTCACCTCAACTTCACACCGAGTTCACACCAAATTTGGTGTGGTGCACATACCTCCCGAGTTGACTCTTAGTTCACACCTAGTTCAAAAAACGATTGGATGGTCCGGATTACACCGCCTCGCGATGCCTAATGTGGGTCATTGATCCCACCTCCCTAGGGTGTGTCAATTAGTGACAAGGGGCCCTCACCTAGCATCTTCATGGCAGTGAAATGACTCAACTCGGAAGTTTCTTTCTCAACAAGATTTTGCGAGCTCAATTGCAAGCTATTGCATGGCAATTTTGATGCAGTGGTAAGGCAATCCAATTAGAAGGGAATCTTCAAAGATTCCATATAGCAAAAAAGCAAAAATGGAGCAAAGTATACACGATTTATGTATATTTGAAGAATCTATGTAAATTCTCCTCTTTCTCTTTATTTCTCACTCATGCATGGCACTCCATGTGCCAATGACGAACGCACGGAGTTCTTTTTCTCAATTTTCATGGTTGACGAATATCATGTAAACATTGCAGATTTGGTGGCCACATCATTGGTATTCATTAGATGCAAAGGGAAGTCATGTGACCTTATGCGGGCTCTTGCTACCTTCTTTAGATGCGAAGGGAAGGCCTTTCTCCCCAGAGCAATCACCTATGCTTTCACCTTGAACGCATCTGGCACATTGACATTGGTGAGAGAATTCTCATGGTGTAGCACAAAGGGGGAAAGGGGGTTAATATTGTTGTTTAGGAGTTGTTAGGGTAAAGGGGTCAATAACGGTACGGGTACCTGTACAAGGACCCGTCTAACCCCAATGCTAAGTATTAAAATAGACCAAAGGAGGAGCACTAAGGGATGTTTGGTGGAGTGGATAGCTCGTGTCTGGGCGCATCTGAACCGTTAGATGTTGTGTTCAAGCCTTGTTGGTGAAAAGGCCCTCTTCTCCCCCTACCCCGTCACGAAATCCGCCCTCGTTTTTGTTACACTGCGAAACAATATCGTCGTCGTTCGCACTGTATATGCCGCCTTTTGCGTCGATCTTTTTACTATGTATAGCGACGACGGCGATCTTCCGATTGCACTTCTTCATGCAGGAAATGGTGCAATACTTGTGCAAAATTTTGCCGCACACCTTAGGTGGCACTCTACTGGCCCCTTTACCCTAGAGATCATCTCATTTGCAATTTGGGTAGTTAACAAACCACATTATCAAGTAAATTGCTATCAAGAGCAAGTCAACTTTGACAAAATTAGATGATTTTTTTTTTCCTTAGTGGAGTAAGATGACAAGTTGGAGATATATCATCTATCGACGAGCTCATGGCCGGTCAATTTTGTAGGCTCGCGGGGTGTGCCCATTGAACATAGCTCCAACCATATTAACAAGAGCATTTTTGTCGTGATAAGGGTAGATGACATCTTTCACGTTTTTAACGTCTATATAATAAATGGCCCTTTACATGATTGCCATTTGCAAGAAATCTCAAGTATACCCTCTAATGAGGAAAAGAAAAAGCAACAAGACTTTTTGAAATTGTTGATAAAGAGACGCTACACTTTCCACAAAGATATCTTGTAGTTTTGATGCATGTGGCCATCTTGAAGAAGCAAACACTTTAAAACGTTTTAGCTTGCAAGACTTCAAAGAGTCAAGGCCAAGGGGCTAACACTTCTAAGCATTTATTTGGATTTTTCTTTATTTTAACCCCTTGTAAGCATTTATGCTAACACTTGTAAGCATTTATTTGATTTTTTAAAAATTGATCTTCTAAAAGCCTTAGCGTCCATATAGGTGAAGGTAGTTCAATTCTAGGTGTGAGACATTTGTTTGTCCTTCAAGAACCTTAAAAGTTTTGAAGAGAAAGACATCATGTCCTTTCAAATGCTGTTTTTCAAAGGTTCATTTATTTTTTGTTGAAAAAAAATCTTAAAAAACAAAAAAATAAAGAGTGTATTCATAATAATTTAATCCACAGTGTGAAGTATTGATTCAATATTTGTTTTTTTATGTTTCGATTTATAAAGAGTCCTTTTATTTAAGAACTTTGCAAAAATTCATTTCACTAAATTGTTTTATTATTTTTTATGCTTATTTAATCTATCTTTTTTTATGAAGACATTAAAATATTTTTTCGTTTTAGTTTTTCAAAAAAAAATTAAACATTTTTTTTTTTGGTTTCAAATAATAATTTATAATTTGAACTTTTCACTTTATTATTTTGAAAAAATTATCAAAGTATCTCTCTAATTTGTGAAATTTTCAAAATATTCCTTAAGTTTCAAAAATTCTTCAAATACTTTTGTGTTTATTTTGGTTGGATTGTTCAATATTTTTAAATATTTATTCTTTTTTGACAATTAAGGTCCTTTTTGAACACTTGGCCTGTAATTTGTCACAAATTACCTCACAAAAAAGGCAATTATGTCTAAAAATAATGAAACAATTCATCTCTGAATTCTACATAACCAGCTCAAATTCTAGTTTTAACATCTTGTATAGATAGACAATCAATGTTCTTATGAAAAGCTACAAATTTTTTAATCTTGGAGTTATTTAATCTCACAATCAAAGGTATTTTGGGATTTTTGAAAATTTTGAAGGATATTTTGAGAATTTTTAAAATTTGAGAAGTATTTTGGAAATTTTCAAAAATTAGAGGAGTATTTTGGTAAACCATTTGTGATTATGTATTTATAATGGATAATATAATTTTATTTTAAACCCCAACAAAAATTTCATGTGATTTTACGCATTCATTAGAGTTTACTCTCCATAAATCTCATCTTCCCCTTCACTTAGCAGGCCTTCGTGCTTCCTCACCTTGTCTTTTGTAGTCACAAGCTCGTGCTTGCTTTGGACACATATGTATGGCAAAGAGACACTACCTACACACACACACACACACACACACACACACACACACACACACACACACACACACACACACACACACACACACACACACATGCACGGACACATTTTTGGCTTCAATTGGGTTCAAAAACAAACAACCTTTAGTGTTATTTTGGCCCTCATGAGGCCTTAGTAAGGTATGGAATTCTTGGGGAGGCAATTGTGGACCGATGAATAAAGCTTGTCGATTAGTGCCACACGGCAAGTTCATGACAATAAAGCTTTTTCCCTCATACCAGCAACATGGACTAAGCATATACTAAACCTTCTCTAAAACGTAGCGAATTTCTTTCGGTTTTGGCCGTCGTTCATTGTTTCCAAACAATGGTTTTTGTGGGCATGGGCTCTAAGTAGTAATAAAATGCTTAAAGTATTATGGGCACAATTGTATGCTTGCGTGTATGTTTTCTACATATCTATCGAACTTTTAATAATTAATGCATGCGTGCATGCTTATAATATCATTCATCCAAATCTAAATTTTGGATGCATGTGGGTGACTATTGTGTGCACTGTGTGAGAAGATGATCTTATGTGGCATGCATAGCTAGGTTGGATAATTCAACTACATTATGAACAAATAGTATAAAGAAAAAATCATTCTCTAAGGTTGACACATATAGCTTTCTATGTATTTTCTAAAGGGGAATTTCAAAAAAACTTGAGCTACTTTTCCAATTTGTTATACTATTTTGTGGAAATTTAGGAAGTTTTTGTTTTCTTCTTACTTGCTCTCGACCGGTATTATTGATTTTTTGAATTTAGGCTCTGCATGTAGCAAAAGGGTGGCAAAGTTGAAAGCAAAAGATGAGCAGATTTTGACAAGTGGTAAATTAATGTCATCTATACTAGATTCTATACTATATATAAAGGAGGGAGGAATTCCAGCAGACACATGTCCTCATATCCCACTTCAGGTCAATGCACATTGAGCATCTTGACGAGAGAGAGAGAGAGAGAGAGAGAGAGAGAGAGAGAGAGGTTGCTATCAAATTGCTAGTAATTCTTTTGGAATGAGACACACATTGTTGAATTCAAGGTGAAATGAATGCCACTTTCAAGATGAAAGACTTGGGGCTTTTGCATCATTACTTGGACACACATTTAAGTTTAAGTAGTGTGATGGAGGGATTGCTTTGTGTCAAGAAAGATATGTAGAAACATTACTATGTAACTTTGGAATGTAACTTTGCACTTGAGGAGTGCAAACTTATTGCCACTTCAATGGAAACATGTTTGAAATTAAGTCTCCATGATGTTGGAGATCTTGATGATGTCACTCTTTATCAGACTGCCATTGGATGTCTTATTTACGTATGCAATACTAGGTCGGATATTCGGTTTGCAGTCTCACAGGTTAGCAAATTTATGCATAGCTTGGGGTCTAAGCATTGGCCTACTGTTAAGAGGATCTTTAGCTACTTGAATGGCACTTCACATCTTGGATTGTATTATCCCAAGGGGGATCTTTGCCACCAAATTTGCATGCTTTTTCGAGCTCAAACTAGGTAGGTTGTTATGATACATGAGTGTCCACAAGTGGTTTTTGCTTCATGCTCGACATTTGATGCATATCATGGTTGAGCAAGAAGCAACCTATTGTGACCACTTTAAGTAGTGAAGCTAAGTACATGACAGTCATCACAGCTATGGTTGAGTGTGTATGGATAGGTGATTTGGGTGTTGGACAGGACATTGTCAACATCATCTATACTGACAGTCAAAACGCAATGGCAGTTGTGGGGAACCCAGTTTTTCATGCTCGAACAAATCACATTGAGGTACATTATCACTATGTCAAAAAAAGGTTTATGCGGCCCCATACCGTGCTAGAGGCTCAAGACATTGGCACCTAGTTTTTAGGGTACACACATGACGGTAGACTACAGTGTATTTTCAAGGGGCCTCCAATGTTGGACCCTGCTGCCTCAAAGCCACACATGAAGGTAGCCTGCGGTGAAGTTTCAAGGGGCCTTCAATGTCAGATCTTGTTGTCTGCACGCACATGCCAACCAACTTTTTTGCATTAGGTGTCTCATAAAATACCATCGCGACCAAAAATTATGTTGACGCGGTGACAAACTGTGTGTTGAGTTTTGCTCTCATCATGAGATTCATGGAGCAACCATGGCAAATGGAATATTTGAGCCACGGCACGAATTTTGGATGCTACTGCTAACTCCCTTTCAAAAGCGTCCGTACAGCCGCTACGATGAAGGGATCCGTCTTGGCAGAGAGATTCCACCCGTAGCATTTGCATCATGAAAGATGTAGTTTGCCACTACATCTCAGAGATTTTTGTGTCTGGGGTGGGTTTACCTTATGAAAGGCTAAGCACATGAGTTTAAAGATTAGTCGCAGCATCCAAAAACCTTGATGTGGCATAAATTCTCCATCTGCCACACGGGTAGCGCATTGGTTGGATTCAACACGCAGGTTGCCATTGCGTCCACAAAAATTGCGCTACTCTAGCATTTTGTGAGACATGGGGTGAGGCACCTCTAGTTGCATGTGCAGCAATGTGATTGCTCTATCGGCATGGTCGGAACCCTTCCAAGAGTGACAGAGAATGGCATTCATGTGTGCACCCCTGCTATGAGGTTACATGTGGGCAAGTGCCAAGACGTGTCCAATAGGGTCATTTTCTGTAGATTCCAACTTTCCTGTGCATACCTTTTCAAAGGTTGGCTCAAACGTCCCCTTGGTAACTTTTACGTTTATGGAAATTGGTAGGATATGATTGGCCAATAAGAAGAGAGAGTGAGTTTAGGAAGAAACGAGCTGCGCTCCGAGTTCAAAACTTCCGACTTGCGAGAGAGCTTATAAATAGCAGAAATGGGAAATGCATGCAGACACATACACACGCTCTAGCGCAACAGCACCTCATCACGCTTTCTAAGTGGATCTTGCACTCGCTACATCTCTCTGCACGAAGCAAGCACGAGAGAGAGTGTGTGTGCAAGGCAGGTAGCGAAACTCGTGTGGTCTCTGTGTGTATGTGAGAGGGAGAGAGAGAGAGAGAGTAGGGCAGTGCTACATAGATGACAAGTTAAGAGATCTGATCCAGGGAGGCCTCTGTGTGTGCGTGTGTGTGTGTGTGTGTGTGTGTGTGTGTGAGAGAGAGAGAGAGAGAGAGAGAGAGAGAGAGAGAGAGTGAGGTGCCACAACCCTTGTGTGCCCACTCCCCGTCCATCCCCCCCCCTCTCCACATCAGCTCCTTAGTCCTCGATTATCCGGCCATCATGCTGGAGGGAAAGGCCATCCTCGGTGAGACTGACATGCCTGTTATGATGCAACAGCATGCTATGCGTTGTGCCGCTCGTGCCCTCGACATTCATGACGTCTACGACTGCCAACATATTGCTCAGTCCATGAAGCAGGTGCTCTTTTGCCTCATGTCTTCATGCCAAAGTTTTGATGGGTTGCACATGTGCTAACCCTGTGGGATCATTTCAAGATTAAAAATTGGGCATTTTAGTTATAAATCCCAGTAAAAACCTCGTAAATCTCGGTAAATACCTTGTAAATCCCGATTGTACGATTAGCTTGGCCTTAAAAATCAGGCCAAGAAAATGGTGTTTTCCCTTTTTGTTGTTTCAAGCAATGTTGGGGTCTAGTTATAAACTCGGTATGCACCTAAACTGAGCATCTTTCTTCTGCATGCAGGAATTTGATAAGTGGTATGGGGGTGGCTGGCAATGCATAGTTGGCACGAATTTCGGATCATTCCTGACGCATTCACATGGAAGCTTCATTTATTTTAGCATTGAGAAGCTGGCCTTCCTCCTTTTCAAAGGAGCCCCAGCTTCATGTGTATATGCATAATAAGGCAAGTGATGATATATCAGAAGAAGAAGAAGAAGAAGAAGAAGAGAAATTTTAGCACCATAGATTTATCATCTCAAGGCAAAAAAGAGAAATTTCAGCACTGTAGATTGGTATCTTCAGCATGTGTAGATACTATTTGTAGGTGATGCCATTTTCATTTTGTGAGAAGAAACTTCTCGCAACTCTCTAGACCAAAGCTGGAAGTGGGATGTGCTATCGATGAATGTCCCCGCCGCACTTTGTACAAATCTTTTACTCATTTTTTTAACTCTTTTGTTCGGTTAGGATTAATTAATGCATGATTTTTGTACCTCACATTGCAATTTTAGGCTTTGTCCTATAGACTTCATGCAAAAACTTTTGGGCAAGAGCATGTCTGTATAAAATCAAGTTTATGTTGTATGAATGTCGTATCCTCATACCTGGTTAAGAGTTCTTCATTAGGGGATAGGAATAAGGAGTTATTGGGTTCAATAATATTTGATTTGCAAGAGACATCAAAGATCTATCCAATGAGTCTTGAACTAGAGAGAGAGAGAGAGAGAGAGAGAGAGAGAGAGAGAGAGAGAGGAGTGTAAGAAGGTCTTCAATTAATAGCAAGGTCACACTCACAAAGTTATCAATTTGGTTCCATTGGAGGAGTCCTTGAGCTCAATACCACAATGTTGAAAGCAAGGTCATTCCCAAAATGGTATCAATTCTTGGAGGAAGATTCCACATTATCAATTCGATTTTCTTGAGTCTCTCTTGAATGATAGGTCTTGAGTTCAACTCTTCTCGTCGGATTGATCTTTAAGGTCTCTTGGGATAATTTCCTACAACGTTAAAATTCTCTGCTTTCTCACACATACATTCAAACATGTATAAAGTTTCCAATTATATAGCATCAAGCCAAAATATTGTGTGAACTTGAAACAATTATAGCAAATTGGGTATGGAGGGGTGGTTATTCATATAATAAAAAAATAAACATAAAAATATAGAAAAAATGGCTTTTCTCGTTTTCTTGTGATGCTCAAGTTTTTGTTTATAATTGTCAAAAGTGTCATCCATGGATAATTTGAGGGGTCAAAAAGAAGGGTCATTTACTCATCCTAGAAGAAATAAAAATAGGTGAATTGATGTTTGCTGATCTTACAAGCAAAGAATAGGTAAATGGATGGATATCATGTGCACATAAATATAACATTGTTGTCTCCTCTATTTTAGAAATGAACTATTTACCCTAATCTGACTATAAAACACTAGTTCTTGGATAGTTTTGATTTTTTTTAAGATTCCTTTGTCAAATTTACAAGATGAAACATGCATGTTGACAATCCATAGCGTTGAGAATATATTTTAACTCTCTTTGTGAGTTATAATATCAAAAAGTAGCAAGCAAATTCAACGTCTTTCTAGCAATTTTACTTGGTATTCTGTCTAGCAGTCAACTCTATCCTGAGTAGATTAGTGTCACCCCGTCTAGCATTTGAGCCCTCATTAGGTAACCCTTAATTGTCAGGTACTCGAGAAAAATCTTCTAGAATTCCATTCCAAATTTGCAAAAAAGTAATAGTGAAGCATGTCTCTAATTATTTGGAGAGGATCCTTTGTCATCAATAACAAACCCCATCAAATTGTTGGGGGTACCATCGTAGCACACCTCCAATGACAAACACATAAATGTCAATCCGGAGTGATGAGCTATCCGGCTAGGGCATGAAAACAGAGCTACCCGGTTAGGAAATGGAAACAGTTACACAATTATTGAGCTAATCAAGACAATGCAAATGGTGGCTCTACGAGGAAGTGAGCTTCTCTGCCTATGGAGGAGCTAAGCTAAGCCACAAAGATTGGCAATCTTCACATCCACTTCTCTTCACCTCAATCAACTCAATCACACACACTAATGATTGCAATGATGCACAACAACATTAATCTCATCATGTAATACATTAATCACAAGTGCACACATATGGATCTATCAAGCATCCTTGCTCCAATCAAATCTACATACACACAAAGAGTAGAGGACAATCACACAAGATTAATCACTATTTAATTAACATCTAGCTAATCAAAGCAACATAGACAATCATAAGAGAAAATGAAGAGGCATACTGAAAGAGAATTAAGCATTGATTAGTGTTAATCAAGTCACATGAGTAAAGAGAAGCTCAAGGACTCCATAGCCACACATCTCATGAGCTCTTACTAAAGATATTCCAAAAAATGAGGCTGAGAATCCTTATTCCACTTACACACTGTCTTATATACCTATGGTTAAAATATATAATGTCTGGGTGTCCAAGGTCGTTAAGGTTTCAAAACTTATTGTATTTGCAACCTAAACACATTAACTGACATATTCTTTACAGCTTGGAACTCTCATTAAGCTCATAACACATTATTAATATTACAATGGCTTGAAATAAATCAAAAATTTACAATACACAATCATTTTTGAAAAATATAAAAATATGTAACTTCAATCTTTACTGCTTCTTCGTGTTCATCCTTGATGCGCAGATGCTAGGCTTAGGCCTTTAACAGATCCGATTAACTGACGTCAACCTAGTTAACATTCCTCCCTTTCAATTTTAGTGCCCGTGCTCAACCACTGTTGAGCTAATTTGTATTATACGCTAAATGCAAAATGAATAATACGCAGTTAATACCCCTTTTATATGATGGCTTGTATTGAACGAGCATATCAAACACTGCTACGTAAGTGATTCTACCGTTTTGTTTAATTTCTTTGCTTTTTGATTGAAAAACGATTTTGATCGAAAAAGTTATTGATCAAAAAGCAGTTCGGACGAAAAAATCTTTCGATCAAAAATTCACTTTATATATACTGCCACAGTAGCTCTCTTCTCATAAACAACCATTTTAAGTTTTGATTTCTTCCAAAGCTAAAGAACCTAGAAGGTGGTTTTTTAAACTAAAACTTGGTTTTTAAACTAAAACTATAAAACAAATTAATTAGAGTTATTAAAATATCTTTTTTAAAAATTTAGATTTGAATAGGTTAAATTATTGTTATCTCTTTATTTTGTGTTGGAGCATAGTCTCTCACACTTAAGGAGAGACATTAGGAACTTTCTATCATTGTGTGGAGTGAAAGCTCACACTTGGAGATGGTTTAGGAAATGTCAGTTTCTATCTATCATTGTGTATAGTGCAAACTCTCACTTGGAGATAGTTTAGATTTAATTTAAATTTAAATGTTATCTACTATTGTGTAAAGTTATTAACCCACACTTAGAGATAACTTAGAGTTTCATTTATAATGTATTTATTTGATTCTATTGTGTAGAGTCTATGACTCACACTCCAATTTGAATATAGAAATAGAGTTTCTATGTCTCTTTATTAGAGCCATGGGCTCACACTTAGATAGAGATTTACAATAAGGTAAATGTTACTTTGCATGAGAAATATTTTACAAAGTGATATATAATACTTCAGATATAATTTTTAGCATGTCGTATTTGAGCTTATGCTAACACTTCGTATTGAATTCACATATCTATTCTATCGTGTTGAGTACAAGCTCACACTTCAGCTCAATAGTCATGATTTTTAGTGCAATTTTCAACAAAGCAAAGCTATGGATCTCTTAACCTGGGTAAACACAACAAGCTTGTTGGAGTTTGAAATTGTGGCTCCTAAACCAAAGTGTCTCCCTAGATCAACGGGAGCTTGATACCCTTGCGTTACAGAATGCAAAGTTGTAATTAACATGAAAAGGGCAATCTGTAGAGATAGTAAATTGAACGTGCACAATGTAGAACGAATATGTTAGGTTGATATTTAGATGCATGTTACGTTAGTCAACAAGACTGATAGAAACTTTGTATTTATAATTACGAGCCATTTATAATCATTGCCTATCATGGTGATGAAAGGACCCAAGTGGAGTAACGTAGATGAGGTGATGGCGAAAAAACAACGCCGTGCTTGAAATCTAGATAATATGCACATTTTTTTAGCAAGAATACAAGTTAAAAAAAAGAACTTCTATTTAAAGTGTCTGGAAATATTGCATCTTGTAAGTATCCACCAGATAAATTTTTGAAAGATATCCCAAATATGCCAAGAAGATGAACGCAATCATAGCCAGTAAAAGAAAGGCCCGCACCCAAGGGTGTGTCTCCATCAATGGCCATGGAAGTGAAAGCTTCTTTTAGAAATAAAGAGAGGCAACCAATGGGTAATCATTATTCACCATCAGTGAACAATGATTACCAATGAGTCAGAATAACATACACCGTGTTGCACCATCAGGATCTACCCAGGCATCTCCATCAACATCAGCATTTCCACATGGATCTACAGGAGTGACACCTAATCGTGGTGCACAAACACTACACTAAGCGTTTGACAAACAGTGGATACTTGAGCTACATCTCATGTGGACTCAAGTGTTTGTTGCATATGGGATTTTACTTAATATATTGTGCAATCCGATCTTTAAGGATACATCAATGAGCACTGACAAAAAAGGGTTCATCATGCCAATTATAATAAAATGCACACGGAATACCTTGACAAAGTGAAAGATAGCTGTGAGTCTTTTCTCAAACGCACTGTGTTGGATTTTTTATCAGCATATGGTTGTACAATAGCACTTAATGGATGGACAAATTGTCAGAAGAAGCCAATGATCAATGTAACGTTGATTTGTCCAAGAGGGTCCATCTTTCTAGAGGCCATTGACATATTCTTGAAAGATAAAACTAGTACACGTGTTCAAAAGTAATAATCTGGAGTTCTACCAAAGCTGGTAATTGTTGATTGGCTGATACAATCTGGAAGCTTGTAGCCCCCGCTTATTAATTACAAAGTTTACCAAGAAAATAGGAGTTACAATATTCCCGATTTATCAAAATAATAATTGTTTTACAAGGAGAACTCCGAAAAATGGTGTCTGTGTTAGCTTACTGCTAACATTCCCCCCCTCCTCGCCTGTGTCGTCCCTTGACACAGCTTTATGGGCTGAAGTAATCTTTGGGTTGACGGCAAGCGAGGCGGTCTTTCAGTGCTTCCAGTGCCTTTTGGTATTTGATTTTGCGTTCTTTGTCTAGCACTTGCATAAACTGCATGGTGACTCTGTTTTTTAGTTCCACTGCCGAGTATCCTACAAATCTTGTTGTGAGGTTGCTTATCACCGGCGCGAATATCTTCGTTCGCCAGTGTAAAATGCCTCCTCAAAAGCTAGCATATTGTACGAGGGCAGAAACATGCATCGCGCATAAAATCCATAAAGAACTTCTTCTGAGGGTTGTTTTCGCATTTTTTTGTTGGCTGCTGACATGGCATGGCTGTACGGATTTCCGCATTCAGCGTTGTTGCTTTTTATTCGTAGATTTTTAACAAGATGTTTTTGGAGCTAATTGCTTTTGATTTACTGCTTTTGGGGGCTCTGCTTTAGCATCCCTTGTAAACCTTTATAAGTGACCCAAGGGGCTCACTTCTCAGAGCATCTGGATGTAGAGTCTGAGAGCGAGCACCCGCGGGCAGTTGTACTTTACTCAAAGATTAATATAAAAATAAATATCGAAAGGGGCGCCAGTCTTTTGGGCCAATATCTCTTGGCATGGAACTACGTCGGGCCGTGTCGACTCTGTCTTTAATTGTGGATTGTTTCAAGTGAATCTCTATTGTGTCACGATAGAATCTTGATTTGGGGTGTCCAAGTTTGTTACAGGCTCCCTATCCTATGGCTATTCACCTTTGAAAGTTCTCAATACACTCATGTGAAATGCATTATTAATCTTCCAAGTATCTGGCAACTTAGTGTCATGTGCAGGAGAAAGTGTTTAAGGCCAAACACAAGGGTTACTTTACTTCACTTGAAAGAGAAACTGAAAACTGAAGACAATGAATGAGAGAGAGAGAGAGATGACACGGCATGTCGGGTCCCAGCCACCCTCAAGGGCTACCTTGCTCTATTGACAAGGCAAGTACTTGCTTTATTACTTGCACAAAGTGTTGATACAATGATGCTAATGCTGAGATGCTAATGGGTACTTGATGCAGATGCTTGGTACTACTGAGATATTGAAGGATATTGTGGGTACTTGGTACGTGGTACTCCGGGGTCGACAACGATGACGAAGACGAGGAGGAGGAGGAGGAGGAGGAGGCTATGGGCTGATTTGCTATCATGGCAATGGCTGAAACTGAAAACGTTGAAGATGAAGATGGCTGAAATCAGAAAAGGTTGTTGGTAATGCGGCAAGGACTGCAGCCGCAATGAGGCTATGGTGAAAACTCTGAGGGCTGAAATCTGATGGCGATCATAGGGCGAAAATGTTGATGGCTACCGGAGAAAACGCTTGATGATGGCTGCCCAAGCGCTGGTACTGTTGAGGGGCTCTTCTACTGCGCCTCTGCCTTTTGTTACCATATACATGTGGTATTGATGTGTGTGAACACACTAGGACCGCCGGGGCATTTTTTCCCTCTTTAGGAGGTTTTTTCCCTCGTGCATTGTATATACGCCCATCACTCTAGGGCTATCTATCTTTCCATTGCACACTAAGTAACACACTCTCTATTGTGTGCCTTGAGCTTCCTTCGTCTTCTCCAATCAGGGATTTACAAGTGTGCGATAGCAAAAGTTGATGGTCCAAAGAATGTCATTGTTACTGTTACAGACAATGCATCTAACTATAAAGCATTCGGACATCAAATTCAGGTCAAATATCTTGAGATCACATGGGTTTCCTGTGTGATGCAGAGTTTCAATCTGATTCTGATATATATTGGAAAAATAAAATGTGTGAAACAAACTCTTTTAGATGCAAACCACATAGTAAAGTTCATTCGAGAGCATCAATTTTCATATGCTTTATTTAGGACAAAGTCTCCCAACAAGGCATAGCAAATCTTTTGTGCAACAAGATTTGTAATAGATTATTATGTGCTATCAACATTGGAAGATGTGAAGGCCACTCTATGTGAAACAATTGCTAGAAAGCATTAGGAGAGTTTTGGAGTCTTGTTTGGGCCCTGTGAGAGTTTTCACCTCAGCATGAGTTTGTTTTACAAAATGTTCTTTTTCTTACACACTCTAGAGAGATATTGCATTAACGGAAACTCAAGATCCATATTGAGTGCAAAATGGTTGAGCACCATAGGGACATGGGACTCATGACTAAAGATGTAAATAACATGTGGATAGTCATCTTTCTCTCTCTCTCTCTCTCTCTCTCTCTCTCTCTCTCTCTCTCTCTCTCTCTCTCTCTCTCTCTCTCTCTCTCTCTCTCTCTATGCGTGTGCGTGTGCGTGTGCGTGTGCGTGTGCGTGTGTGTGTGTGTGTGTGTGTGTGTGTGTGTGTGTGTGTGTGTGTGTGTGTGTGTGTGTGTGTGTGTGTGTGTACGTGCATGCACATGCTTACTACCGAAAGCTTATAAATTCCCATTCTTATGCTAGTTATAGACACTCCTGAGCATGAGAGAGTTGGGTACTCTCTATTAGATCATGTATGTTAACTTCTCAAAAGAGAGTACGCCAAGTAGTAGCATGCATGGAGAACAAAGTAGCTAGGCGAAAACCCAATGCATAGGGAGATCTACTCCCACTCCCCTCACAAATTGCACATGGGTCCCGCTTATTGCTCAATGCCTCTCACGAATTGCACATGGGTCCCACTTATTGCTCGGTGCCATGTAAATATTTAGCTACTTAGTTTTAGCACCACCTTCTAATAAACCTTCACCAACTAACATCCTAGAGCTACAAAGAAGGAAGATGGGATACCCTTGTTGGATGACCTAGCAATGTGATGAGCCACTGAGGGAGTACATGGATGTACTAGACTTTACAGTCCTGGTGTTGTGCTCTTTGCAGGTTAATCACTAACACCCATGATTTTGACACATACATCCCACACTTAGAAGATATGGCAATGGGATGGACGGCATAGCTTTTGATCCAACCATAATTTGTTTCCCAAAGAGGTCCCAGAAAGAGAATGTAGGCCCTCTTCATCTATACATAGTTTCTACCTAGTCAATATTTTAAAGCATTGGAAGAAATACTATTTCTCAATATTTCACAACACATGTGTGCTTTGTTTTTCTTAACAAATGTGTTTGTATCTTGATCATTTCTTTCATGGCAATAGCCACTTGTATGATAGAAGCAGGAAATCTAACGTGAGACTATGTTTGCATTGGGAATGGATAGAGATCTCTTGGAGGGTTGAAGATTCATACTCGTTAGCATAAGTGGTGGGATGTAAGTAGATGCAAATTTTCCAAGCATTAGATTTAGATGATCTTAGGTTGCGACAGCCACCCATAGCATGTAGCATCAGCAATCCTCCCTAGGTTGACAATTTAGGGTATGTCGGCATTGCACTACCACTAGGACACACATCAATGTCTTGCACAATGCCACGGGCCTTCGAGGTGCAAGCATAGGTAATTAAACATGGAAAAATTCCTTCTCTTTGCAAAACTTTTAGTGCTTTTAAGAGGATGTTGTATGTGGTGTACATGCCAACCAAAGCACCACCAAACAATACATAGCATGTACTAAGAACATAAATAGCACAGCCAAGCTTCACTAGAAAATAGCCTAGAGCTTCTTTACCATAACCACGTTGGTCATATCCTACAATCAATGCATTCCATGAGATGACATTCCAAACCCTAAGCTCTAGAAAAAAATTCATGCCTTTGGGAGGACGTCGTATACATCTATCATATATACTAGCCAAAGCACCGCCAAGTAGGACATGTTTCTAGAATAGCAATTGACCAACCATGTCATCGTGGTTATGCCTTCCTTGCCATACCCATGTTTGGACATATCCTACATCAATCTTTTTCAAGTAACAAAATTACGGATAGGAAGCAAATCAAAAAGTTTTCATGCTCACCCCAAGCAAGATAGATTTCTACACTAGCCCCTAACTAGCAATCTCATCTTGAATTCTCCCACCCATGTCAGCACCTTGTATGATTTCACAAGCCTTCAAGGTTCAAGCATAGGTGATTGAGCCTAGAAACATGCCTTCACTTTGAAACTGTGGAATCTAGACTAGATCTTCTTTGTCATAAACATGTTGGTCATATCCTGTAATCATCACATTCAAATGGATGACACTCTAAATAGGAAGCTTTGCAAAAATTGTGATGCTTTCAGGAGGACATTGTATGTGGCATACATACCGGTGAAAGCACCACCAAACATGACATAATATCTATTGAAAACATTAAAAGCGCAACCAAAGCATCAATTGAAAACATTCTAGAGATTCTTTGCCATAATGATGTTGTTCATATCCCACAATCAATCCATTCCAAGGGAAGACATTTTGAACAAGAAGCTCTACAAAACTTTTTGTGCTTTTGAGAGGACACCATTTCAATCATACACACTAGCCAAATCACCAATGAGGAAGTCGTTTATAGAACAACCCCTAACCAACTATCTCATCGAGGTTCTGTAACCATGTCTTCCTTGCCACAACCATAATGGGCATATCCTATAGTCAATTTTCTGCTAGTGATGCCTTTATGGACAAGAAGAGAATCAAGAAGTTTTTGTGCTCACACCCAAGGAGCACTAAGGGAGCACCCAAGAAAGATAGATTTCTACAATAGGCCCTCACTAGCAGTCTCATCCTAAATCCTCCCACATATGTTAACATCTTGTGCAATGCCACAGCCTTCAAGGTGCAAGCATAGGTGACTGTATCCAAAAACATGCATTCACCTTGTATCTCTAGAATCTCCTCCACCTATGTCAACATCTTGCACAATGCCACAGCCTTCAAGGCACAAGCATAGGTAATTTCACCTGAAATCATGCAAGCACATTGCATTTTTGGAATCTAGATCAAAGCTTCTTTGCCATAACCATGCAGGCCATATCTTGCAAACACCTATATCAACGTCTTGAGCAATGTCGTAGCCTTCAAGTCACAAGCATAGGCGACTTCACCTGGAAACATGCATTCACCTTGCATGTCTTGAATCTAGAAAAGAGCTTCTTTACCATAACCATATTGGTCATATCTTGCAATCACAATGTTGCAAGAGATAGCATCCAAATGGGAACCTCTGTTAAATTTTTGGTGCTTTTGGGAGGATGAAATATGTGGCATACATACAAGTCAAAGCACCACCAAGCAAGATACAACATCTAAAACCAACCAAATCACAAACAAGAAGCTGCTAAAAATAGCCCAGAGCTTCTTGGCCATGACCATTTTGGTCATATCTTGCAATCAACACATTCCACAAAACAACATTCCAAATAAGAAGTTCTACAAAAAAAAAAGTGCTTTTGGTAGGATGCCATATGTGGCATAGATACCAGCCAAAGCACTATCAAGCAAGACATGTTTCTACAACATCCTTTGACCATGTATCTCATCATGATTCTCTTGCCCATATCTTCCTTGCCACAACATTGTTGGGTGTATCCTGTAGTCAATCTTCTCCAAGTGATGATATTACAAATAGTACAAATGCAAGAACCTTTTGTGCTCACCCCCAAGCATGATAGATTTCTACAACATCCCTTGACTAGCAATCTCATCTTGAATCCTCCCACCCATATTGACATCTTGTTCAATGCGGCATGCCTTCAAGGCATGATCATAGGTGATTTTACCTCAAAAATTCCTTCATTCAACATCTGCAAAATCTAGACCAGAGTTTCTTTGCCATAACCATGTTGGTCATATCTATAAGACCTAGGAGACTGTGATACGAGATCCACCATCCTACCACCCTATGTATAGACCGGCTCCTAGCCCTAGCCATCATATGGATCCCTAGTCCACACTAGTCTAGTCCGGACCCTTGGATCAGGTCCTTGACCCCCAAGGCTTAGGATCCTTGTCCTGACATTACTCCCCCTTGGAGAAGCGTTTTCGTCCTCGAAAACACAAGTGGTAGTATCTTCGTAAGAACACTGATGTTTTCCGTGTTGGCATCCCATACGCGAGCCAACTGATACTTGATGCAGTGAGGAGGTTCAATGAAAGCAAGAGCAACATCTTGCTTTTCAACATTGTTGTCCTTTTGCAAGCACTTGAATCTAAATGGTAACTCCATTTATAACTCACTTGAGTACTGTAAAGGAGTAACCACAACTAAGAGTTGTCCAAAGGCATAACCAGTTTTCAGATCTTTTGAAGGTACTGGAATAATGCAAGAAAACCTTGGTGCAACTTTCCGTGAGCCAGATCTCCAACTCGCTGAGTATCTGAAAAAGCTCATAGCTACTAAGAAGTAGAATAGGGTGTGTCCTTATGTCAGGCTTCTGAACATTTTGGAACACACAGAACTACATGTTCACCCTTAATGAAGGTTACCTGCCAACATACTTTGTCAGCACACCTATTAAGTCCTTGGCTTATTAAACTATGGGGCTTATTAAACTATGGAAACGGTATCCAACCCCACCACAACAGGTGTTCAAAGTTGAAAACCTTACAGAAGCAAATTCTAGAATAGGGAGAGAATAAACCATTCAAAATGCGTTGTGCTAACGTATACTCGTAGCAGATCCTTTAGCAAAAAATAGCAACAGTAAGAGTGAGGTGCTTTTCCCCAACCACTTACAGACAGTCTTCCATGCATACTAAATCTGCAAGAGGGATTGTACGGGCAGTGCAAAAGGGTGCAAAAGAATAAAGTCCATGAATTTGCATGCTGCTCCAAATAAATTTGTGTTAAACCCTAGGGCCCATAACACCTAGTGTGCATGCATTTAACACAAACATATCCAAACCACAATTCCATGATGAGACTTTCCACGTTACACACGGAAAAGCCTGGCAACAAAAGTTGGACCATAACAGAATGTGACAACCCAGTCACACCTAGGTACCAACCATGAGACATTCTCATGAACATAGCATACTTGGCTATATGTAGAAACGACCCTCCGTTAAGGTGGTTTCACAGCACTTGTAATCGAAACAAGTCTGTACTTAATACCCGACAATTTTTGGCCAACTGAAATTGTTCCTAATACAGTGTGCTCCAAATGGTCTAATAAACAGATGCGACCAGCATGTAGGGACCTTGTCACGACACATCATTAGGAATTTGGCGCCAGTGTCAGTCCTAGAGACTCATATTCTCCACATGTGGATATGTCTCAAATAAGGATGGTCGAAAAAGCGACATCCATCAAGTACAAGATGTTTGTGTGTGGAGGTAACTGCAAAACACTCTGCGACAAGAGTGAGAGGGACCCTCATTATCATTGCTCCACATTGGCTAAAGTGAACTCCTTGAGCTCCTAGACCATGTTGTATCCCATGTGACAACTTGTGCCAAATCGAACCCGACAAGTGGGTTCATAACAGCATAATGTATAGTGGACACTACGGCCCAAAACACTTTGTTCCAACATGCCCTTGGCATGGCTCAGATATATTCAAGCAGATTTATACGACTTGAAGAAACCAAGCAAAGCATACTAAAAAATGGAGTAACACCAAATCAATAGATGTGTACCTGGAGATTTGAACCTAATGGCACTTACCCGTATTCAAATGCAGAGGAGCATGTCACCCACCCGAGAAAAAACCAAGCAACATTGCACTGGAAACCCTGGGTGTTGTCTTCACAACTCAAACCCGTTGGTTAGAATCTACGGAGTCCAACCCCTTGATAAGACCCTTTGTAGAAACTGCTCAACAAGCAGATAACGGTAACCAACATAGTCAAAATGTAGAGAAGAATTGGAATCAACTTAAAGAGTTGAATTTGTCCGCTACCGTGTGGTAGTTTATTGTGGACTTCTTTCCTTGAAAATAAAACGAAAATAGATCAAACTAAATCACCCATTGGGTCTTACCCCAAAACTGTGCTGCCATAGATACACGTAATGCTATAGAGAGAGCAAGAGATCTACAAAAGGGAGATGCCTAGCTTGTATGGACAGCCATGATGTCTCAACTGATTGTTGCATCTATACTCCGTGGTAGAGATCAGCTGATGTGAGTTTAAGATTATCAGAAACTCAATTCGAGTGTCGCACTAAAAACGTGTAGTGCGTACAGAACACCCAAAAGATCTATAATGGCAAGACTCTTGCTTGGCCATTAACATCAATGGGAACTCCATGGGATAGATCTGTTCAAGCTGGAGAACAATCACCCAAGAAATACCAGCATTGGATCTTACCCTAGGTCTGACAATGGCTCTTAGCCTGTGTGGCTCATAGCCCTTTTGCCAATAACAAATTAGTGTTCAATCGAGAAACCGATGAAGACTAATTGAAGTGGCGTCTAGGCCACTTACTAGCTGAGAGTTAGAGCACCATGGCTCAGGCTGACTCACGAGCAAAACATGTATCAAAATATTCTTAAAAAGTTTTCAGTATTCTTTGACAAATATAAGAAAGAGATAAAAGAAGAGCATGCTGAGTTGAGGAACTTTCCTTAAACAACTATGACATGTATAGTTGATTGCCATGCTCTTGTGCATCTTATGCCTAACGTGCAGCTTATCCTATAAGCATGCAACAGTTTTTTGCTATGACTCTCATCGAGAGAGGTAACAGAGAAACACAAACAAGTCACAGACTGACCCACTTACCGTGTATGTGGTTGTGACGACACCAGTGTGACTTAATGATAGCACTTTGCCTTTGAATTAAGTCCGAGTTTTAGGTTCTTTTTAGTGTTGTTGTGTTTTGACAACGACCCAAAAATCATGTTAAACAATCCAGAACTTATCTTGTCCTTGACAAAGTGTCTGGTGTTATAGCGGAAGCGTGTTTCATGAGGCGGAATAATTGAATCCACCTAGCTAGCATGCCGTGCATACATAATTTTAAGTCCTTGGCAAAAGTGATGGCCTCAAACGTGAGAACCAAAACCAGCAGTGCCTTGCACAGTCTAAACTGGTAGGACTATTACACTTGGCATGAATACATCACAGTGCATCGTTGCGTAAACTATGAGCTTGTATCCATATAGCGCCAAATATGTGTGTCATTATTAATCATCCGAAGTCAATCGATAAGACTATGGCACATAAGAGAAGTCGTGCTTCATATGAAGACAGGTAAAGCACTTTGCTTGTACAGTTGCTTCGTATGGAGTCTGCCCAAGCACTTTGCTTTACAGAGTAGAGAGATCTTTTCCAAAAAGAAAGGAAAACATAGACAAAAACAAACATAGCTTGAAAATTTACTAACCTTGTCGCCCATTTGTGGCCAAGATTTTGGTAAGGTGGTTGAAGCCGGCTCATAGCCATATGTACCGTCTGGGTGAGCTAGCGGACGGAGCATATATATGCTCTTGTGATGTTAAAAAAAAGACTGCAAACATCTTGACAAGTTTCCCCAAGTTTGTATGCTTCTAGCATAGTCCAAACATGGAAGTCTTGTCTTTGCATGATACTTCTCAGTAGACCCGCTCTGGATGCTACCTTGCCTCAAGCTACAGATACTCTTGCTCATAGACAAATGTCATAGTAAAAGAAAGTCGACCTTGTCGAGCAGTCACGTATTACAAATTTCTTGCAAAGTATGTACCTCATACCTGCGTGGCTTGATTATGGAGACGAAGCCTTGCTCCAGTGATGTCATGAAAACAAGCTTCTTGAAATGGTCGTTAATGGTTGGTCATGTCAAGCACCTGCTGCCTCCTTCATCAAGATTAGCAACAGACCATGCCGATCTCCATGAGATTCTCCAGCACTACCATGCCCTAACCTTTGCCAAACATGGACAGAAGCCTTGCTGGGAAACAAAACCATTTCTCACCCAAGCCTTGCTTGATGGTGAGTTGTTGGTGTGTATCGTGTGTACAAAAACAAAAATACCATGCGTGTAAGAATTCTCACAAGCATTGCTTGCATGGCACCATACATACCTCATTAGGTGCTCATACTGTCCGCTCTTACCGTTGTACTAATCCAAGGAAGAAGAAAACTGAGAAAACCATGCCGATGTTGTCGCCATCTGCTTGATCCTTGGTATCGTTGTTGATTGGGGTCCTACTTTGACCGATCTTAATTCATATTGAAGCTCTTTGCTTGCTTTCAAATTTTTCGCTACCCACTCGACATGCCTTGCATGATTTGTGTGGTGGAGCCGCCATGATTTTTGAATCGGCTTATCCTCGGCGGGCTCTATCCTTGTTATTTACATCTCACATGTCACATGATCATGAATATCCATGATCATGCATGCAAAGCTATTTTGCCAAATACGCACTTTGTAGCCCTTCTGCATCCGTAGTTGTGCACCGGCCAAGAATGCTAACACTGTGATTGCCCGGTGTGTGCCCGAGATGGACATGCAATCAGAATTTTTGCACTTTGTCTCAGTGCCTTGCTTCAGAACTCGACATGCATCATATTGCTTCCCCGTTGCTCTTCGGCATGGGAAAAATCTCCTAAACTGGGAGGGGGGGGGGTGTTTCCCAAAATAGGGCGCCCCTTTTGACCTATATGAACTCAAGGCCAGCCATGGCAGATTTTTGCCATCGACACCTGCACAAGAAGAACCTGCTTGTAGCGCCCTTCGGGGTTGTCTTCTCCTCCTACTGCAGAGTCGAGAACGGTCCAGCTCGTGAGGGCGCTCCCTTTTGGGGCCAGTCATGTTGCAAACACCGCAGGTCGCTATGGCCGACCTTCCTCGCAAGCGGCCACTCCCATCGATCTCCGCCTTCAGCCACCGGCTTCACAACTCCGCTCTTGGAGAGCATGCCCATGTTGTTTCCTGCACGGCCCCTTCATCTCCTACTTAGGGCGCCTGCCCATGAACTTCAGCTCCTCCCTTGCCAGAGGACTTGTCCACGACCCAGAGAGAGAGTGCGAAAATACAAATCCATGCATGACCTTATCCCCTTCTCCTTCCCTTCTCCATAGCTTCTCCCTTCCCCCTGAGCTCTGATACCAATATAAGACCTAGGAGACTGTGATACGAGATCCACCGCCCTACCACCCTATGTAGAGACCGGCTCCTAGCCCTAGCCATCATATGGATCCCTAGTCCACACTGGTCCAGTCCGAGCCCCTAGCTTAGCTCCCTGACCCCCTAGGCTTAGGATCCTTGTCTTGACAATATGTTACAATCATCGTGTTCCAACAAACAAAATTCCAAACAAGAAGTTTTGCAAAAGGTTTTGTACTTTTGGATGATGACATATACGGTGGCATAAACACCATCCAAAGCACAACCAAATCATGACATAACATATGTTGAACACATCCAAAGCACAGTCAAAGAGTCTGCTAAAAATAGCCCAGAGCTTCCACAACAATGTTGGGCATATTTGCAATCACCTGCTCCAAGTGATTTTTAAGTAGATCAATGATGTTTTCCTAATGCTATCCAAAAGCATACTTCCCTCATCCACTACATGTGACTCACAACATACATTGAGTACACTAGAAGTTGGGGAGACGTCCCCATGCTACATTCAGTAGAAATAAATAGTCTGCTCAATCAGCACATGTTTATAATAACCTCTTATAAGCGCATTCTAAGAGGCTTGCTTGACAAGAAGTCCTCACTCTTGCACTCATGAAAACAACCCAAAGCATCCTTTCAGAGTTCATTTCTACCTATTTTTCAATCAACACGCTCCAAGTGACAAAGTTCCGGGTGGGAAGAATTTTTTGTGCTTTCAAACATGTCAACCAAGGCCCACCAAGAACGATTTCTTTTGCAACATCCTTAGACTAGAAATCTCATTGTGTTTCTCTTGTCCATGGCAGCATGTTTGTGAAAGCCCTCATGCATTCACATAGGTGCACACCACCTAGGTGATTGCATCTAGAGAAAGACTTATGCTTTGCATTTGGTCCAAATAGCCCAGATCTTCCTTGCCATCATAGCCATAAAAAATTTATCCTAATGCCAGCAAAAGGCAAACAATGCTCATCCACTAGACAAGAATCACGATATGCATTGACCATACTAGCAAAAGTGATCTCAATTAGGGAGATTCCCTCATGTTGCATCCATAAAAATAGTCTGCGTGACCAACCCTATAACCTCCTCTAAGTGCATTCCAAGAGGCTTTTCCTAACAAGAGAAATCCTCACTTTGCATTTGTTGAAACAACCCAAAGCTTCCATTCGATAGACATATGGGCATATCTCGCAATCAACATGCCATTAGCCCACCCAATTTCTGTAAGCAAGCAAGGTGCAGTAATGTGAGATTGTACACAAATGCATTGTACTTTCTAACAAAACAAAATCACCATTTTCAGCTCTCCATCTTCACCTAGCTCACCTTCATACAAAGAATACAATATGTAAGCAGCCCAATCTCTTCTCTGCACATGCATATGTAGTGGAGCTACATACAACTAGTTTCAATCTTCTTTGACTTAGCATGAAAACGCATCAGTTCAAGAATGTACAAAAAAGAACTCTACTTTCAAACAAAGAAACAGTACTATTTCAGCTTTCCAAGTTCACCTAACTCACCTTCATACAATTCAGTAATTATAAATATTAAAACCTAACCCCTTTTTCTTCTTTGCACACATATATGTAGTGGACCAGTTACACCTAAAGTCCACAACTTAGCATGGAGAATGCATCAATTCAAGAATGTCTACAAAAGCACTCTACTTTCAAACAAAGAAAAAAATCTATTTTCAGCTTTCCAACTTCACCTGACTCACCTTCATACAATTTAGCAATTAAATATAAGAAAATTTGACCCAATTCTCTTCTTTGCACACATATGTAGTGGACCAACATCTAAAAGCCACAACTAGACTCAATCTTCTTCAACTTGGCATGGAAAATGTAGATGTAAGAAAACATGCCATCATCGATCAACAACAAGCTCATCACATAGCTCTATAAAACAACATTTGTAACAAATGTAAGCAAAATCAACAAATACATCTTCACACATGAATTTCTAACCCTCTTTCCCCATGAGGATGGATGAAAAACTTGAAAGTGTTGCTCTACCCTTCTACCCAAAATTAAGGAGACCATTAAATAGCAAGCATCAGACAAACTTTGGTGGATCCGTTCCATTAACCACATGCCAATCAAGGCAAGGCCTAAGGAAAAACAAAACCAAGACCGTTCAAAAAATATTGGGCAATCAAGTACTCCTCAAGATCATAAACACTATCATCAAGAGCACTCTGGGTACAAGACCAACTATAGTATAGCACAATTTTACTAGGTCAAGCTAGCATGATTATGATCCTAATAGGCTAGCATAAAGCATGATCCATTGACAACACAAGTTTTGTGGACATTCTTGATAAACCTAACATATGATATCATTCTAACAAGGTATGCAGAAGTACAAAAGCCCATTAGTCTAGATTTGGAAGTGCTAAAAAAACACCATTTATGCATAGAAAATGTAATTTCCAACAACTTGATGATATCTTTGCTCCTCTTATAACGTTAAAAAAAGAATAAGGTACACAATAAATACTTGGTAGTGAAGGAGGTTTCTTATTGTAGTAGGCAAGATGGGAAAACATCACATGGATGAAGGAACTCGTGTTTCCCTAAGCCTTGAAAACAATAACAAGTGGGATGGTCCTTCCCTTAGACATCAACTAGACTTATCTCCACTTGGCAAGAAAACTTCATTCTTCCTTGCCTCTAAAAATATCCACGCATCAAATAGATACATCCTGCGTAGGAAATAAAATGAGTCCAGAAAAAGATTTGCTGATGTTAAAACCAATAGAGGTGTATTATGACACAGAGTGTTGTCATCCCTTGTGGAAAAGAATATGAGACGAGTCCTTCTTATAGCAAAATTTGTTAGATATTACTTGTAATGGAATCTCCTCACAACGCAGTGAAGGCAACAAAGGCCATACCAATATTGAAGTTTTCATATCAAATTCCACATTGAGAGGGATACACTCCTAATGAGGGTCCATAAGGAGTGTCTTTAGCAAGGTAGAGGTGATGTGCCATTAAGGCCTTAAGGAGGTGATTCTTCTCGGTACAACTTTCTTGGGACACTCTCTACATCAAAAATGAAAGAAAAGCGAGATCTATCATCTATTGTTGTAGTGAGAAAGTGTTCTTTTCTTTAAAAAAATAGTGAAGCTTTTAACCATAACAGTAGGTGTTTTTTGATTGGAGGAGAGCCATTGTAGCAACAACCCTTAAAGCACCCTTTCAAGACCCCAAATTTTTCCTAATGCATGGTTCACCAATTATTCTAACTATGAGGGTGTTGCCTGTTGATGCTCTCAGCTTATCCATTCTCCAGTTTTTTGTAGGAATGTGGAGAAGATTCTCAATGTGACAAAGCCCTTTGTGGATTTTCTACGGTTGGTGGACAAAGACTCATACAACCCTCAATAACTAAAGTCCTTACATATTTATCCGTGCTCTATCTACCCATGGTTAACTCCAAAGACAACCCCCCCATCCCCCTTTCCTATATAAACCCAGTAAGAGATTGTATTTTTTGCCCTGATGAGACCAGTAATGGTCGAAACGTGTTGGCCATGTCGAATGCAATGTCTTCAATCAAATTGTACATTTATCCCTCTTCCCTAATTTTTCCGCTCTATTTCCTTAGAAAGTTTCGCACGCTTGGCTTATTTTATTATGTAATTTCATTCAAGAGAAAGGTAGTGTGGAAGGAGGTGGTTGGGTATGCCTATTGTAATGGTGCCGGTGAGTAGTGGGAGATGTCTTGGATGAGACGGGTGAAGAGGGCGGGTGTGGTAGGGTCAATATACCATTGCATGTCATTTTCAGGCACCCAATGCAAAAAATGAATGCAACATCCCCCAATGTATTTGTGATGCGCTTGTGAAAGCTTTGTCTCGGCCATTCCTGTAAATACAATAACAAGTACAATTAAAACATAACAAATGCTAAAAAGTGAAGATAGAGAGACATAAACATTCAGCTTTGTCTCGGCCATTCCTGTAAATACAATAACAAGTACAATTAAAACATAACAAATGCTAAAAAGTGAAGATAGAGAAACATAAACATTCATGTAGTGAGAACCACTTGACTATCTTCAAACATCCCTCTGATCTGAGACACAAAGAGCATCTAGTATTGACAATCATGCTATTCTTTTCCCAAAGTGAGAGAGAGAGAGAGAGAGAGAGAGAGAGAGAAGAAGAAGAAGAAGAAGAGAAAAATATATACACACAAAGAAGGTGAGAAACATGCACATGTGCAATCCAATCGTATGAGACCTCCGTCTCTAACACAAATCTAAATGTTTCAATGAAAGTGATGATAGATTTCTATCAATCAAGCCATTATTCAAGTGTGAGAACATGTCTCCAATACAACATAACAGTTGACTAATTTTGAAAACACGATTCTAGCATTGGGGTGTAGGTCAAACACGATAGCTACGATGATCTCAAAACATGACACATGCAATACATCTAATATCTCAAAACATGACACGTGCAATACATCTAATATCTCGCACAATAATTTGAGAGGAAGAGAAGAAAACTTTCAACTAAACGCTTGTCTCACCGTTTAAGATATTAGATAAATAACATCTACACTCTCAAGCTACGATATCATATATAAAGAGAAGATAAATTTCAACTCTACATTCTTTTATCGTTGTTTGAGATAGAAGATGTATAGCGCATGTGAAGTATTCTTGTGTCGCAAAGCTCTATGTCATGCAGATTGTGATGTGCAATCTAGAATTGTTGATGTAGTCTGTGAAGTGTGAGGCAAGCATCCATCACAGTACATACTATACATCTACCTATGCTCATCTCTAAAGTGTGAGGTCTTGCAAAGCCTCTAACATGGCTTGAGTGAGACTCTATGCTCCATACCCACCCTGGAGCTCCCTAAACCCTCCTACGTCTGTGACTGCAAGAGTCTAACACAACATAGGATAGGGTATCTATCCACCCCCCTAAACCCTCTCGGAAGTGTGACCCTAGAGGTCCAACACAAGGTGGGGTAGGGCAATATCCAGTCTACGACTCTTAGCATTATTGTAGTGTGACCGTTGGTCCAACACAACCAATGAATATTCTACATACCTACAAACTAGCCTTCAAGGGTGAGATAACAAGGCTAGCACCAAGACATACGTTTGCTAGATTTTTCATGGTGAACACAAAGAAGTTACCTAAATGTAGTTGATGACGGTAGGTAAACTACTGCTATGTTGTTTATGTTGCTACTGCTAGTAGAAAATCTCTCACACAAGACATAAGAATGAGCTTTTGATCAAAACTATCGTTGTTTATCACAATATGTTTTTTATGAAAAAGAAATTCGATAAAAAATAGGCTTAAATTATATGGGGGTACGCATATAATATGTATAAGTGGTGTTTAATTCTGTTTATAATGTTTAGATTTGTTATACGGCCATATAAATGCAACTTAGCTATTGAGAAGTGTCTGTGGAGGTTGAAAGGTTGTTGATTGGTTATCGATAGGTTGTATTGTCTCCATGGGTCTATTGATGAGTTTCATTCCACTTTAGCATCTTAAATGTCCAAATTTGGCTTTGAATTGAGATGATGATGTTGCATTGTCCATTGTAACAGCATAATGGTGAGGTTTGCTCTTTATTTATTATGAGTATGTACAAGAGAACTAAATAAGTGAGGATCTAAATTAAGGTCTAATACCTAGTTGACCAAAGAAAAAAACCATTGGAAAAAAAGTATCTTTGGGATACATGCATTTTTAGAGTACTTATTAGCATGGGAAATATTAATAAAGTACTAATATCTGTTGATGGATATAGAAATACAATGGTAGCAAATATAAGAGTAGCATTATGAAAAGTTTTTTGCCTACTGTAGTCCACTCAAGGTGCATAGATGGAAGCAAAAAAGAGTGTCTAGTGCATGTGTCCAATGATGGACATCCTATATGCATACATAGAAATGCATTCAAATTAATATGCCATGCAAGAGAGATTTTGAGAGGTTCTTCAAAAAGAAGGTGTAGCTATAAAAGCATCTATTGTGACTTTATAAGCTCGCACCCCATTAAGAAGGGTTCCATTGTTGTGCTCTCATCATACTCTGCATTGTATGTGAGTGCAGGACTCTACGCCACTCCACCATTATTATTAAGCTAATAGACTTCGAGTCTTATGCTCATCTCTTCCAACATGAGCGACACAACTTAGATAAGCTCAACTTTTCTAGCTTGAGTGTAGGCCTAATAACTATGACCCTTGGCACAGAGTTTAGTAAGATTTGAAGCTTTGGAACTAACACTTTGCTCATTTCATGGCTCAACAACCCAACTCTAACTATGCTGAAGAGTTTTTTCTTGCACCCTGGCGACTTGACTTTTTACATTCTTGTGCTTATCACAAACATTCCTTCTAGTACAAGTAAGCTTGAATCCTCAAAAAGTGGATTACAGAAGGACCAAGTTGGCATTGAAGGTTTCATTTTCCATTCATTAGGAGATTTTGGAGGTCTTTTAGAAGGCCATAATGAAGAGAGAGAAAGAAAGCACATGCAATGAGCAACAATGCAATGTAGCATATAAAATACATGAAATAAATCAAGAAATAAAATAAGACATTCTAAAATGGAAAGAATTTAAAATTATTTGTAAGGTAATATATTCTTTTTATGACATTAGTGGTTCAATATGTGGACCCGCTGCCAAGAGACTCTGATAGCCATCAACTCATAGTCGTCAAGGTACTGAAACATAATGATTTAAAATTTATCATTCTTCTACCATTAAAAGCTATCTCTCCATTAAGAAAGCTTTCAAAAGTCATCCTCCCTCCATTACAAGCTATCTTTCTTCTTACACTCAAAACTATGGCTTCTTCTACGGCCCTTTTCTAAAAGCTCTAGGGGTTGCTCTACTCTCTCCCCAACTAACCTCATTATGAGTCTACCAAGAAGGCCAAGCAGTAGCATAAGCTCTATTTCCATCTCAAACTCCCTCATTGTAGATAATCAGCGGCAAGACCAGAGGATAGGCAAAGGTTCTTGGGTTCTTGTGCAAGCCAAGAAGAAGAAAAAGATTCTATACAACAACTCTTTTTCATTTTGCACATAGAAAGCAAGATTGTTGGATCTCAAAGTGTTGGTAAGAAGACTGTAAAAGATATTTTAGTTCAACATGTTTTCACTCACTCTTATGCGATTTCTCATGGCCATAATTTCTTAATGGTACATCACATACAATGCAACTATAAGTGGATTCTTATGCTTCTTTGTGTTCTCTTTCATTTGGAGGTTTCTTTTTTCTTACATTTATCTCTTACTCATGCTTCTTCATATGAGGAATGGGAGCCACTGGAGTATATTATAGGCCTCATTTCTGTAACCCATGCTCACATTGGATAATTTATAGTATATGGGAAGAACTAGCAATAGCCTTGCAGATGAAAGCATATTCTTTTACAACCAATTCTATCAACTCAACCAAGAGAATAAAAAAGGAAAATTGGTAAAGGCTTCTTTACCAACCAACTGAAACTCCGTGGACTGGCCAATTTTGGACACAACATTGAGTGAGTCATTATGGAGTAAGGATGTTCAAAGGTCTCTCCAAAAATTTGTATCCACTAAATTAGTGAAGGCTTGCAAATTTATGTCCTATTAGTATATTTATTGAGCTTCTTCGCACCTATCATGTATTCTTGGTCAAGAATGGCATGTGAAAGAGGTGGATGAAAAATGCTACGAGATTTCACTTGACACTCTGGTTGTCAAGTATATGATTGTCACTCAATCGCTTATCATCTCATTTTGGTAAAAATATTCTCACTTTGTTGAAAGTTGTTGTGTCTATTGACAGAGAGTCGACATGTTTGGAGAATAACATTGTCATAGATGTGAAAGTAGTGGATAAAGAACTTAACCTTGTGACAATGATAACAATAAGGGGGAAATTCAACCTGATTCAAATCCAATGTGACATCGTGAACGAGACTACAGACAACAAGACCTCAATTTTATCTCTTGCTAAGCGGATGCAAAGTAATGCAACAAAGAAAATAATTTTTTTTGCAGAGATCTTTGTGGCCGTTCAAATCGTGCCAATGTAATATATCCTGGAAAAATCTATCTTTTCTTTAAATTCAAAGCTTTATTTCAATCGTGAGATAAGAGTGATATGCATCCAAACTCTCTCTCTCTCTCTCTCTCTCTCTCTCTCTCTCTCTCTCTCTCTAACACATCATTGGTACCACCATGACAAGTACAAAGAATCATTTTAATGTATATAGCTAACATTACAAAGTGTATTTGCAAATACATATTCAGAGGCACTCAAGGAGCTTACATATAATTCTTACAAATATGGGATCAAAATGTCGTCTAGGTAGAAATCATATTCATGTCCTTGAAATGAGGGTGAGGAGAGAGTTGTGTTGGGTGGATTAAGCAAACCCTTATGTGGTGTTGCATATATCAATAAAGTGTTATCAACATCAAGGAGCACTTGGATTTTGGAAAAAGGTTTGTAAAATAGGTGTATATTGGGCTTTGTAGGGTGGTAGTGGCCCTCAATGGCAATATAGTGCGTTTGGCTATACAAAAAATAAAATCTTGATCTCTGAATTTTGTCTACATTACAAACTATGGCCATGAGGGGCTGAAGGATTTGCTGTTGCATTGAAGACCAAATTGCAACCGTGAATTTGTGCTTCTTTGATGACTTTGTCTGGTATAAGGTCTTGTTGAGCTCTTGAGATATTCATGCAGCTTGTCCGTGAGTGTAGTTGACCTTTGGTTGACTGATAGCCAAATCTTTGTATAGTCTGTGTAGAACCTTTGTGCAAGAAGAAGATCCTTTGTAATCCATCTTGGGTTTATATCTTCTTGAGTCTTGTGGTAGACTTTAGCAACATTCGATGTTGTTTGTCTATATTGCCTCTTCTTAGTGGGATATTGTTGAGGTTGATACTCATTTGTCATTCTGCTCTGGGAGAGTCTTGATTACACTTCATATACTGTGATCTTTGGTTTTGGTACCCATATCTATCTGTTACCTATGTAGTATTCTTGTTCTTCCAAAATGTAATGTGATGTTATCCATTTCATGTGTTTGTCTTTTTGTGTTGATATTCCGTCTTCAAAAGAGTAGTAGCCATGACTTGTAGCCATACCTAGGATTGCTCGGCTATCCTGCTTGGATGGAGTAATCTTGAGTATTCTTTGGATGCTATCTAAAACCATGGTGCATTGTGCTTCTTTATACATTAGAGCATTGCATCTGTTCGTTTGCACTATTGATGACTATAGCTATCCTCGTACGTGGTTCTATTGAAGACCTCAGTTTTTCTTTTGCCATGATTTCCTCTTGATCTAGCTAGGTCTCTATGGAAGGTGATTTGAGACTTTGTGTTTCGCTAGGACTTACATCTATTGGTCTTGTTGTCAATGAGTGATAGACCTTTGAAATTCCTGTTGCTTCTTGGTTGTCTGCAGCTTGTTGGATCTCTTTTACTTCTTGTCTTGGTGGCTATGCCTTTTCACTAGCTTCCGTAGTTATTACCTGTTGTGTTCCAATTACCTTATTGTTGCCTAATCTACGTCAAGCTCATCACATTTTCTTTCGGTTGGAGATGAATCTTTTGCAACCAAATTGATCTTGGTATTGGTCTCCATTATTGTACTTGAGGAAGTTGTGTTGTCTTCTATTGGTTTGTCTTCTGCTGGTGACCAATTTTGGTTCTCTTCGTGCTCAATTGTCTCTAGAGATTGCACATCTTGTGAACACTGTATCTCAAAAACTATTTGGGCTAGTGGAATCCTTGGTACAATATCTTTGGTACATCTTTTATTGTCATCACATGAAATTGAACTTCAAGGATCTGTGAATCTATCTAAAGGATGGTGAAAGTGATTCCCCATCATTTTACTTATTTGTTTCCAGACATGAAAATGTATTTTGGTGCATCATCTAGTTGTGATTGATCACATTTTTGCCAAGTGCAAAAATACATGAGGTTCTTGTCCAACAAAAAATCTAGGTTTGCTTTGCTTGACAGCTTTTCTTCATTTTTACCAATGTTGTGGTTGTTTCCCTGGTTTGAACTTTTTTTGCTTCTTCTTTGCTTTGATCACTTGCTTCAATAGATGTTGGCTTAGTTGATTGTGGTACTACACCTTTTGCTTGAAATTGTTGTGCATTATTTACCTACATTTGAGTAGCTTTTGACCTTAAAAGATCCACTATACTATTTGGCAAAATTTGTCTCTTTAGGGGAGATTTTGGGGTTGACCTTTGTGAAGATTTTTGAGCTTAGGGTTCCATTAGTTTTGAGCTATTTGTCACCTATTCTGTCAGTTAAAGGTTTTGCATTAACTTGGGACAATCTTTGACTTTAGTCTTGCCATCCGTGGGGTTTGGACAAGGCCTTGAACTTTCAAGTATTCATTGGCATCTCCAACAACCATATAATCTAGTAATGGCTTCTACTTTGAGCTAGAAGTTCTAAGGCTTATAATTGATGTTGTCTGTAAGGTATGAGCTTTATCCTAGAGTCTTTAGAGTGTGAGTGAATGAGAGAAAAGGTGGAATTATCCCACATGTAAAGGTGTGAGGCTGTAGAGCTACTTAAATCTCCTTTTATGAATAAACAATCATTCCAAGTTTGTATTACATGACTCTTGTCTATGGTGTGGGTTATAAAATTACTCAAGATCGTGTTTATGAGTCCAAGTTAATTTATGTTGGAACCTAATTTGCTTGAGTAACAATCTAGCCTACACACACTATGCAATATTTGTCTATCACCCACCTTAGCTAGCATGATCCCATTCCCATCAAGTGTTATCAGAGCCATGGTGTGCTAGCTAGGTTTGTTGTTATGCATTTGTGTGTTAGTGATTAGCATCTCCATTAGAGAGATTAATATTTCTTAATTATCATTATGGTCCATTGGCATTTTCCATAGCTAGTTGCATCTCTCACTAATTAAGCTCTAATCTAGCTATGTGTGGGCATGTCCTTGGCACACCAAAGAGGCCACTACCCTCCATGGCTAGGTAGGCTTGATTAGGGAAAGGATGAGAATCCATTTTTGTGTTTGCATTTAGAACACATTTGTGTTGATTTATGCTAGTTTGCCTCTTTAATTAATTTCATCAAGTTCATTTTCTCCTTGCATTGGTCACATAACCTCGAAGCTGTCTTCACAAGCTCTCCATAGAGCCTCCAAGGTCTGCAATCCAAGCTCCGGAGCTCCTTCCAACATCACATCATTTTTATGCTAAAATTAGGTTTGGTGTGTGTTTACACTGCATGGCTGAGCATAAAGCTCTATTTTGTGGAAGCATTGCACAATAAGCCGATTGCCATGTGGTTAGATTGCTATCTATAGTGTGTTGGGCCTATATGTTTCGGGCTCAAATCTCCTTACCTAATTTGGGGAAGACGGCCGACTTGGCGGTTGCATTGTGATGAAGTTTGGGTCCGCTAGGGTTGAGGCCTACCATGCCCTTGAGCTCCCATTTTTCCCCTTGAAGAGGACGTGACGTCAAAAAGGGCCTATACATCACCATCGGGTCCAATAAATTATGTCACACACGTGGCCTATTCACACCACACCTTTGCCATAAGCCCTCATTCCCACATGTTGAACACCTCTACAAAGGGCCCGTTCCTACACTCTGGCTTTGGCTCCAAGGAGCCCATAACACCTTTAAGGGGCTGCTCCCACTGAGCTACAGCAAATTTGAAGCCATCAAAATTCAAAACCTTCAAGGGCTTCTCCAAGGCAAATCATTGAGCTTTCTAAAAGCATTTAAAGGCGAGTTTACAAAGCTTCATCAAAAGCACTCAAAGGCATCGTCTAGGCTTCAAATTCTTCAAAGCAAAGCAAAGATCTCTATAGTGAAGGGTGACCACCCAAAAGGTGAAGAGTTACTTCAACAAAGGAGTATTCAAAGGAAAATCTCTCTCTCTCTCTCTCTCTCTCTCTCTCTCTCTCTCTCTCTCTCTCTCTCTCTCTCTCTCTCTCTCTCTCTCTCTCTCTCTCTCACTCTCACGCGCACGCGCATTAAACTCCAAAAGTTTGCAACCAAGCACAAAATTTTTCCATGTATGTTTATACATCTATCATTGAGAAGAATAATGTCATTGTGCACTTGTACAGAGAGTCTCCAAGTGCAAAGACCTCTCCAAGGCACCATGGGGGAATTTGGGAATTCCACCTCAAGGGTAGGGAAATTGGCAACAATAGCATTTGTATACGTATTAGTAGTTTTTGCATCAGTATTTTTAGCATTGCACTTGTTTCTCAATAAATCTCAAGACAAAGCTATGGAAACATTGACATCATTGGCACCAACAAGGTGCGGCTAGAAGACTCCAAGAATGGAATGAAGAAAAGGGGGGAAGATAGGCATGTTTCAAAGACAAAGATTTCTACTTCAAGGGGAGGACTTCTTTTGTCATCCTTTGTGGATATGTATTGACATCCTTTGCAGATACCATGTGCCAACCTTAGTGGATATAGAATCTTTAGTGTATTGTCCTAGTCCAAACCTCAAGGGGAGGATTGCAAGGTATGAGCTTTGTCCTAGAGTCACTAGAGTGTGAGTGAATGAGAGAAAAGGTGGAATTATCTCACATGTAAAGGTGTGAGATTATAGAGCTACTTAAAGCTCTTTTCATGAATAAACAATCGTTCCAAGTTTGCATTATATGTCTCTTGTCTATGATAATCTTGTGATGGGTTAGCAAACTACTCATGATCATCTATATGAGTCCAAGCTAATCTATCTTGGAACCTAATTTTCTTGAGTAAACAATATAGCCTAAACACACTCACTTGTGTGCACAATGTTTGTCTTATCATCCACCTTAGCTAGCACGGTCCATTCCCATCATTGTGGTTCTCAGTACAAGAGCTGAGTTAGATGGATTTGTAGCTCCCCCTTCCTAAGGTGATCACTAAATATTTCTCCATGAGTTAGGTTCAAGACCGTTTGGCTCTAGATTGATCTCATTTTTTGGGGCTGTGAAGGTATATTGTATGTTGTCTTGTCAATGTTTGGGATCTACAAACCTTCTGCATAGTTTTCTATATATCTCCGTGAAATATGAAACATGCCTTCCCAAGTCAAGCTGTAGATAGCATTATCTTTGCCTTGATATTTTCTATCTTGTGGGTCTCCTATGACATGAAGTTCTATGGATTCAAGACCCAAGGCATCATAGACTATAGATTCTCATCTATATCTACATCCATCTCGATCATAATATGTGTAGGCCTCTCAAACATTGGTCTGCTCTTTTTGTACAGTTTCCCTTCTCAGTCTACATAATGTGTATAGGAATTATGTGTGCCATACAATGGTAACATCATATACTACAATATATCTCTTAGACTCATAGATGATTGTACACTTGTGTAAAGCATGATAAAATTTTAACGTGCAAATGATTCCACAAATAGGGATAAGGAAGGGGGAAGCTTTGCAAAGATAAATTGTATTCATTAGGCCAACGTGTTTCGAACCTTATTGGGTCTCATGAAGGTCGAAACACGTTGGCCTAATGAATATAGTTCCTCTTTGCAAAGTTTTCCCCTCCCTTACCCCTATTTGTGAAATAGTTTTCACATTGAAATTTTATTATGTTTTTACACAAGAGGTTTATCTTAACACCCCTTGTCCTTTCTTCCTCCTAATGGGTTGCCCTATTTGCTCATGTAAGGGTTATGTTTTGGAGAATGTCTCTAAGTGGCTACATTTGCAGCTTTATCATATCTTGTGTTCCAAAAAGCAACATCTTCGGGATTTACAATCCCTTATTGTGGATATTTCCTCTCTTTGGCTTTGGTCTCATGATGGCATTCTCTTTACTTTTGAAGTTGAGTCCTTGTATCCTAGTAACCCTATTGCGGAGGGCTTCTTTGCGCTGAAATGTGTCATCAAAAAATCACTTTTTCACTCCCAATAACAACCTCATCCTGGCGGTGGAATCGCTTTTCCTACGCATGTCTATTTTTGTGCCATCTTGAAGATAGAGACAATCTTTTGAATACTCCACCTTTGCTAAAATATGAAATATATGATGATGGTGCTTTTGGCATCTGGCAGGGCTCTTGTAATGGGCTGACCAACCTCCTTGCAAAGTATGGGCATCCTCTACATGAACATACTAATATTTCCACATTTGTTTCCTCTTATGAAGCATTTTTCCTTGATATACACTTTTTCAAAGGGGAGTCTTTCACTAGTTGGGGCATTCTTGATTCCCACTGCCACCAAAAATCATTGAATGCCTACAACTACGTTCCTTGGTGCTCCTGGCACCCTATGCATCAAAATATTTCTTGTTTCCTCTTATGAAGCATTTTTCCTTGATATACACTTTTTCAAAGGGGAGTCTTGGCATTCTTGATTGCCACTGCCACCAAAAATCATTGAATGCCTACAACTACATTCCTTGGTGCTCCTGGCACCCTACGCATCAGAATATTTCCTTCATTATCACAAAGCTTAAGTGGTATATCATTAGAGAAATACTCCTCTCTAGCTTTCTAGCCATACATACTATCTTTTGTTCTGAATTGAGAGCGAAAGGATACCCCACACCCCTCCTTTTATCCTTCTTGAAATGTGTCTCCTATAGCTCCAAGAAATCTCTACTTCTCAAGCAAATGCTTTTGAAGTCCCCCCATCCCCAGTCCGATCCCCAGCCCGCCCTCTATTGTAAAAATACGTTTCTCACCCCTCACCCGAAGCTTAGACTAGAGAAAGCCATCAACAAACCTATTTCTAAGCTACTCCGTTCCAATCGTGAGCTAGCCAATTAAAATAAAATAAATGAAAAAATAGATTAAAACTAACCTGACCTAGTGCTATTGGCTATTGGCGACGCTGACCAATGATGGCAAGGATAGCGTGCAGGCCTGCACAGGGGAGAAGGACAGAGAGAGGGGGTGAAGATGGCGGCACACAAAGGGCGAAGTGTGGAGAGAGAGAGAGAGAGAGAGAGAGAGAGAGAGAGAGAGAGAGAGAGAGAGAGAGAGAGAGAGAGAGAGAGAGAGAGAGTGGGCATGTGTATGTGTTTGGTCTACCCTCCAAGCGCGGAAAGGCCTTAATGGAGGAGGTGGGTGGGTGTGGTGTTGTGTCACACCCTGCAAGCGAACAGAGAGAAATAAGTGAGGTGGCGGGCTCAACACACAAAGAGAGAGAGAGAGAGAGAGAGAGAGAGAGAGAGAGAGAGATTGAGGAGTGTGTGTGAGTGGTGTGTATCTCATTTATTCAGCGCCAATTAAGATCATGTCCTATGTGAGTGTGAGTGGGTGGTGGGCTACACATACTAAGCACCATTTTGAGTAGTGAAAGGGAGAGAAAGAGGGAAGAGAGAGAAATATTTTAAGCGGATAGAGAAAAGGAGAGGGAAGAGAGAGAGTTCTTAGCGCTGAGAGAAAGGGGAGGTGCAAGGAGAGAGAGCGTGGATGGGGAAGAGAGAGAGTGGCAAGGAGAGAGAGTGAGGGAGGGTTTTTTTCGTTGAATTTGATTTTCTGTCGAAGTTTGAAATTTACCACCAAATTTGCCAAAGATCATCAAATCTTTGCCGTGTCATACACCAACGCTCATGAGCAATCACGGGCTTTTGTAAGGGCAAAATTTTCAATTGTAATTTTTACATCTTTGAAAATGTCAAAATTAGCTCGTAAGTTAGCCTAAAAATTTAAAAATCAAAATTTTCAAAAAACAACCTAAAGATTTCCACAAACCTCAAAAAATCATCAGTATTTGCATTTGCACACTTTCAACACGTATCGCAATGGCGCCAAAAATTTTTGGGGGTACCATCATAACATAGCTCCAATGACCAACATATAAATGTCAATCTGGAGTGATGAGTTCCCCGGCTAGGGCATGGAAACACTCACATGATCATTGAGCTAATCATGAGAACACGAATAGTGACTCTACGAGGTGAGCTTCTTGGCCTATGGAGGAGCTAAGCCACAAAGATTGGCAATTTCCACATCCACTTCTCTTCACCTCAATCAACTCAATCACACATACTGATGATTGCAATGATGCACAATATCATTGATCCCATCATGCAACACACTAATCACAAGCGCACACACATAGGTCTATCAAGCATCCTTGCTCCAATCAAACCTACATGCATACACAAAGAGTAAAAGGAAATCATATAAGATTAGAGAGAGATTAACCACTAATTAGTTAGATTCAGTGAATCAAAACATCACACACACACACACACACCTCTCATGAGCTCTCACTGGAGGTGGTCTCAACAAATGAGGTTGAGAACCCTAATTACATTTACACATTGCTTTATATACCTAGGGTAAAAGTGTAAAATGTTCGGGTGCCTAAGGCCTTTAGAGCTCCACAAGTTACTCTATCTACAACTTAGGCACAATAACTGACATAATCTTTACAGGTTGGAACTTTCATTGAGCCCGTAACACATTACAATGGCTTGAAGTAAATCGAGAATTTACAATACACGGCCATTTGAGAAAATGCGAAAATGCGTAACTCCAATCTTTATTGCTTCTTCATATTCATCCTTGATGTGGAGCCACTAGGCTTGGGCCTTTAGCAGATTGTGTTAGCTGATGTCGGCTCAGTTTTAACACAAACCTTCATTCAAAATCTACATATACTCAATAGTGTGTGCCCATGATTTTTGGATAATATCTATTAGGGGGTATCTCATGAGATGTCCCCCTTTCTAATCGAAAGCAAAAGTGAGGAGCATGACAGGTGGTGGAGTCAACGTGGACAAATGTGCGTTGATGACAAGTGTTGGAGACACCTTCAGGTGACAAGAAAGGTAGCATGAGAGAGTAGGAGGGGCATGGTGAATGACCCTACAAGACAGAGGGCAGGAAGACATCGGGAGCAAACCTCGATATATTTTTCTTCTTCTTCAAGGGGTTGCTGATATGACATCAAGAACATTGTATTATTACCGCAAAGGCTCCAAAACTCTCATGGGCATGTGGGTGAGCTCAATTCTTGATGATGATAGCGTCACTTTATTGTGGTTGTGCTTCTATAAGTGGGTTAGTTAAGCATCTGAGAAGATTCTTGGCAGTATATACAAAATTGAGCTATTATGTAGTATTATCTTCTTCTTGAAATTCTAAATCACATCACTCATTGAATTTAGAAAAACCTATAGTATTGACAGCTTGAAACCCTTCTAAAAATTTCATCCGAGAGACTCATAAGCTATGCATCTTCTTTCTTTGAAGAACCCTTCGAGCATCACACAAAAAATCTTAGGTGTATGCATTGAAGACCCTTCTTCAATCCTCTCACCTTCTTCCAAATATCTCTGCATAATACTCTACATACTTTTCAAAGATTGCGTCTATTTCCCTAGCCATATCATCATAAGCCGTCAACCTGATGGTAGAACAAAATTGCAATTCTTGTTGTACCTCCTCTAAATGAACACTTCCATCGTTATTGTCTTCAATAATTAGATAAAAGACAGAAGTTTATCCCCATCACATAACTCTAACTTTGACATAGAGTCGGAATCCTCTTCTTGATTCAAGTCATTCAGATGTATACCTTTCCAATCAATCATAGATAGATGCTCATAAATACGCTTGCAATTATTCTGTGGCACAGATCCAAACCCCATTCATGCTCTAAATACCGTTCCAATCAATCATTGATAGATGCTCATAAATCTGCTTGCAATTATCCTGTGACACAGATCCAAACCCCATTCATGCTCTAAATATTGTTTGCATACCCATAGACAACCCAAACTCTTAGAACCATGTATAATAGGCACATCATGGAAAGCATTCTTATTTGTATCTTCACATGAACTAGAAATATCACCTGAAAAACCGCCTCCGAATAGGTTTCTTGCCCTACTATTCCATCCTCATATGCCACCTTAACTTGTATAGCACCCAACCATAAATACTTCCTTGTCTTCACTTTGAGAGTTTTGAAGCTTCATAGCTTCATTCCTGATATCCCAAACTTCCCATAAAGAATATATTATACTTGCCAACACAAATTCAATTATTTCCTCATCAATAGCCCCAATAATGGCTTGTCAAATAGATGCATTTGAAGCAGCTTCAAACTTTGCTTCAGTGCAAAACCCTCTTTCATGATTGCTTTGGCAAAATTCATCCCAATTTCGAGCAAAATCTTTTGCAAACCCTTGAATTTGTCACTAAGCACTAGAATCACTAGTTGTTCAAAAGCCCACCTCTACTTCATAGCAACCAATGTAACCTTCGGGATCATATCCATCAAAACATTCCTCTAGATTTCTAGCACCTCGAATGCTTCTACAATTGTATCATCCATCGCTTTTTGATTTGTTGCAAAATCTCAACTATGTCTTTTTTCCTTTACTATTGAAGAAAAAAAATAAATCCTTCCATCATTGGTAGAATCTCTACCTCTGCCATATCTCTCCTAAATTCATGTTTCGGCTATTTCAGGTCAGGTTCACCAAATGTCTGGTCGAGAGGAAACTTGCACGAGAATATTATGTACTATTATAGTTGGATATGCATTGGGCTTCTACTACATGAATTCGAGACAAATCAACTCAATTTATACTATGAAACTTTCTTTAAAGCCCCAAAAATATTCATTGTAGTTAGTTCACAAAAACCCAATTACGTTGATTTTATTACACATTGTAAGATTACTGCTTGCTTTGATTTACACTAGTCATTGTGAATCCCTGTCCTAACTCTGAGTTTTCCTCTCCATTTGAGAGTGTCCTCCAAAATACCCTATAATAGCACAAAGTCCCTACTTAAAGCTCTTAGGTTTCTCTAAAAAGCTACAAAAAACTCGTCCCTAAAAGCTAGAACAACTCACCCTTAAACTAAGTTTCTCCAGTGGTTTACAAAACCATGTGGGAAGCTCTCCTTGATGGCATGGTAGTCCGACATCAAGTAGCACCAAATATGTTGCTTTTGGAGCTAAAAAGCTTTTCCCCGTGGCTTTCTAGTGCTTTTCTTGTTCTAGCTCAATATCCCTCGAGCCTTCTCCTCATCAATACAAGTCCATGAGGCCATGGTAGCTCTACTCTACGCTACCTATCTAGTGCATGTGACCTTTTAGTCTAATATTTTCACATTCATTTTTCAATGTTTGGGTGGCCATTGAATGGTCCAAGCCCAAAATGCCCTAGTGCCAAATGAATAGTTGCACAATATGGTAGATCCGATCAATGCCCATTGAAGATCCAATACTAATTATCCTCTGAAACAAAAATCCACGTGCTTTCAATATTTTTGTTTTGATGGTTTGTGAGTTGACGCTTCCATTGTGACTTGTCAATTTCCATAGGTAAACAAAGCCATGCTAAGCACATGAGGGACTCTAGTAAGGTTACATTTGGGTAGTGGATATCATTTTGTTTACAATAAGTTTAGATCCTTGGAGAAGTTTCTTGCTTCTTAGGATACTCAAAGGTAAAATATCACCCTTTATGTAGCCGCGAGTCTTACCACACACCGAGCAATCGGAAAAACCGAGCAAGAGGAAAGAGAGAGAGAGAGAGAGAGAGAGAGACCTAAAGGCAGTGTATGGGATGGGGTACCTACAATGAGGCCTAATGGGGACAAGGGCAGGACAAGGGGACAACAATGCCTAATTTTCTACTCCAAAGGACACCACATTGGTGCAGCATGCTTTCAAACAAGTAATCTTGGCCAGCATGATGGGATGTCAACATACTTTTGGCCAACAATTGGACCACCTTTTTATGACATTTCGATGGTGGCAAGCATTCAACCACAATGACCAATAGTGCCACAATGTACATGGTTGGCACCAAGACAACGAAATTGTATGAGAAATGATAGAAATTATATTTTTGAGCTCGGCATAAGAAATAGCTTGATCTTCATCTACTCTTTCTCCTCTACCATGCACCAGACACTCCATGAAACTGTCCCGCGGCAGTGCAAGAAAATTTCATGGAATGTTCCATGCTTCCAAGGTGTTAATTTCATATAGCATATGGACTGCTATGCTCTTCTTTATTGCCTTATTTGATTTTTTTATCGGTTATTGATATTATTAAGTTCATTAATTTACCAAATTCTCTTCTATCCCCCCCTTTTTGGCTCACAATCTTGATGATACATCCTCAACTCCCCACGGTCTCCTCACCACCGTCTTTCAACAACATTTCACACGTGCAATTACTGCAATCGGGTGCACTTAAAGCCCTCACCTTTACCACTTACACGCTAGCTAAACAACACGTAAGCTAAAAATTACTTAAGTTTGTGATTATTTCTTCCCAAATCAAACCTTGGGCTCTTCTAGCTTAGATGATACCAAAAAGTTTGTGTGATTGCTTTAGCGTATCATGCTTAGGACACAAATCCTCTAAATCTATTGTCTATCCTAAGAGCAGCATGTGACCTTATTAGAGCATGCAAACATTTCACAAATGTGAATGAGCTCCTAGGTTGAATGTTCAATAGATCACCTATGGGAGAAGCAAAGCTATTGGAGGGGTGCAATGGCAAAGCACTCTCCTACTTCCTCTCAACCAGTCAGACACACGCTCTACTTGATTAGTCTAGCTATCTACTTACACACTCATACATACAAACACTAGTGGAATAACACAGAGTACAATGCATAGCCATGGCAAGCAAGCACAAACATCAACACAACTAACACACACACACACACACACACACACACACACACACACATGCATGCAGATGAGTGGCCATGTTTGCGTACGCAAACCACACGCACACTCAATATGCAAAGCATGCAAGCAAAGCAAGAATGGTCAACACACAAACCAGCAAAAAGCAATTAGAGACTAATGAAGGAGATCAGAAGGAGAAGATGGAGCTTCCGTATCAAAAATCTCTCAAGCTTCTTTAGTCCTTTTGACCTCACAAAAAGCAGACTTCACATTGTACAAAGGAGATAAGGAGAAGATGATGAGACTGCATACTAAAGCTCTTTAAGTTCTTATGGCCTCACAAAAAGGTGAGTCCACATACTACAAAATATCTTTGTTAGCTGGTTACATATGCATTCTTCGGGCGTCCAAAAAACTAGTGAGCACCTTACTAAGTCACAATTAGGCTCAATGCACATAAAACTCGGAGCTTTTAAAGAGCCCAATTTACAACATACAACACATTCTCAAAAATCTACAATGGATAATTTCCCTTTAAACTCCAATCTGCCACTCACTTTGATGGTTGTAACTTGCATCTATGTAGTGCCAAACCGATATACTAACATGAAAACGCATGGCATAGCCCTACAGACAAGTTTCATAGACATTGGACGCAGCATTACCCACAAAGGCACAAAACTAGATGTGAATAGCAAAGAACCAACCAATTCATCTATTTTTTTCCCACCAACAAAAACCACAATCACAGTATTGTGTTTGAACTATGCATTCCCAACACACAGTAGCTTACCATTGTCAGGACATAATCAAGTTACAAAGTTACAACCTACCTGATGCAGACATTAGAAGCTACTCCATCATGAGGCAATCAACGTAAGAGAAAGGAAATTATTATTCAGACAAATCTTTGTAAAAATGCATAGTGCTTACATATGCAGGATCTCTTGTATATTGTGTAGATTGTGATCGAAACAACAAATTGCTGGAAATGTGATGTTGGAAGCATATCACAATCATCAAGATATAACTTGGTCGAACATTGCACCATCTTGGAAGTACACGAGAGAGAGAGAGAGAGTTGGAAATGCAATTATTTTGGTACTGCATGCTTCAGGATAAACTATGTGATTGAGTTTGAAAGATAGTTTGCTCTCAAATTGCCAAGAGGAAGAAATTACAACGCAGAAAATAGGAGACGAGCAAGGCTTTGAGACAGTACACGACAGAGCAATAAACTCTCCCCCCACCACGTACTGAAATGATTGAATTGAGATAATGCAAGCATAAAAAAAAGGTATGCAACACTAATTCTTTGATAACAGTAAAGCACACATTCTTTCATAACCCAGATCAATTGGATCAGTCGCACAACAGGCTACATTGCACTGAAAGGGTCAGCTAACCCACTTTTCTCTCCAATGATGTCATTCAGTGCATTACATGGCCATGGCCATGCAACAATGTCAGCCAACTGTAATATTGGATTACACTTCACTACATAAATAGCCTAACTCAATTAAAAAAAAACAGCAAACTTCGTTACATCATTGTCCTGAAGCACTCTGAACAATAAGTATAATCAAGTCACATGAATGATGTACGCATCATATCATGACAATCGCACATAATCAACCCACATGAATGATGTACTCAACATATCGTGACCCTCTTTGCAACATCACTGGACAAATTAACAAGCTTAGTAACTGTCACCCCAATGCAGTCATATGAAGAATATAAAAAAACCTTCTCAATGCAATACGGTCTACAGATCATGCAGATCATGCGCAAACGCAACCACCAATACACAAGATTTCTTTAGAAGATAAGGTCTACAAGTCATGGGCAAACACAACCACCAAGACACAAGATTTCTTTAAAAGATAAGATAATTAAAAAAACAGATCAAATTCTCTGAAGCCTCAATTGGCTAGAATTGACTCAAAAACAACAAAACTTGCAGGCATATGCCCAGTCAACTGACCATGCCACCGCCTGTCTAAAACCCAAGTCTGCAAAACTTTGGACAAAAACGACCTGACCACCCACACCAGCTGACACTCAGCAACTGCACTGAGGGAAGGACAAACACTGGTGTAGAACTGCAACATTCATTTCTTCTTAGCAGCCGACTTGGTCACCTTCGCACCGGAGGGATCTTTCTTTTCCACTGCCTTAATGACACCGACAGCCACAGTCTGGCGCATGTCGCGTACTGCAAAACGTCCAAGAGGAGGATACTCTGAAAAGGTCTCCACAGTCATTGGCTTGGTAGGAATCATCTTTACAAACCCAGCATCACCATTCTTCAAAAACTTTGGCTCCTTCTCAAGTTCCTTACCAGACCGCCTGTCAATCTTGGTGAGAATTTCAGAAAATTTCACAGCAATGTGAGAAGTGTGGCAATCAAGCACAGGGGCGTATCCATTTCCAATCTGACCAGGGTGATTCATGATGATAACTTGAGAGGTGAAATTAGCAGCCTCCCTAGCAGGGTCATTTTTCGAATCAGAAGCAACAAACCCTCGCTTGAGATCCTTCACTGCCACATTCTTGACATTGAAACCCACATTATCTCCTGGGTGGGCCTCAAGAAGAGCTTCATGGTGCATTTCCACAGACTTCACCTCAGTAGTCAGCCCAGTGGGAGCAAAGGTCACAACCATACCAGGCTTGATAACACCAGTTTCCACCCTGCCCACAGGGACAGTACCAATACCACCAATTTTGTACACATCCTGAAGAGGAAGACGCAGAGGCTTATCAGAGGGTCTCTTAGGCTCGGAAATCATATCAAGGGCATCCAGAAGAGTTGGCCCCTTGTACCAATCAAGGTTGGTTGACCTCTCAATCATGTTGTCACCCTCGAAGCCAGAAATGGGTACAAATGGAATTTTGTCGGGGTTGTAGCCAACTTTCTTCAAGTAAGCTGACACTTCCTTCATGATCTCTTCATAACGAGCCTTAGAGTACTTAGGGGTGGTTGCATCCATCTAATGCCCAAATCACAAAATTTACATGTTAAAAGTATAGCCACCATTATGTAGAAACATAACAGATACACAAAAAACGCTTGCCTTGTTGCAGCAACAAATCATCTGCTTCACTCCAAGAGTGAAGGCAAGAAGAGCATGCTCACGAGTTTGCCCATCCTTCGAAATACCAGCTTCAAAACCGCCAGTGGTTGAATCAATGATCAGAACTGCACAATCGGCCTGCACACACCACCAGTGGTTGAATCAACAATCAGAACCCACAAAATCCCTCACACTCTAGAAACATCTGTAATACCTAGATGGTCTAAAACGTACAAATTAATTACCTGAGAAGTTCCAGTAATCATGTTCTTGATGAAGTCACGGTGACCAGGTGCGTCAATGACGGTGCAGTAGTACTTAGTGGTCTCAAACTTCCACAGCGCAATATCAATGGTGATACCACGCTCGCGCTCAGCCTTGAGCTTGTCAAGGACCCAGGCATACTTGAATGACCTCTTGTTCATCTCAGCAGCCTCTTTCTCAAAGCGCTCAATCACACGCTTGTCAATTCCTCCAAGCTTGTAGATCAAGTGGCCAGTAGTGGTAGACTTGCCAGAGTCGACATGTCCTATGACCACAATGTTGATGTGCGTCTTCTCCTTACCCATGGTTACTCTGCATCAAAGCTCTGCGTGTTAAGCGAAAATCATGCTACCAAAGATCTCGGAGAGAGATCTTGCAGGATGACGAACCTCGTCCTAACGAAATACGTAACGGAGAAGCACAAAAACATATGAACTCGAAGACAGAAGAAATATTATGTAGATGCACCACAAGCATGCAGCTATATCCACACACAGAAAGGAAAGAGAAAGAAGACAGAGACACACAGAGGGCACTCACCTGCGCAAGGCGGCTTCTACTTCCTGTCGAAATGCCTCAGCTCCCGAAAGGAAATATGGAAAACCTAATGTAGATGATGACGCTTTATAAACCCCCTTCTCTATAACCCTAGAGCTCTCAACCGCCGATCTTCGAAGCCAACGTCCAGGATTGTCTGAATGGTGGGCCGTCCGATGGCGGATCGGACAGCGTAGATTCCGCCGCTGCTTGTTCCAAGAAAAAAGGGTGTCCCTGCCGGCCGCCGCACGAAATACAACATGATCTCCAAATTTCTAACTAACCCCATCATGGGCTCACAAGTCATTTCTTTATTGATTATTATTGATGAACTGGCCAGCAGTTCTGGAGGCATTGGAATTTGGAGGGTGGAAATGGGCACTATACATAGTTTGTGTTGTCATGACTCATGGTGGAGTGTGCTAAGAGCCGAGTTGTTCCAGCATTAGCAAGGTTAATAGCGGGCTGTATGAAACCTGGGCGCTCCCAAGCGATGAGAGTGGAGCATGCAAAAATATCGTTGAAAAGGCAAGTTGCATATCAACACCTCATTGGCTTGAGATGGCAAGAATCACGGTCGCTCATTGCTCTTTAGAAAAATAGCTTGCTCCCCCCCTTTTTCAAAGCACTAGCAAGGTTATCTTTTACGTTTGAGAATCCTAGCTTGTTCTTCTCCTCTCGTGAGAATGGAACATTGGAATGTCCTCTCTTCCCATTCCCCCCATTAACCCTCTGTGCGACTCTGCTCTAAGGCTGGGTTCAAACTACCCACGAACCATCAACAAAAGGAGAGTTGAGAGGATGTAGCTACAGTTGATTCGCTGGAAAGAAAATCAAACTTTTTCGGACCCACTCTCCATATAGGCGGCCTCTCGCCCCGGATGATGAAGGTCTCCACACCCTTGTCAACGTGCAATGCGGGGATGACTTGGTCACACCACCATGCAAGCACGCAGTCATTTGATGGAGCCACTCAAGTACACACACTTGTTGTTTCTAGAGGCGGCAGCAATCAAACTAATGTGCAGTGTGAATTCGTGAGTGAGGAAAGGGATCTCAACTCATATGGCGCGTGAGCAGTTTGAAATTGGCCTAAGTACATCCTTGGTGCACTTGTGACGGCTCTCAACACAACTGTTCTCTCACCGACATTTCTTCGTTTATGGGTGACTTGCCCTATTTAAACAAGTAAAATGTGGGTTGCCCTTCAAAAAAAGAACTAAATTATCATAAGATATGAATTGTATTGATGGCAAGCAAAAACTAAAGTTATGGGTTTTTTAACAAGCTGGTTTTTTATGATGAGATACGGGAATAATTCACCGTTAATATTGTTAATACCTTTGCTCCCCCTTGCCTATATTTTTTGCATTTGTGTTGTGGTAGCAAGCAAAAAATCTTCAATTGGACATTAAAATTGGAATTTTGAAATGTGAGTTGCATGGTAATGCAATCTTGTGCATTTAATTAGAATGGCCAACAGACCAAAGGCAGGAAACCTTGTATGGTCTAAAATCTTGCATTTTAAATGTTAGCATTCAATTTGTTGGAATTGGAGTTATAAGTGTTGGTAAGATCGCAAGAAGGCATGAAAGGGTATCTCCTAAGATACCCTCTAATAAAGCCCTAAGCCAAAATTGGCACAACCTACTAGCTCTATTGGCACTACTCGATCACTCTTCTCATTACGTAGAATCTCTACAGATTTTGTTTCAAGAATCGTTGCATTCTTGGGCATGGTATTCAAAGCTCACAACTAGGCGTCGACCTTGCGTGTAGTACAAATCGGTTTTGTCTCTGTTGAGATGACCAACACGCCCGATAGTGCCTGGTGCTTGAGAAGTGCACGTTTACCATTAACAAGAAGGAGCACCCCAACCCTCCTTTTGATGAGTACGCGTGTGCACGGATGCGTGCGTGCATGCAAGGAAGGGGGAAGAGCACAAGCTGGTGTGGGTGGAGTAGCCTCACGAGACCTAAGATGAGGAGCTCCTTATTCTCATATGTAATGAAGAATAAGGGTATGTACACATGTGGACGGGTGGCCGAACATTGACGTCCAGACGGGCGAAAGACGTAGTGCCTTTACCCCAACAATCTCCCATTTAAAGGCGATACGTCGATAAGTGAGACCTACTAGCTAAACTACTAGTATGTACAAGAAAACAGGTGAGAGACTCTCTCAACCTATGCCCACGACTGGCTCACTCTGTCAATCTACACACAATCGTATCAGCTCTGGTGGTAGGCTAGTGTGCATACTCACGCTAGAGCCTACATGTAAATCCCACTGACAACTTTGTATGGTTTGCAAAGCTCCACGAAGCATCATGCTAGTGTCAGCCACCGTACGACTGACAATCCCAGCTGCAAATGCTCCCACTGCAGCTACTAGGTCGGGCCTCGAGAGTAACAAGTTGAACATGAGACGCCCGAACGCTGACGAAATCTGCACAAGAGTGGTTGTACTCGCCTCCCCTGTGCTATCTGCAAAAGTTGCATCCTCAAGACTACCCATCACGTATGGGTGTGTCAACACCGACACTGGGGAAGCTACATCCCTCTCACCCATAGGCAAAACTGTGCATCCTTGCACCAACTCATCAACCTCTAACATGAGCATGTCAAAAAACTCCATATCTGTCAGCTCTATCTGTGTCTCTAGGGAGCAAACCTGCTCTACCTCTGCATGCACAAAGTTTGACAACACCTGTTGTGTCTCACTAGAGCACTGCCGCTCTATCTCTGTCTCTAAAAAGTTTACTAGCACGTCCTACACAGCTAAATGCTCTATCTCCTGAGCATGATGGAAATCACTGGCGAAAAAGACACATATCATCTCTCGCTCAAAGCATGCTAGCAACAAAACCGAGATTACGCTGTCAGGAGTTTTTTGGAGCAAGGGATTGCGCATATGTACATATACATGCATGGTGCATCAAATAAAGAATTGCCCATTTTCCAGAGCCAGGTGGTTACGTGGGGCCCACATGTGTACAGGTAGGACAAGGTGTACATAATGCATCGATTTTCAATATTACCAGTACCAGTGTGTTTTTTCTACAATAAGGAGAAGTTGGTAGCGTGTAAAACTTCTTGAGGAAGCTATCCGCGGGCCGACGACATGAGGTAAGCAGGTGCGTCAGATGGCATCTAGTGGCGTCAGGAGGCCAAATGGGGTCAATACTTGCACGAGGATAAGTACAGACACAACGTGGATGTTTTCTTGTGAGAATTATACAGAAAGGTCATCATGAGGACCACTTTTTGGGGCCACTTCACGTGGTGGCGAGATGCATTATTGGGAAAAAGCTGAGTGCCAGGTGTGCGAATGATGCAAAAAGGTGACAACTATGCACTGCGAGGTCAGTTTTTGGCCTGTTCGGGGTCCGTTTGAGGTCATCTAAAAGGCCAAGGGTGCCCAACTAATAAAGCTAAGTGTGGGAACTGAAAAAACGGAGAGAAGACCAGAAAAAACGTGGAGAAGAGAGGAGGAACAGCCGCAGCTGTGTTTTTGCTCATTTTGGAGCCTGTTTTGGCCGTAAACTGCTCATCCGAGGTCCGATTTGAGCACTTTGACATTGTAGACTGGGGTTTTGGGCCGTTCCGGACGCGATGGCGCTGTCCATTTTGCCAAATTCCTCACTCTTTTTCTGCTGTTTTTCTGTGTAATCTTCTCCGGTGAGTGAAGCTTCTTCTCCAATTTGTGATTGTATGTGGTATCTTTTACCCATATTGTGTGAGTTGTTTGCCCCATTGGTGTTGGCCCAAGCTCATTTGTATCTAAACATCAGAAGTTCTCCTCTTTTGAGCTGAGTTTTTGTGTGTGTGTGTGTGTGTGTGTGTCTCTCTGTGTGGAGTGGGCAAGTGGATAGTCTCTCTCCTCTCACTCCAGAGGTGTGTTCCCTGTCTCGGCCAGGTGTGTTGTGTAAGCCGAGTGGTGCCCCATAGTGTGTGTGTGTATCTTCCCAAGAGTGTGAGTCGGGTCGTTATAGAGGCGCTGTGTGTGTTTTCATCCCGCTCACATTCTTTTGGCGCCCCCACGGAGGATCTTCTTCGAGTACCTTCTGCTTCGAGCTTCAAGCTTCGAGATTCAGGGTTACAGGTTACAAGTTACAGGTTACAGGGACAGGTACAGGTACAGGTGATTCACACAGGTACAGGTAGCTGGAGTACAGTGATATACTAGCAGTGATGTCACTTGCAGTTGTTGTGGGAATGCATCACTTGGCGCCTATTTGAGCGCATTGTCTGTTGGATTGTACGTTACTTGTGGAAACTGCCATTATACGCATTTGTGGAGCCATACTTGGTTGTATTTGGCAGTCACAGCCATTTCTGAGACTTGGTCTGGAAGATAGTCATTTCTGAGACTTGACTATACGCGATTTGCATTAGCCTTCGTGTGAGGGTCGATAGCGTGAGGTTTTTATTGAGCTGGGGGATTCTCAAATGTAGAGATCCTTTCGGTGATACAGGTAGCTGGAGCACCCTTTTTGTGACCTCGTCATAGGCTATGTACTAGTGAGTCCTACTTGATGCTCGGGTTCTATTGTTGACAGTTTATGCATACATAGACAGTCTATATTTTGGGTTCCTACTGCTCTACTTCTGGGGAAACTCTGTCGAAATTTTTCCAAGTTATGATGGCTGGTTTTTTGGTCTTTTGAGCCATTTATGTTGTTATGCTGCTGAAATTTTGGCAAAATCAGAGGATAAGTCAGGTGTGCCTTCTTGGGAGCTACTTGGTTGGCTTTAATGGATGATCAAAATGGACCTCAGTTCACTCCTTTTCATTTAACACAGAGAATCCAGATAAATGTTCATGTGTCCAGGAAGATTTTTTTCCAGCAGCGCATAGTCTTTATGTTCGGGCCAAGAAGATTAAGGGAGATACTGGAATGTCCTTTGCCTGTTGTGATTCCGATGATTAACTATGAAAACTCATTTGATGTGCATGTGTTTGTCCTTATCTAAAGCTGAGCTCCATTGAAGTTTCTGAGGATTGGGTAGTGAAAAGTTTTGGGTTCTTGCACGTGTGTTCAAAGGGATTCTCAAAGCATTGTAACTTGGGTAACCATGGCTCTCTCTTATCCGGAATTTCATGGAAGAAGTGGTGAAGATGCGGAAGACTTTCTGGAGCAAGTCGAGGTGGCATGCATAAGCAACAAAATGTGTGATGAGGACAAGATTTTGAGGCTATTTGGATTGCTTTTGAAAGATGAGGCCCGTGTTTGGTTCATGGATTTGGAAGCTAAAGAAGCAGTGGCTTCTTCTTATGGTTTGAGTCTTGACAAGTTTATAGAAGCTTTTTTAGAGCGTTTCCAGGTTGTTGAAGATGCAAATGCAGTATGGAATGAGCTCAATGCTCTTAAGCAAGGTTCTTGTCAAGGTGTTGATGTCTATGTACAAGTTTTTACAGATTTATGGACTCGTTGGTGTGTTGCTCTTAAGGATGAGACCCCCCCTTGTTCATTGAAGAAAAGTTTTTTTGTTGATGGTTTGTCACCTTGGTTGCGGTTCGAGGTTGAGTTGAAGAGGCCCGAGTCTTTTGAAGATGCGGTATGCATTGCAAAGCACAAGGAATGGAAGTTTAAGCGTCTTGAGGCACATGGTATTAGTACAGGTATGCATGTGCAAGATGGATTTGACATGGAAGATGAAGTTAAGCCTAAGCAGGTGAAAAGTAGCCTATCCTATGATGTTTCTCGTTTCTTCCCAAGGTCTATTGTGAAGCGTAAAGAGGTCTTGCAGGTTGACAGGTTTATGGAAGAGCTTAAAGAGGTGAGTAATGCTTTGGATACAAGATTGAAAAGTCGTGAAAAGGATGCATTGGCTACTTGTGTACCTTGTGATTCTGGGTGTGAGTGTGAGTTTGAGGTCATTGATGATGAGCACATATCTTTGGATACTAGTTCCTTGGAAATTAGGGAAGAGGGCAAGGTTGAGAGCCATTTTGTGGATTTGTTGGATGTGGAGCGTGTTTTGAAGCCATATGTTGATGGATGCGCAGTGATTGAACCGATTTGTGAGCATGATTGTGGTTTAGAGCAGGGATCTGTATTCTTGGAGACTGATGAACCCATGCTAGAAGCTATGGATAGTGGTGCTAGCCATGATTATGATGTGGATGAAGTGATGTGTGATGATGAGTATGCTTATGATGATGAGAAGGGGTTTGGCATATATGAGTCCAATCTCAGCTATGTGGATGTCTATGCTAGGGATATGTGTGTTGCGGGGATACTTTTGTGCTTTGGATATCAACAACTTTACCTTCACACAATGCTTTTAGCTACTTGGGTGCATGATTTGCAGGTTGTTGCTATGGCTGGTAAAGCCAAGATGCCAGGTGATGAGTCACTTGAGTTGTCTCTATCGGTTGGGTTGAATGTGGCATGCAATATTTATGCTTTTGGAACTCCAGACAGGGCGGATGTGTTAGTTGGATATGCCTATGGTGCATTTTGGTTGATTGTTGACAAATGTAGGTGTGGTGTTATGACGCTTCTTGTGAATCAGGCGATATGCCTTTGGCCTTTTGATCCAGGTGGAATGAGCATCTACTAGTGTTGCTGCTGCTGAGCATGAATGCTCTAGCAGGCTAGGGGATGGGCAAATTATGTCAGGAGTTTTTTGGAGCAAGGGATTGCGCATATGTACATATACATGCATGGTGCATCAAATAAAGAATTGCCCATTTTCCAGAGCCAGGTGGTTACGTGGGGCCCACATGTGTACAGGTAGGACAAGGTGTACATAATGCATCGATTTTCAATATTACCAGTACCAGTGTGTTTTTTCTACAATAAGGAGAAGTTGGTAGCGTGTAAAACTTCTTGAGGAAGCTATCCGCGGGCCGACGACATGAGGTAAGCAGGTGCGTCAGATGGCATCTAGTGGCGTCAGGAGGCCAAATGGGGTCAATACTTGCACGAGGATAAGTACAGACACAACGTGGATGTTTTCTTGTGAGAATTATGCAGAAAGGTCATCATGAGGACCACTTTTTGGGGCCACTTCACGTGGTGGCGAGATGCATTATTGGAAAAAAGCTGAGTGCCAGGTGTGCGAATGATGCAAAAAGGTGACAACTATGCACTGCGAGGTCAGTTTTTGGCCTGTTCGGGGTCCGTTTGAGGTCATCTAAAAGGCCAAGGGTGCCCAACTAATAAAGCTAAGTGTGGGAACTGAAAAAACGGAGAGAAGACCAGAAAAAACGTGGAGAAGAGAGGAGGAACAGCCGCAGCTGTGTTTTTGCTCATTTTGGAGCCTGTTTTGGCCGTAAACTGCTCATCCGAGGTCGGATTTGAGCACTTTGACATTGTAGACTGGGGTTTTGGGCCATTCCGGACGCGATGGCGCTGTCCATTTTGCCAAATTCCTCACTCTTTTTCTGCTGTTTTTCTATGTAATCTTCTCCGGTGAGTGAAGCTTCTTCTCCAATTTGTGATTGTATGTGGTATCTTTTACCCATATTGTGTGAGTTGTTTGCCCCATTGGTGTTGGCCCAAGCTCATTTGTATCTAAACATCAGAAGTTCTCCTCTTTTGAGCTGAGTTTTTGTGTGTGTGTGTGTGTGTGTGTGTGTGTGTGTGTGTGTGTCTCTGTGTGGAGTGGGCAAGTGGATAGTCTCTCTCCTCTCACTCCAGAGGTGTGTTCCCTGTCTCGGCCAGGTGTGTTGTGTAAGCCGAGTGGTGCCCCATAGTGTGTGTGTGTATCTTCCCAAGAGTGTGTGTCGGGTCGTTATAGAGGCGCTGTGTGTGTTTTCATCCCGCTCACAACGCCATCTCGAACCTCAGACACATTCATAGGATATACCAAGCCGCTACGGGCTCTCTCTGCCAATCACTAGTGAATCGCAATGCATCTGGAAAAACTACTATCTAAGCAGTACTTGACAACCAAAAGCTGCCAACTGTCTCACTGAGATCAAGCTCTGTCTCAGCTGAGGAACATAGCGCACATGTCGTAGCATGTATGACGCACCACTGGGCAATGACAAACAAACATCTCTTGCACCAATGACAAACAAACATCTCTTGCAGCCTCTATGTCAAACGCCGAGCCATCGGCCAAGTGCACACAACCAAGTCTCCCACTAGAAAATGTGCTAAACCACTCACGACATGGTGTGACGTGGAAAACTGCATCGCTATCTAGTAACCATTGTGGAGAAAGTGTGCTAACCATAGACAAATCTGCAAGAGGTACACTGGAGGGAAGCGTGACATCACCGTCCCCACTGGCATAGACTGCCAGCCTCTCTAGCATTTGTCAAAGCCGTATCTGGATCACACATACATCTTTGTTGTTGTCTCATACGTCTGAAACAATGGCGTCTAATGTGCCCTATGTGACCGCAATGCCAACAACGCATGTATCGACAAGAACGAAAGCACCGTCTCTCAATGTCACACATGTCTGCTGCCATAAGTGAACGCAAAAACGGTACCAAAGTGGGAGATCACTTGTCCACTATGCTAATCAAGCATAAACCAACCAATAGCTCAATAGTGAAAACATATAACCTGCATGTTGTAGCCTCACACTATGCGTCGATGTGAGAACATGAGGCAAAATCAAAGGAAACATGTAACCACTATGAGCATACCATAAATGTATGGCTAAGAACCAAAGTATGGCGAGAAATCTGGGAAAAATATGATAGATATCCCCTGTAAACTGAGCAAAAACTTCAAGTACAATCTCAACCATAAACCATGCCAAACTGGCAACAAAGTGGGAGGTAACTCGACCACTACACAATGCTCAAAAGCATGATCAATCACATGAAATCTGACACTAACATATGCCTAAAAGCAACTCCACAATTTGCAAACTCTGCAAGCATAAACTGGGACAAACTGCTCAACTGAGCGTAAAGTGCATAACCATATATGCAAGTAGAGAACAAGCTAGCTCAAAACGCATGCCACGAGAGAAAATGCCTGCAAAATATATGCAAAATCTTGTGAAACCTGTGATTGCCTATTTGTAGCCACACAAGCATACACAATCACAATCCTCACTCCTACAAGAGTGGGTACAAGAACATCAAACCGTGTCCAAACTGACAAACCTGTCAAAATCTGTCAAAGTGAGAGTAAGCACAATTGGATGGTTATTTTCACGACAAACACTTTTATGAGCACAATATGGTTAAGTGTGATGCTAATCATCTTACTAGTAGTGCTACTTTATTGTGGAATTCCATTGAAACAACGTCACACATGTCCTTGCACATGGTATGCATTTTAAAAGTTGTCCACCTGCTAATTCGTACCTACACAATGCAAATCTAAAGCACACATGTAATGGAATCTAGTTAGACAAGCTCAAAATGAATATGTGCTAGCATACATCGATTGTTTTTAGAATTGTTTAGTTCAATTGAATAACATTGAACATGTTAGTAGGTCCACAACTAGGGATAGATGTGGACATTTTTAATCTGTCTAATCTTGCAGAAGCAATTTCCTCGAACTTGACAATGAAAATAAGAATGGTGGACATCAACCATTTGAATGGTTTTCAAGGTACTAATCAAAGAAGAAATCCCCAAAATTCTTCTAATTTTGACGGGTCTATAGATTTCAAAAACTCATTTGTCCATAAAAGAGACCACATGCCTAATCAATCAACAACCACAACAATGCTCATCCTACCAACCTCAATGATTCACTCTCCAAACTAACCATAAGCCCAAACCCAATGGTGATGATTTCATAAATGTTAAATGTTATTGCCTTGATCATTTTGATAAGTGTCCAAAATCAAATGGCAACAACATCAACCGTAACAACCACAAGCCTAGCAATAACAACAGCCATTGTGGTAAAAGTTTCCAATCTGCTACAACCAACATGATAGAGTAGCCGCCATCAGGTACCATGGATGCAGAACCTAAATTCAAAGATAAATGCAACCCAAATAAATAGTGTCTTCTCCAATTTACATATATCATGCCTTACATTTCTTCTTGCATGGCAAGATCTATGAACTATTGGCTACATTTTAGTTTTGGTGGTTTCATTGTTTAGGAGGGATATGGTCTTAACATTGATATGAAGTTTCTTTTATAACATCTATAGGGATGTGCAAGTTATTGATACGTAGATGGCATCCACGTATTCTCATGGCATGCACAACAATTCTTCCATTACCTATGAGCCAGATGCATTAATATACTATACTCATCAATTTATGGGCAGAGTGCTTTAGATTTACAAAACATCATGGTGAGTATGACTGTTAACCCTCACGCACATTCCTATCACCTACGATAGACGCTGTATTATTTATTTGGTAGAGTCAGGTACCGGGCTTGTCGGTCCAATAGGAATGGTTAAGAGTGATCGCCGATGAGAGGCGCACTCTAAAACTGGAACCTATAATGTTTGGGTAAGATTCGCTAAGTGTGGGCGCCCAAATGTGAACGGACAAGCCCATATAAAAGTCAATCTAAACCTAAAATACCTTATTCTTTCATTTGTGCAATTGAAGAGTGCTCTTGCTCCATCTCCATCTTCTTCTTCTTCATCTCCTTGTGTGTGTGTGTGTGTGTGTGTGTGTGTGTGTGTATGTGTCAGACAGAGAGAGAGAGAGAGTGTGTGTGATCGAGCATTGCGACGACGGCATGGCGGCGGTGAAGCGGTTGAGCGCGGTGTAGTGGCGGCTCCTTCTTCTTCGCGGCGAGGAATCCTCCACGAAGGCGAGCGTAGGGTGGTGAGTGACACACCCTTGCTCTCTTGAGCTTGCTGATTAGTCTAGTTGTGTGCTTGGAGCCATTTGTGGCTCGCACACAGTGTATCGGCAAGTCCCTGCATTGACACGTGCAACAGACACGCACATTTTTGGTGCCGTTGCCGGGGAAATGCCCTGCGTTAAGCTCGAGTAGCACTCTATGCTACTTTGTGGTGAATTTTGAAATATAAGAAAGGTAGAGAAGGAAGGTGTGTGTGTTGAGAAGGAGTTTGTTTTGCTGCTGTGTATTGTTTTGTTAATAAGGTATTGAAAGGTATTGTGTTTTTTCTATTCATAAGATGTTTTCTCTGTGATAAGGTGTTAGAATTAAGGTAGTAGATCCATGATCTTAGTACTGTGTAAAGTACAGTAAGTAGATCTATTATTAATGAGTTACTGTAGTAGTATGTTAGTGTGTAACAGTAGCTGTATTAGTTGTAAGTAGGTAGGTTAGGTGTGTGTGTGCTCACGCGCACAGCGCGGCTGCGGTGACCTTATCCCCACAAAAAATATTTTAAAAAAAAAAAATTAAAAATAAAGGTAAGACTGAGATCAAGAATATCCCCCAGACCCAAGCCCAAGCTCACGCTCAAGCTCAGGCCTCAGTCCCCCTTTAAAATTACGTATTTTAGTCTCACGCGTAGGTAAAACTTGACCTTTTTGAGAGCGAACGGAGCTTCGGGTAACCGAACACTGTGTTGTAAAACACACCACGACCCCTTGAGCGATACGCTCGTTTCGAGCTATCACACACTAATCCAAAAACCGATCATTAAAAAACGAGTGAAAACGGACGCTTGAAAAAGTAAGCAGTTAACCTTCGAGGTTATTCGCCGACGCTTGTAGGGTGCCAAAGGCACATGTATTTGCGCTCTGGTCGTGTGCTAGAGGTTGAGCAACTAGCGAGCATTTCGACTTATGCGAGTTCGTAATACCCACCTACTTTAGGTTCCGGGCCCTCGGCGGGAACCCAAGGTAGTACCACTCAGGACCCGCATATAGCGTTTAGTGACTCTTTCTCTGACTACTACGTCCAAACGTACTTAGCCGCTTGAAGGAAACCTTTGGTAGAGCCACTCGCTCCGAACATGGAGTTAATGATGTAAATGAGGGGGTGGGGAAGTAAATTCTCCATCCATGACCAACGTAGACCCTATGCTCTTAGAGAATGTGCACGTGAATACTTCATTCACTACACCCCCTGACTCTTCAGAGCTATTCCCCTCCGAGGTCATATTACCTGGTGGTAGAAGCCTTGCCGAAGTGCAAGAGGTTGAGCGGTATATCATTGCGGCTAGGGAAAAGGCAACCGAGAGCTTACGCAAGGCGGAGCAACAAAGAGAGTTAAAAGCGAAAGCTTCTATGTCAATATCATTGCTAGGAGAGCAATCGAGTGCTCCTGAATTAGTGACCACTAAGGGTCAACCCATAGAGAGCCACATTGCATCGAGTTCAAAGGACACCCCTAGCACCTCAATCCTAGATGGAGCGTTCTTAGATGATAACTGTGAGTACGAACTACAAATGGAAACTATAACCGACCTATACACAGGTCACACCTATCATGTGGGTTGGTTAGATGTCCTACAATCCACAACACGTGCTACTAGTGTGGAGGATCAACAACAAAGAGTTTGTGAGGTCATCCATAGAGTCATTGAGCTAGAGAGACAGAACAAGGGGATCCACATGCCTTCAACGGGTCTCATGAGATTCTTGGATATAGGGAAGGATAAACAACCAACCTTATCGCAAATGGAGACTCCCTCGATAAGCTCGATGTATCATCCATATGTGGTTTCGCCAGGGGTCTCAGTGCAATTTGAGCCCACAAGTGATAGCTTTACCTTTCCAAGTCTAGCTCATCTTTCCCTTGATGACACCACGGCTGCCATGCCTACCCCAATGATGGGCATGCCAAGAAACACGCCATGGACCTCATTTGTTAGTAAAGCACCGCTACATGGTAGCTCAATGCCGACAACGGTCCCTACAAGCGTGTACCAATCGTATGCACCTATGGGTCATCACAATCATGTAGCCCCCACCCCTCCCATTTTTTCAACAACCTATGCTCCACAACCACAACACCCAAGCTCTTATTTCCATGGGACCATACCGGCTAGCATTAGCATGTCACATCCAACGTCTGCTATGCCTAGGGCCACACATATGAACTTTGGACCGCCACATGACACAACACCATACCAAACGTGGAACCCAAGGGCTTCCTATGCGCCAAGCCCAATGCCAATACCTACTCCACATGTAGTCTCTGGAGCGCCTTCACCCACGGTTCTTGCTCACTTAGGTGACTTGGCAACATTTGCTCAAGCTATTGATCAATCTATTGTTGAGAATATGTGTAACCTAGAAGTAAGGCAGTACAAATAGCCAAGCTCACACAAAAATTTAGTGGAGACGGGGATGTGAGAAAGCATATCGAAGTGTTTGAACAAATATACGATTCTCTAGGAGAACACAATGACCTGCGTAAGAGTAATGCTTTAAGCCTAACCTTAAGTGGAAAGGCTGGGGATTGGTATAGAACCCTAAGGGTGGAAGAAAAAACAAATTACTTTTCTCTTAGGAGACTATTTTTAAAAGAATACATACGAGAGGGAGTGCTTTGGGGTGTAGCCTCTCAGCTCCAGAAAGCCCAACGAGAGAAATGAGAGTTGGTGAGAGACTTTATTAGTCGCTTGAAGCATTTGAATTCTTGTTGTAATCCAAATGAGTGCTTCAATAATAATCAATTGCTTGATAGATTCAATAGGGGATTACGACGTGAGGATATCTACAATGTCCTAGTCATTAGAGGTATCACCACTTGGGAAGCAGTCACCACCAATGCGATCCAATTGGAGGATAATTTAATGATTCAAGGAGAAAGACTGTATGTTGAGCCTAAATCTATTAGCTCGCAAACATCGGGGCATCAGCCAATGACCCTAAAGCCTATTGCTAAGGAGCCAAAGATATAGATGACTTTAGCAGATCTCACCAAGGCTATTAAAGAGAGTCTTAGAGACAATCGTGCTCCGCAAAACAATCATATGTATCCAAGGAGGGAGCAACAATGGTACTCAGTATGCTATGGACCGCATAGTACCAGTGAATGCCCTACTTTTAGAGTAAAATTCAGTGGGAATTTCAATGCCTGTGAAAGGTATGGTCATCAAGCCAAGGATTGCATAGTATTTAAGCGCGTGATGGCCAATAGACCAACCTTAGCATGGACAGACACACCTCGAGTGCGTGCATTGATGCCGGCCCCACCTCTTGAACAAACATCACAACACATGGTCCTTAGGGCCCAAAAATGTTGTTCAAACAACACCCTTACCACCACCAGTGCTAGGACCACAACCACCACATCCAAGAATCACTTATGTGAATCAAGTGGGTTGTGAGTCATCCATTGCTTGTTTGGAAGGCTGTGAGGAAGATATAGACCCTAATATTGCCTATGGGATGGATGCGCTTGAAGAAAGTCCACAATACTACATGAAGGACTATTGGGGACAAGTCAAACCTGTCTATCCAGTAGCTGCTCTTTCTGCAAGAGGCCAAAATATCAATTACACTACTAAGAGACCACCTCTTCAATGCTATGAGTGTGGAGGCCCACATCGTGTGGCCGAGTGTCCTATTAGGCTACAAAATAATACCACACTAATGCAAACCAATCAAGCGAGCACATCTACAATGCCTATGCTCATGTGTAATCGATGTGGTATAGATCATTTGATTGCCCAATGTCCAAATAATCCAAATGCACCGAAGATCATGCCATTAAACTTGATTAAGTTTACCGAGGAGCCATCACGAAGTACACCTGTGGTACCAGTAAACGTACTCACACGATCGATGCTCCAAAAACAAAATTATATTCTTGAGGAAAGAGACACGGCACCAATTGCCCAATCTCAGAAAAAGAAAAAAACACGAAGGAAGAGATCACAAAAAGTAGCGAAGTTAGACCCCAGTTCAAAGACCAACAAAGGGACTGGTGATGACCCCGTATATATGAACGACGCTGAAGAGGATTCTGATTCAGGTGAAACCATGGAGACCAAAATGACCACTAAGATAGAAACCAACAAGGAAGATATTCATGAGCCACAATGGCTTGGATCCAAGAAGAAGATAGGAACTTCTCCAAACCCTACAGAGGAGATCGAGCGAGTCAAGCAATTAAGGAGTTTGGTAGAAGATACCCAAAGGGATCTAGAACCAGCACCTAGGCATATTCAGATTACACATTGCGTTCCCTACGCAACAACAACCTCACCAAGTCCATAGACCCTTAGCCATACGTAGTGTCATCCAAGAAGAAAGTGACTTTAAGTCATGGGAAAGTGGGCGTACTTACTTCTTGATGGAAAGAAATTTTACGGAGGGACTACCTGACCCTATCGAAGAAATGGAGATCCCATCTTCCCCACGTCAAGGGACTGAAGCCCAAAAGGTGCCGTTAAACATTACCAAATTGATGGATTTCATGTCTTCAGAAGTTAGAACCACCATCATGTCCAAACTATATAAAGACCCTGAGCTAGTCTCAGCTCTTCGAGCCTTCCTCAATGAAGAACTGAAGTTTGGGCTACCACAATTTGCACATATGGATGGAGCCAGGGAGATGCCAATAGCGGAGGAACACGTAGATCCACAACCCAACCTAGATGAGAATCTTATGATAGAAATACCTATTAACAAGTTGGGACAATACTTTGAGGGTGATGAATCCAATGCTAGAAGATCTATTGTTAAACCTATTGGGATGCTAGAAGATCTCAAGATCAAGGTCTTTGGACATAAAATAAGAATTACCTTCATTGTTATGGATTTCTCCAAGCACACTATGGCATCTGAGATGATCTTAGGACGTCCTTTCATGAGGGAAGCAAAAATGGTGCATGATTGGTCTAAAAACCATGTCTACTTGCAGTTCCAAGATTCTGTCATTCGAGTGGATCTTGTGACTGGTCGAGCACATCCCCTAGGAAACAGGTTATAATTGATCATAGATCTGACACCACAATTCACTCAGCCCCATTGCAATATTGTTGCAGGTGTAAAACAAACACTGATGTTGGGGAAGATTCTCCTTATATGGATATACTACTTGGGATGACTGAGTCAGACAATGTGGATTGGGTCCACCTAGCAGCAACCATAGACACTTGGGGAAATAGGGAGACGACCTGGGTAACACCTAAGGGGGATGAAATGCCACCACTCGTACCCTTAAATATGCTAGAAGCAATGCATATAGCTTCTGACAAGACTCATCCTAATATAACGAAGAAAACATACAAGTGGGTCCCTAAATCTTCTTCAGCGACCATGGTTGATGCTAAAAAATAGAAGCCTTGTAAGAAACGTCTCACTTGCTCCAAGAAAAATAAGAAAACTTGGTGGTGGATTCCTAAACGACTATTGGAAGCCCAAGGCTACTATCAAGGAAATGATCAAATCTGGGTGCCAAAATGTAGATTGTGTTCTTACCTGTCACCTCACCCATGTGAGCCCAATCCTGTAGCTCCAAAACGAATTGACGATCGTGGAAAGGAAAAAATCACAGAATGCTACATACCGCTCCATAGCTAGTTTGGGTACCGAAGAAAGAACGATTTGTTCCACCTAACTCAGGAAGGGAGGAGTCCCATGAAGCTTCTAGCTCCTCATGTAATGCATCCATAAAGGTAAAAGCTTCTCCACATCCTCCACCTACAAGAGTGGATCTCCATGAAGCTACAAAGGAATCCACACCTCCCAGTGTTCAAGAATCACCTGATGAACCACTTCAAGTTCGATCCTGGGAGAGTACCTTACCACCCTTGCAGATCGACGAGGCACCTAAGGTAATAGAAAACTAATGGCAAAAATCCTCACCTATTACCAACTAGAAAGATTGGTTTCAAAGGGTGACGAGCACATTTCAAACAGTATGATCTACCCAAGGAAGGGGGGAGTGTTTGCTGACATCCATCATTCACTTGCTTCCCTCTCAACCTTCTTTCCCTGACCTCTCAATCACCAATCTTAGGGAATGTATATATAAAGCCTTATACTCATGAAAAAGAAAAAAAGTAAAGAGCAAGAGCAATTAGCAAACGAGTATGCACAATAAAAGTCAAAACATTGACCAAACCTACACATTCACATCTGGTACACTGAAACAGAAGCCTATGTCATCAAACACCTCTGATCCTCATCACTCGAGTGATGGAGGGTAGGTAAGATTAGTACGATAGGAGTGAATGTTTTAGAGTTTAGTGATTAGCAAAGTTCTTTCTTCCCACTGATGTGCCTCCTAGAGGTATTCTTTGTGTTTCCTTGTGTGTACAGGAACGTGTTGCTGTGGTTAGGATTTGGACCTTCATGGAATCTTTCTCTTGTTCACACTTCAAATCAAGCGTGATCATAAACACAAACAGGTGTTTCTTGTCCATTAACATTGCCCCTTATCTTTTTTGCATCCATGTTTGTCTGCTTTAATTGTGATTGGTAGCATAATATTCAGTGCATTTGCTTAGTACAAAACATTAAATTCAATGTAATTTTTTGTCATAATCACTTGTCTAGGTTTAAAAAGCAAGCACTCTGACTAAGCTAGTTTGACCAAGCTAGGCGTTAGAGATCTTCTCTTGATACCATGGGGAATGCCTTCCTAACAATCTATGGTTACTTATGTTCTTAATCCGATTTAGGCAGCATTGTGTGCGATGTACTAGGGATTTCTAGTGGGCTTAGTCCCTATTGACCTTTAGCTTAAGTATTATAAAGGGAGTTTACGAATGTGCTAGAAACTGCTCAAATAGGAGATAACGGTAACCAACATAGTACCGTGTACAGATTGAGTGGAATCAACTTAAAAAGTGTGTTCGTCTGCTACCACGTGGTAGATTGTGGAATTCTTTCCTTGAAAGTAGAACTGGGAGAGATCAACTGTGATCCTCAATGCAGATCAAACTGTGATCCGCCGTAATGCCTATGGGGTGATGTAGCCATTACTCGTTGGGTCTTACCTCAAAACCGTATATCCATAGATACTTCGTAGTGCTATAGAGAGAGCAAGAGACGCACACGAGTGAACTAACGATCCCTTACAACCATGTTGTCACCCCTGATTGCTGCGTCTATACCCCATGGTAGAGATCAGCCTGTGTGAGGTTAAGATTATCAAAAAAAGGCACATGAGCGTTTGCATTGAAAACATGTAGTGAAAAAAATGACACCCTAAACATCCGTAATGATATCTGTAATGACAAGACGCTTGCTTGTCAATTAACGTCAATGTCTACACCACTGGGTAGAGCTGTTCGATCTTGAGAACAATCATCCAAGGAATACCAACAAGTGGATCTTATCCTAGATTTAGCAATGGCCTGTAGCTAGCGTGTGTGGTTCATAGCCCGTATGGCAATGAGTGTTCAATCGATAAACCGATGAAATAAATGTGAATGGCACCTTGCCCAATTTGTAGCTGATAATTGTAGAGCATCATGGCTCAAGAGAAAACATGAAACAAAATTTGTAGGAACTGTTCATGTTGTACCTTAGAAAAAGAGGTGAAGAACGAACAGAAGAGCATGCTGGGCTTAGGGAATTTCCTTAAATGTCTAGTTTGTGTGTGCCCAGAACTTGTGCGCTTAGACATCTTATGCCTGACTGGCAGCTTATCCTATAAGCATGCAACCATCTGACTGTATGATGCTCGCATTGCAAGAGGGAACACAAGTCAGATCTTGACTGTCTACCGTGTACGGGTTGTGAATCCAGTAGAAGTTTTTAGGTTGTTTTGTGTGCCTGGATAGCAACTGAAAATTATGGAAAACAATGCATAACTAATAGTGTCCGTGACAGAGTGATTTGTGAGAGCGTACTGTATACCATCTGGGTAGCATGCCTTGCATACAAAAATGAAAGCACATGGCTACCGTGATAACCGTTGAAGTCAGCACCCTAAGTGTCTTGCACCGGTCGCCCCAAACTTGGTTGCCAAATGCTCTTGTCACCGAGGTAATCGGAGTACGAATTAGAAGCCTTATGTCATGTAAAATGGGCCAAGCATTTGGTTTTTCATAATACTGTCCAAAGTAAATGCAAAACGTGAGTTGTAGGACATGTGTATCATATCCACCCTAATTCAGTGATCTTGCATGCATCTCCGAATGTTTTCGGCAGATCATATAAGCCAAGATGATGTGACTGGTCGTACCAAAAATGAATGTGGCAGAAAACAATTGGGTTTTAATAGTGCCCAATTCAAAAAAACGTACAATACACTGAAAATTCCATATTGAAGTATGAGAAAATGGTTGCGCCTAACATATTCAAAAAGCCATATAACTACTGTGCCGTGTACCAAAACTGGAGTTTATGTCAAAGCACAAACTCATGCATCATGCTTAAGTTTTCCGACATGTGGGCACTGCTTTTTTTGATGTGTTCCTAAGCAAATAAAGCATAATTTTTGACTTTTTGCACGTTGAAATTCGGATGGTGATAGGCGCTTCTTGACCACGTTGGTCGTGCCCTGATTTGTTCTGATAACCGAAGTATTGTGGACATGTTGGACCTCTTTGGTCATAACTGGTAAATTGCAACCCCCTGGGTTTGTTAAGGCGGTTACGCCGCTAGCGGAAGCTAAATAGCGAGAACTCAACCAACAACAGAATTTGTCAGACGAGGACGGAGCTTGACCCGCAGGCACATGGAAACAACTAGGTGGGTGTCCAATCACCTACTCGAACTTCTAATGACAATCACTACTAAGGAAATCAAATCTAAGTTCTAAAATACGCAAGTGACTGAAATCCTTACTACGAACGAATGCTATACGAAACAGGATCTAGAATCATTGAATCGATCTCAAACTCAAGGGGAAGTCTATACACTAGGTAAGAACAACACCCTAAAGACTTGAACTGCAAAATCAACCTATAACCACTCCGTGCGGCAAACGCGTATGAAGACAGGCCGAAAAATACAGGTGACCAAAACTTGACCCCGATGGTACTAATGCGTAGCTCTACTCGTTGTGGTTCTATAGATATGCTGCACGCTCCATTCCGACACACGAGTTGGAAGAAAACTCACACCGAAGCTCGTAGGAACTTACCACACATAGAAGCCGATAGCGCGCACTCTTGGTATCTGTGCGTAGCTCTCGCCGTTGCTAACACAATGGCGGTGTCGCTTCTCCAATGGCGGCTCCGTAGCTCGCGTAGCAAGTAGATAAGACTCTCTCTCTCTCTCTCTCTCTCTCTCTCTCTCTCTCTCAGACACAGTCACGGCGCTCCAAAAACTCACTTTGATTAAATAAAAACTCCATCTTTAGGTTACAAAACTTTGGCTTATATACCTCAGCCTTGGAGGTGAGAACATCTCTAACTAATTACATCAGCAAGTGAAATTACTTCGGAATTACAAGCTGGAAACTCAATTGAGTCCCGTTACTTAATGAATGGCTCCAATCAAAATCAATGTCGGAAAGACATTTATTACAATCAATGGTTACAAAAATGATGAGTGTGAGCAAAAATGTGGGTGTGATCCTCTGCTGGCTCAACACTCCCCCCCTCCGCGTTCATGTCGTCCCTGACATGACTTTTATATGCTTGGTCAATAAAGTCCTGTCTTCTTGAGCATCTGCAAATGTGATTCGTATCGTAGGTTGCCGATGGTCAAGGTTGGGCCGAATATTTTGCTTTCGTGGGTGAAAAAGCCGGTGTAGAAAGCTTCTTCGAATGTTTGCATGTGGAAGCTAGGCAAAAACATAATCCTTTGGTATAGGAGGTGCAACACTTTTGGAGAAGGCTGCAATGAAAGATCATATATCATATCAGTCACTGTGTCGGCCGTCGATAGTAGACTCGAGGTCGTGGCTTTATCTGGCGCGAACACTTCAATGCAAGCTAAGAGAGTCCTGCAGATTTTCTTGAGCATCTGACACGAAAGGTCAGGAGAGCCAGTAAAGAGCTTGATGGTGCCCGTTAGGGTTTTCACCATGTAGGCTTTACTTATTCTCTCTTCTGCCTTTGGTCCTGGCATCCTGGGATAATTAAGCCAATTTGGCTTCTTTTCTGCAATCTTGCAATGCTCTTTCCAGTTTCTGACTCTTGGCACCGGGCAGAAGGTTGCATTCTCCCGAATCTCCTTTGGTGCCTCCACCAAGTAGATGAGGTAAGCTGGGTATTTGTTCAGCCAACCTTTCCTCCATCTAGGTTGTGAATCTACTATCTTCTTTGACTGTTCCTCCTTTGTGATGTCGCCTTCGTAAAGAGCGACATACTGCTCCTCCTCTATTCTCTTTTTCGTCTTTAGCACTTCAAATTTCATCAAAGGGAAAGGTAGGCTGGGTTGCATCCACTCTTCATGGAGCACTTTTGTGTCTAATCCATGAAGTCTAATGGAGATGAGGAGTCTCCTCTCCCATTCCATTTCTGCCTTGGCACTCTCCTCTGCTGACTTTTCTATTTGGTCATGGAGCCTTTGTTCTTCTTCTTCAGAGATTCTTGAAGTCGAGACCACCTCTTGAGCTGGGGCTGGATCTTCAATTGTGGTTGCCTCTCCAGTTTTTGGTAGCTCTATGGCTGCTCCACCTGATTCTTCGTGTGGTGTCTCTGTCTCTCTTCTTTGTTGCTCTTGTAGATCTTGGAGCTGTTTGCGGAGGGCCTCATTCTCTGTCCATAGTGTTTGATTTTCTAATGTGAGCCTCTCCTCTGCGGCCAATGATCCCTCCGCAATGTGCAACCTTTGCACTTGCTCTAATCTCAGCTCTCTTTGTAAGCTTTGGATCTGGTCTTCTAAAGCTGGTACGAGAGTTCCTTCTTGTTCGGTTCCTGCTCTGCTAGCTCTAGGGGTAGTCCTAAGTCTAGTGATTGTTCTTTCTTGGAGCTCGACTCTTTCCCTTAGCTCAATGAGCTCATCCTTGGCTGCCTCCAACTCATCTTCTATCCGCTCCTTTGCTTCCTGTGCACTTGTTACCTCTCTTGAAGCCTCGACTAGCTGGAGTATCAAGCCGTCTCTCTCGTTTTCCGCGTCATAGAGTGATGCTTTATGACTTTCAGATTCAGTCATAGCATTCTCTAATTTCCTCTGCAACTCCACTTCCCTTTGTTTGGCTGTCTCAATCTCTACTTCCTTTGCCCTGGATCTTTCTTTGATCTTGCCTAGCAGTTCATGCACCATGTGCATGTCTTTTTCATCTTCATCTGTCAACTCTAAAGCTCTTTCTGCCACCACCTCCACTGGCTTCGGCTTTTCTAGTACGTTCTGTTCATCCAGTTTCTCTTCACTTTCTTTTGTACTCTTTGTTTTTTCCTCCGTCCCTCTCTGATCATCTTGTTTTTGTAGGGTGATCCCATAAATTGCCTCAAGGGCCTCTGCTTCAGTGTATCCTATTGCTACCAGATCCTCATAATCATTTCTCTTTTGCTGAACTGGATCTATCTCCTTTTCTTTGGTCTCGGCCTTCGGCTTTTCCAAATCATCTATGTCCATCTCTATTGTGGTCTCTTCCACGATATTTTTCGTCTTCTTCGGGCTTGGTACATCAGTCATAGAGGGGTATCTGTCCTCAGCTTCCTTGGCTTTCCCCTTGTCGGCTTGCCCGTCTTTCTCTTGAGATTTAGTAGACTCATCTACTTTCCCTTTCCCCTTGTCGTCCTTTTTCAGCTCAGCTTTTAAAAGTTGTACCTCCTCTTCAGTGTATGGCTCGATAGGTTGTTGCTCCAGTATAGCCTCTGACTCCTCATAAGCTTTAATATATTGATCGTATTGATCAACATGTGGCCTGGCTGAGCTAGTTCCGACTTTGGTGGGGTCTGGCACCCACTTTTCTTCAAAGTCACCCTTTAGAGCTCTTTCTGCTCTAAACTGCTCCACTAGTCTTTCCATTCTTGCCACTTTCTGACTTTTGGTTTGCTTGGGAGCAACCTTCTTCTTTACTTTCTTCATAAGCGGCTCGTCCACCTCCTCTTCAGGTTCTGAAACTATTTCTAGTTTCCGGCGTGCTCTTGTGGACGCCCTCTTGGATACTTCGGGCTATTCTTCCTCCTCGTCGGCTTCTCTAAGCCACTCATTCTGGGAGGGAACCTTTGGCCACTGATCTCTAGCTCCAATAGCTTCATAAGCTATTCTTGTCAGAATTTCCGCTCCTCCTATGTACTTTGGCTTCTCGTTGTGCATGGCAATTACTTGCTCGTGGATGTGTTGAGCGTAATTCACCTCTTTTGGCATATTGCTCTTTAATGCCCATGTGATGGTGGTCGCAATGGCATGGGGCGGTGTCGTATACTTTTGCGGTCTTTTACTGCAAACATGGAGAAACTGGTTGTACAGTCAGCAAAGGGTTGCCGCTCTTTGGTCCGCCATATCTCCATAGGTTGCATTCTGATTCTTGGATCCATAGACCTCTATGGCCTCCCTTCTTTCCCTGACAGAGCTCCCTTTGTTGTGCAGCTTCAATGCGTCTGCAATGAGCTGTGGAGTGATCTGTACTTCTACTTTCTCTCCATCCATGGCTGTCGATGTGGCTTTCCCATCCTTCTGAATGGATGTTGCCAACTCGTACACTCTTCTTGTATCCACACCTGATGGTCTCGAGGTGAAGAAACTGTGCAAGTCTGCCCTTTCCAGGTACCTACTGATGTCTTCTGACCTGCTATAATCTACCAATTCCTGTGGGATCATCGGTACATCCACCGCTTGCCCTTGAGGATCTCTGAAAGTCCCCTGGTAGATCTTTATTCCCTCTTTCTCCAATACTGCTTCCTCCACCCAAGTTTTGGTTGGCTTGAGGGTTTCTGCTGGAATGTCAAAGGGTTCCGCTTCTGCAAGAGCATCTTTGATTGTCGGTCTTTTTCTCTTCGTTGCTGATAACTTGGTGGAATCCATGGATCCTATAACTCCAATTTCAGAAGTTAGCGTCTTTTTAGTACTGAAAGCCGAAATGAAGCTTTTAACTATCCAAATGACTTGAAAATTGAAACATGAGCTATTCAGGGCCTAAGGATGCAAGGTAGGTGAAAAAATATGCAAAATGGGCTCAAAATCATGCTGGAGACATCATACGCGTATGATGTCTTTTGTGTCAAAATGACTTCATATTGGTTGTGCTTGTAGCTGATAGTGTATACATGAGTATCATATGCTTGGATTTGAGTTTGGATCCCATTTGGTCAAGTTTTGGCCAGTTTAGTCTAGTTCTAACTCTTGGCAAAATTTTGAAAGGGAATTGGATTTTATGATCCAAATTGGATAAAACTTGGTGGTTCACTTTCAAATGGCATGTAGATCACTTCTGTTTGGTGGTTGAAGCCCTGAGGTGCCAAAATCACATAGTGAGACATCATACGCGTATGATGTCTTTTAGTGTATTTTTGGACCAAATTTCTCTATAAGCTTGGATTTGGCTTTAGATAGGCTTATTCAGTGGATTTATGAAGTTTGGATAGATTTTGGACTAAAAATGGCTCTGGAGACATCATACGCGTATGATGTCTTTTTTCATCAATTTTGCATTGGATTGGTTCTGTGGACTCCCCATGTACTAGTGAAGGACTATACCTACTCAAATCTTGGTTTGGACTTGAGTATGTTGGATTTGGGCCAAAAATAGGCTTTAGGTGAAAGATTTTCCCTCAATTGGGCTAATGGGGTGATCCTCTTGACCAAATGGTTCCAAATTTCATATGTAGCATGTATTAGATATATATAATGGATGTATGATGACAAATGAGCAGTTTTGGCTCTGTAAGTGCAAATAGACATCATACGCGTATGATGTCTTTTGTGTCAAAATGGTGCTTTTTGGTTCCAGATAGCTTGTAGATGTGTTAATCAACAATCCTACAAAGTTTCAATGAGTTTGGAGTTATTTTGACAAAATTAGGACCAAAAATCAATTTTATGGCCTACTTTGCGTCTTTTTGGTTTTCCTTGGGTTTTCTAACTCCAATTCTCATGATACTTGGTTCATAGGATGTGATTAACATGTGGAATGAGGCTATGCACTCAAATGTTGAAATGGATGTGAAATTCATGCTGTGAGACATCATACGCGTATGATGTCTTTTCTTGAAATGTTGGTCTTTTTGTGCAAAGAATGCTTTGTGCTAGTGCCCTAAGCCCTGCTAACTAGTTTTCAACTTAAAAAGTCATTAGTTCAGCTAAAAAGCCCCCTTATAGGCATTTCAGTCTCCGAAGTCGTCTTTTTGCCTTGAAGTTGAATTTCTTCAATTGTTCTTCTCGAGAGTTGCATTTCCAGCTCATTGGATATGTTGTGAAGCCATCTATTTGGTTGAACTTGACTTTGGCTTCCCGTTCTCCATCTTTTTCCTTTTGGTTGCCCGAAAGCGTCTTTTTCACCATCGGTAAGTGAATCAGCTTTCTTTTGGGTTTTGCTTGCAAACATAAGTCATCCATGTATATTTGAAGCTGCTTGTGAAGTTTCATTTCATTCGGTCGTCAATTTCAGCCGTTATGCCAAAATGACGCTTTGTGTGTCCACAGCCGAATCGATTGTTCCGACCTACTTTTGGTGGTCCAAACCTGGAGATACTCCATGGTTGCATTGCCCTCGATGTTGTTAAGCTTCCTGAGAAGTTTTGTGTCGTTTCGACAACTTTTTCCTGTTTGCCTCTTGCAGGCTCTGTTGACCTAGGGTTTTTCCAGTCGTTCTTTCTCGAGCTTTGAGTGTTAGAAACCCATCTTCTATACTAGGGTAACCCACCTATAAGTTCTTGCAAGGTTTGATTAGGCGGTTGTGCCACTACCTAGCATTCTACCGCATTCCCCGTCTGCTCTTGTTTCTTGGTTTTGGTCAGTTTTCGCGACAAAAGTTAATGATAAGCATCAAAAGCTTATGGCAACGAGTCTACCTCTCATGTCTGGTGTCCTCTGAGCTCTCGTAGCAGTCGTAGAAGGCTGTAGAAGGTTGGATGCTCCTGTGTGCTCTTTGCTCTCTCCAAGAAGGTAATAGTGGAAATGAGCTTGAAAGTGAAGTGAAAAATACTTAACTTCGGACTTCCCGGATCACTTGTTACCAAATTTGACATGTGCTCCTATCTCGTCGTGAAATGCACTTTAGGATTTGAAATTTCTCAATTTGGACTCCGTTTGACCTGTTTCTGAGAAATCTGTCCACTTTGCCAAAATTCTGTTATTTCGGGCTTTCCGCAACTTTTCTCGAATTGTACTCAATTTTTACCATGGGTTGCCCTTGTCATTAGGATCATCACCATCTATTCTTTTCTTTTTTCTGATCTCGTTTCACCTGCTTTTTTCTTTTTCTTTTACTTTTATCAAGAAAATCATAAAAAATAAAGGAAAATAGCAAATTGAAGCCAAAAAATTCCAAACATACACAATTAATAGCTGGTAACTCTGTGTATATGAATATACAATTATTTGTGATTTTTGAACTTGGATTACCACTTTTTTCCACTTTTTAGCTCCAAAAACACTCTTATTTAGTGATATTTACACGTCTAGAGACCCAAAATCATCATATGATCTCTTCTTGTTGCAAAACAAGGTATATAAGGGCATAAATATTATCAATATCCGCAATCAAACATAAAAATTGCAAAATCATGTAAGACACTGCCCTTGTAATATAATTTTTGTTTTTCTTTGTTTTTGGCGCTTGTAGCTGCTTTGTAAATCCTGTATACCTGTATACCTCCCCCCCTCCTAGTCTGAGTCCTCCCGGACGACTATGAAGTGTCTGTGGGCGAAGCATTGTAGTTGTTTTGGTCATAAGTTCCCAATGCAATTGTAGAGCGATGATACAACAGTCTTTCCAATAAAGCTGCTCTTTGTTTGATTGAAGGATTGGTGGTCGGGTTTTGGGTTGGTTTTGGCACTTCGGTAGTAGAATCAGTAGATGGATTCTTCTTTACTTTGTTGTTCTTTTTTACAATCCAAATCTGCTTCCGCTTCACTTGTGCTTGCCACAAACTCTTTGCGACCCAAACCTGTTTTGTTCTTTGTGTTGATTTCCTCGACTTGAAATACCTAGGAGTTTCCGTTGATTGTACTGAAGGGAGTTCCTGTTTACAAATCTTTGGGATCCAAATTTGCTTGCTATAACTTTGTGCCGTCATGAACTTCTTTGGAATCCAGATCTGTTTCACTGTCCTTGATTGTCTGGAATCACTCTGTTGTCTGGTATTGAAGACTCTGTTTTCCACCTTTGTGTTCTCTGGCACAACCTTTTTTGGTCTCCATACCAACTTTGACTCCGTTTTTTCCCAAGGTTGAGCTGTTATATTATTGCTTGTCTTCTTTATCCACTGTTGAGAATTCCTCGTCAAAGAGTAATCCGGTTGTATAGAAACTTTTGGTTGCCATTGCTTCTTCTTTTTCTCTGGTTGTTGTTTACCTTTGTCTTTGGATTCGTCCTTTGGAGTTGGCTCTTCTCCTTTGGTGAACTTAACTGATTGACTTTCACCTTCGTATTTGATAAGCACTGATTTAGAACTCCAGTCAATCATTGCATTGTATTGCTTTTGCCATGGTTGTCCTAGCAATAATGGATGTTGTGTAGCTTGGTCTTCAACCACGTAAAACATATGAGGATACACATACTGGTTAATCTGTATATGTAAAACTGTGCATCCGACAGTTTTGATTGAATTCTCATAGTAACTCTTTAACTCTTGCTTGGCAATTTGTAGTTTAGTGTCATTTGCCAATTGTCTATACAAACTGAGTGAAAGTAGGTTAGTTTGAGCTCCTGAATCCAATAGTGCTCTGGCTTTGATTTGGTTGGTTCCTACTTTGCATTCAATGATGGGTTCTTCTTTGTCATTATCCATTTCTGTTATACTGACTGCGTTTATTCGTATTGCTCCTTCATTGCGCTGTTTCTGACGCAGTAGTCTTCTTTTCTCCATTCTTTCCTTCGCCTCGGCTTGCGCTTCCTCCACAATCTTTTTCTTTTTCTGGACACGCAGCTTTTCTTGATGTATTTTGAGAAGCATGTCTTGGGTTAGCGGCAAAAGATACTTTTTCACTCTGCATCCACTAATCCAATTTGGCATTTCTTCTCCGTCTAATGTAGCAAGCTTGACGGCTCCACTTGGTGATAGATCTTTAATCACCAGAGGTCCCATCCCTCGCTTTTTAAGCTTCTTAGCATGCTGTTCAGAGTGTAAACTAGGACATAGTCCCCAACCTTAAACTCTTTAGTCCGTACATGCTTATCAAAAAATTCCTTTTGTCGCCTTTTTTGAGCGTAGATAGAAGCTACTGCTTTTAGGCGAAGCTCGTCTAGCTTTTCCAGGTCATCTATTCTATCAGAAAGCTCGTGCCCTGTCCACTCTAGATCCTTAGCCACCCTTAAGGTTGAAATCGAGAATTCTATTGGTAAGATAGCATTTAGCCCAAAAACCATGTTATATGGGGTCGTTCCTATTGATGTTTTATATGCTACCCTATATGCCCATAATGTTGAATGCAACTTCTGGTCCCAGTCAGTTCTCGACTCAGATACAATCTTCGTGAGGACCGTGCATATGGTTTTGTTTGTTGCTTTGTCCGTTTGCTTGTGGATGATACGGGGCTGATTTCCTATGGATTACCATGAATTCATCTAGAAGGATCTTTATCACTTCATTTATAAAATATGTGCCTCGATCACTCACAATTTCTATTGGCAATCCATATCCTACAAAGACGTATTCATATAGAAATTGTGCCGTGGTCCTGGCATCCGCTTTTTGAGTTGCCTTTGCTTCGACCCACTTTGTTAGATAGTCTGTAGCCACAACGATGTATTGTGCATGAGTCTTATATGCAGGAGGTGAAATGGGTCCGACATAATCAATCCCCCATTTTGCAAAAGCTCTTGCCCCCATCATTGGTCTAAGCGGCATATCATCTCTTTTAAGTGGTACTTTGGTCCGCTGACAGTCATCGCACCGTTTAACGTATTCCTCAGCGTCCATATGTAATGTTGGCCACCATATTCTTGCGGCTAAGACAAGTTTTGCTGTCTTATCACCTGAGAAATGGCCTCCACCTACTCCTCCATGAGCTTGCTCTAGTATTATCACATACTCAGTCTCTGATGCGCAAATCCTAAGCTGGTTGTCTTTACCTCTCTTATAGAGTTGATCTCCTATTAAAGCGTAATCTCTAGCTTCTGTCTCTACAGATTTCTGACGAGCTTTTGACGTTCCTTTTGGGAAAGTTCTATTTGTGAGATATTCAACAATATACTGACTCCATTCTGGAGCGATCATTATCTGATATAATGTCGAATACTCTGCTGGCGGTTTTGATGAACATACAATACATACAGTGACATATTCATGTACGCTTTCTTTCATTCCTTGGCCAATAGACTCCCAATTGTAACAAATTCCTATATGTGTTCCTTCTTGAACAATGAAATGCACATTCCTGAACATGTGCTTCGCGCAGATATATATTATATTCCTCAGGATTGATGCATAGTCGTAAAACATGATCATTTCCCAATTGATACAACCTTCCTGCAACCAATTGAAGATTCTTGGATTGCTGAATAGCAATATGTTTCTGGTTGTATTCTCTTCTATCGAACTCTCCTCCATAGGTTAATAGGTTAACGACATTTTGAGACCACTTCGGTATCATTTCTATGTTGAACAAGTACGCGTCTGGCATGTCGTCATCTACTCCTATAGGGTCTTCCCCATTCGTCAATCGCGAAAGATGATCAGCTCTAAGATGTGTTTTTCCTTTCTTTACTACTACCGTGAAGTCGAATTCCAGTAAGATAATGAACCATCTCACTATTCTCCCGGTATTGCATGGTTTATTCACTAGGTAGAGCAAGGCTTGGTGATCCGTAAAAAACACAAACTTGTTGGCTAGAAGATAATGCCGAAATTTCTTCACAGCATATATCATTCCTAATCCTTCTCGCTCTGTTGTGGTGTAATTCTTCTCTGCATTGTTGAGCTGTCGACTGGCGTAACAGATAGGAAAATCCATGTTTCCTTCTTCTGGCTGAGCCAGAATGCATCCTATTGCATATGCCGAAGCATCTATATGCACATGGAATATCTTCTCCCAATCTGGTGATTTCAAGACTGGAGCAGTAATGAGTGCCTCTTTCAATTTCTTGAACGATTCCTCACACTCCTCTGTCCATTCAAAGTTCACTATTAGCCTGTAAAGTGGTTGGCCTATTATAGCGTACATGTAAATGAATCGTCTATAATATCCGCAATGTCCCATAAAGCTCTGTACTTGTTTCGCATTGGTTGGTCTAGGCATATCCACTATAACTTTTATCTTCTCTAAATCCGTGGATATTCCGTTTTGTGAGACAATATGTCCCAGAATTCTGCCCTGTCGGACCATAAACACACATTTCTCAGGATTGAGACAAATGCGATATGTCCTACATTTCTCAAATACTTTTCTTAGGTGTTCTAGATGCTCATCTCTCAGAAGAGAATGTACACATAAGTCATCCATGTATATTTCTAGAAACAACCTTAAGTATTCTTTGAAAGCATGCGTCATCAGCCTCTGGAAGGTTGCGGGAGCATTGGTTAGACCAAAAGGCATAACCCGATAAGCATAAATTTCCCACTCCGTTGCAAAAGCTGTTTTATGTTGATCTTCCAGTGCTATGGCTAGCTGGTTATATCCTGAAAAACCATCAAGAAAAGAGTATGCTGTTTTCCCTGATACACGCTCTAGAACATGATCAGTTATCGGCAGGGGATAATTGTCCCTGATTGTTGCAGCATTCACTTTCTTTAAGTTGACACACACTCGGAGTTTTCGTTCTTCTTGGGTACTACCACAATCGGAGATACCCAATCGGTGTGTTCAATCTCGTATATGAATTCAGCTTCCATTAGCTTATCTATCTCTTCTTTGATTCGCTTAGCAAATGTATCATTATATGTGTATGGTCTCTGTCTGCTAGGCTTTGCATCTTGTTTCAGTGGGATTGTGTGTTGGCATATCGATGGGTCAACTCCCTTTAAGTCCTTATAAGACCATGCAAACACATCCCTATACTCTCTGAGAAGACTCAAAAGTCTCTCTTCCTCGCCTGGAGACAAATCTGTGGCTATGTACACCGGTCTAGGTGTCTCACCTGGAGCTGCTAAATTAACTTTTTTTGCATCCTCCGGTCCGTCATAAGATTCGTTCTCCCTTCTCTCTCGAATAGGTTGGGTTAATACCACCTTCCTATCCTCTATTGTGAATTTCCTATAGTGAGAGGGAACATCCATGTTTTCCTTGATTTTGGCGTTTTCGTCCTCTCCACTCTCAAATTCTGTCGTCCAAACTTCTTTCAGAGTTTTCTTGAGCTCTCTGTACTTGTTTCTACGTTCTAACTTGGACTCAGTGTGTTCTCTGTTGCGCTTGTTCTTTTCTGATTTTTCTGTTTCTGTTTTCATTCCATTCCTTTGAACTTGATTTCTTGAGCCTCTTTTGTCTTTTCGTAAGCTCTTTTGATCATTGCCTCTCATTCTTCCAGAAATCTTGTCCTTAACACAATCTTCCGCCTTTACTAGCATTAGGAATTGATTTTTTCCTCTTATTCTAGGCATCGGATTGGTTCTAACCCCCTTTGTTTTTCTCTTTGCTCTATAGCGTTTCTGGCGTTGTTTAGTTTGGTTCGGAAAATCATAAAATCGGACATCCATTATAGTTTCTTCGTTTCCGCTTGAATTGTCCGTTGACTCGTTGTCTGCTTCATTTCCCCACTCAGGATGATCGGGAATGTCGTGAAACACCTCCTCTTCATCTTCCTTTTCCAGTGTATCGTTCTTTTCAGTTTCTTTTTCGAGTACAGTTCTCAACATGAAGTACGGAACCACGTCGTACCCGTCCTTGTCGCAAAATTTCGTTGTGGGACCATCCGAAATTGCACAAACATCTAGGGTTGCTAGAATGTGTGTCCATTCTAATGGTTCAAGTGTGTCCTCTGGAAAGGGTTCTCCTATATAAGTTTCGTCTGTGATAGCCCTTTCTAAAACATATTCTTCTCGCCTCAGACTTCCACATTTCGAAGCTCCACACATCCATAACTCCTTGGGCTTACCTAACCAAGCTGGAAATTCGGATCCCGCCAAAGTAGCTGAATCAAACTCCTCTACCGGTGTTCGGTTCACATCTTTGTAGCTATGGTCTCTCAGGTTCACACGTGTAGTGGTTTCCATATTTCTCAGGTATATGTGATCGTAGCCCCAATCTTGGACCATTTTCAACTGTCTCATGAATGGTCTTCCCAATATGATATCATAGTTATTCTCCTTGCCAAAATCGACAATAGCAAAAGTATGTTTGTATTCAATGCCGCAAGAAGTCACTACGACTTTCTCTAATAACCCCATAGGTTTCTCCATGTGTCCATCTGCTAATTGGAGTTTCAACCTAGTCTTCCTTATTGCTGGTTTCCCCCATTTTTTCCAGATTTCTTTTGTAGCAATGGCTACCCCAGCTCCGCTGTCTAGTATTGCCATTGTGTTCACTCCTTGGAATTCAACTGGTAAGGTTGTATTCCCCTCTTCACCTTCGCAATACTCTCCGACCTTGTTTAAGGGTACAGGCTTAGCGTTCTTTTGTGGTTTGCTCAGCTCTTGTATTCCCTCTTGCAGTCTCGATGTTGGGTCTTTTATCCCAAATTTCTCCAAGCATTTTCCTACAGTGGTCCACATATGTGGTCTTAACCTCAAAAGCTCAGCTAGAGTGATAGTGCATGTCACTGGTGTTGACAAGATCTCTATCAATCCTTGCGAGTCCATGAACTTTTTCTGATGAGATTCTTCGTGAGGGAAGTGCTCTAGTCTCGGATTTTGCTTCATACTCTCCTAAGTATGAAGGTAATGTATTCAATGAATGAGGTTTGCTCTCCATTGTTCTAACAGAGCCCCCATCTCCCCAGTAAGATTGCACATCCAAGTCCACTTGAGATCCTGCCTCAAATTCCACTATGGGAGGATTCCTGATGTCCTTTTCCCAATTTGTCTGATTAGCTTGGCAACTTAGCTCGTTTGCAAAGTTTGCCTCTCTCACTTGTTTCCAAAATTCATTGTAATCCTCATCTCTTCCGTAAGACCTCTGTATGACTGGATGAAAACTCTCTATCTCCTGATCGGTTGTGTTCAATACTATGCGGTCATCCTTGTGTGTATTTTCAGGCTTTTGTGCACTGGGAGTCTTTTCAGTTACCCGTGAAACGATAGTCTCTTGCTGAATTGGGTTTTCCGTTCCACAATTCATTGTTTCTTTTGGTGGTTCTAATAAGGCTTGTGCAGTCTCGATCATTCTCTGGCACATTTCAAGTCTCTGCTTTTCCAATTCCGCGTTTGGGTATGTCATCCACCTCTGTTCTTGTGTTTGGTTGTTCTTTAACCTAGCTTCGTAAGCTCTCATCAGTGCGTCCAATGGTCCCTGAGCTTAAGCTCGTTGTTTCTTTGATACTCTTTTGTTTCGTTCTTTCCGGGCTCATCTCTCGTTTCCCGTTTTGACTCTCAAGTTTTTCTAATCTATCTTTAGTTCGCTTTAGTTCCTCAGCTAGAATAGCGTCTTCACGTTCTTTTCTCAACTTCATGCGTGCTTTTCTAGCTTTCCATGTGTTTCTCTGACTCCGCGGTCCTTGACTAACCACTTCAGTCGCTAACTTTCCATTCTCAGGTTCTCTAGTGGTTTTCTTAGCTTGAGCTCTAGTAACAACTTGCGTTGGTATCAGAGTTTCATTTTCAGACCCACTGCTGGTAGGAATAGTTTCTAGCATATTCAATGTCGTCTTTTGCACTTTGTTTGGATTCTTTGAACAACCCTCAATGAAGTGAGTAACCTCAGTGTAATAAGCATTAATTCTAATGATTTCCGTATGTGGACAAACATTCATCAGATGGTCACCTCCACACTTGTAACAGGGTCCTAGTGCTGGTCTTGGTCCCACTTGATTCGTCCTTTGTGGATAGAATGGTCTTTGTCCTGTTAACCCTCCATGAGCTATGAACATCAATGTTCTTGCGTCCAAATTGTATCTCTCTTCATCAGAAGCACTTGTAACTGTTGGTGTTCCAACATTCCCAATCATACCCCATGGTTCTGGTTGTTTGGGTTCTTCTGGTGGGTAATACACAGTTGGAGACATGTGTGCACCAGATTCTTCATAATAGGCTTGAACAGGCACTAAGGCTTGTTCTTCCTGATTCTCTAAGGTTGGTGCATATCTAATGTCCATTGGTCTTGCTCCTGGTAAAGGTGGTTGTTGTCCCAATACCGGTTGCGGTCTTTCTATCCCCATAGGTCTTGGTACATTTCCCGTTGGGTATCGAAGTACTGGATGTACCTGAGGTGGTGCTAATTGAGCAGGAGGTGCATACTAACACTCCCTTACATACCCTTTGTTGTAATAGCACTCCTCTGTTGGATGGTTTGTCAATTTTTGTTCAATAGCACACCATTTCAGTGGTTTTGGCAATGGTTTTTGGTATGGCGCCATCCTTTTTAGAGCATCTTCTATCATTTGCTCTACATTTGGCATTTGTTGTTTGAACATTCTTTTTTGGTGGTAGTCTCGCTCGCTATGGAGGAAGAGCTACTGGATGCAAAATCTGTATCCGCTGACACCTCTCCATAAACCGTACAGTTATCCACTGAGTACAATGCTGCTCGCGTTACTTGCTCGAAACTTGTACAAGCTTTCAAGTGCAAGTCCTTCTTGAGAGTGTCGTTTCTCAATCCTTCAATAAAGAGAACAGATAGTCTGTCATCTTGTGGTCGTTCACGTACTGGACATCTCTCAATGTATTGTTTGAAGCGAAGTGAAGCTTCCTTCACTTTTTCGTGTTCTCTCTGTTTAAAAGCATATATTTGTGAGACCGTATTGTGCTTAATCCCTCCTTTTGAGAATTCCTCAGCAAACACTCTTAGCAAATGGTCAATGTCATGGAATCCCCCTCTGTTCAGTGGTTGAAACCATGTCAATGCCGTACCTTCTAGAGTAAGACCAAATCCCTCGTATTGTGTATGGAAATCTGTTATCTGCTCAGCTCTTAAGACTTGCTTAAAGAGTGACACATGTGCATACGGATCTCCCGATCCACCATACTTCTTTGGCATACACTTGGCTACTTGAGATGGTCTCATACGTCTATGGTCTGCTACCAATCTCATTGCTCCTGTGTCCTGGCTAAACCTTTCTCTAGCATCATGGACTTCATGGGTTACCCTTGTCGGTTCCCCTGCCCTGAGTCTACTACTAGGAGGTAAATGTGATGGTCCCGCTTCGAACCTTGGACCTGGAGTGGTATATGTGGGGATTGGAACTGCACTACCTCGATTCGTATCCATTGACTCTCTGGAATGTAATGATCCCATTGGTCTGGGCTTAGAGTACTGAGGTTGACTGAAAGTGTCAGCAACCTGAGTTCTTTGTCCTCCTGTTGTCATTGGGTTTTGCACTCCATTTGTTGGTCCTGGTCTTTGTGAGCTAGAAGTAACATAATACTGATGTAGTGGTCCCCCAAAGTATGTATATCCTTCTAATTCTTTCTTGCCCATTGTTGAGTATTGTCTCCCATACTTGTCGTAAGAGGCAATTTTCACTTCCGATCCCTCTGTGTAGGTAAAGACATAAAGTCTTTTTTGGTCTGTCAACTCTCCGGTGTAGGGTTCTTCACATCTATAATATAGATCTTGCTCCCCATTATTATATTTGTATAGCCCCACATAGATGTTATCAGTGTTGATCCTTGTAGTTTCATTCTCTCTTCTTAACCTCGCATCAGGGAAGTTCATTATTGGTGCTTTCTCCTCAAGTTCTTCATCTACTTTGGCTTTGGTGCCCATCAATCCCCACTTGTCCACAATGTTAGGGTTTAGGACTACCAAGTACATGGTACCCTCGTCATCTAGATATCTATCTCCGCTATAGCTCACAGGCACTAAGTCCTTGAACTCACTAGATCTCTCCTCTATTTTTACACAATAGCGGTCCATTCCATCTTTGTAGATCTTAGCCCCTTGCTCATTGTCGTACTGGTATTTTATGAACAATAGCTTCATTGTGGCGGAAGGGTTTGATGATCCTGCCGCCATATTTTCTCTGTTGTTCAGGTTCAAGTGTTCCAAGTGTGCGGTGAAAATCTCGTAAGATCTCTCCGAAGAAGTATCAGAAACACTTCCTTCAAAGATCGGCTCTAATGGTTGCACCCAACTTTGGTTTACACTTCCCTCGGTTGATATGACACTTGCTTGTTCCCCTTGTTTTGGTTGGTTATTCTGGAGATTCCTGCCCGATCTCAAATTCATCAATTCCCCTAAAGGACTTTAACTTCTCCGTCTCGGCAATTTGTTTTCCCAAGTTTTTGTGGTCAGAATTGATCCAAATTGATTGATACTTGGTCGATTGTTTAATCTTGTCAGTTGGACAACTTCTGTTTCATCAAGTGAGAATTTTGTTGCAGTTATGCTGAAAAAGACATTATACGCGTATGATGTCTTTTTTCACAGATTTAGACTATTTTGGTTATGCTCACTCTAAGTAGCCCCCTTATGCTCTTTCCACTCACAAAATTCAGTTTGAACTCTGTTTGAGCAAGTTATGGCTAATTTAGGCTTTTCTTGGCAATTTTCCGCTTTTGACTTATTTTGGGTCAATTATGATCCAAATGGGATGAAACTTGAAATATAACCTCTAGACAGCTATTACAATGGATCTGTGTTGGCAAAGTATCAAAATATGTCCAAAATTAGGTAAAAGACATCATACGCGTATGATGTCTTTTTCATCAATTTGGGTCAAGACTTGATATTTACGCTTTCTACAGTGTTTGTAACAATCTTGTCAGGTCAGATATCAAAATTAAGCAGTGGATGTGCTAAAAGACATTATACGCGTATGATGTCTTTTATCCCAGATTTTGACTATTTTTGGTTTTAAGCCTTCTCCAATGTTTATAATTGAGTTTCAAGTGTTTTTGTCAGGTTTGAATGTAAAAACAAGATCTGAATCCAAAATTTCCTATTCTTTGCGTTTCTTGGACTCCGACTTGTCTTTTTGGGTTTCTTTGAGTGTTAATGCTCTTGTTTTAAGTTGAAATTAGGGTATAACCCCCCCTTTTGAACACTTTGGTAAAGTCAAAATTTTTGTTTTGGTCTCTGTTTGGTCATTTAGACATCATACGCGTATGATGTCTAAAGTTGCAGATTTCCAGTTTTTTGGCACAGAATCCTTCCTAAAGCTTTCTCAAGTGCTCAGCAACTCCCAGATACACAGAAATTTCTCTGACTTTTGTTTATTGCAAGTTTCACTACTAACTCGACGGTTTAGTGATCTAACATGCAATCAACCATATCAAGCAAATACTCCAATGATTACTAGCTCTAGATCAGGATCAAATGAAGTCCTACCTAAGCTATTCCTAATCATAAAATGGGTTTGGTAATTGTGATTTTAAAGAGATCCATTGCCACTCACGGACTAGCAAATTCTTCTTCTATCAACAACTACTCAACACCAACAAAACAACAAACAAATCTAAGCTAATCTAAAAATACTGTCAACACGGAAGACCCAGGAATACCCCACTTCGTAGTATCTCTCGAGATCTTCGGAGTCCACCACTCCTAGATCTTTTCTAACTAAAGTATACAAAGTAGTTTATACGACTCACCTCGTAGGATTAGTCTAAGGTCACCTACTTAGGGCTCTCGTCCCCGGCAACGACGCCAAATGTTAAGGCGGTTACGCCGCTAGCGGAAGCTAAATAGCGAGAACTCAACCAACAACAGAATTTGTCAGACGAGGACGGAGCTTGACCCACAGGCGCATGGAAACAACTAGGTGGGTGTCAAATCACCTACTCAACCTTCTAATGACAATCACTACTAAGGAAATCAAATCTAAGTTCTAAAATACGCAACTGACTGAAATCCTTACTACGAATGAATGCTATACGAAACAGGATCTAGAATCATTGAATCGATCTCAAACTCAAGGGGAAGTCTATACACTAGGTAAGAACAACACCCTAAAGACTTGAACTGCAAAATCAACCTATAACCACTCCGTGCGGCAAACGCGTATGAAGACAGGCCGAAAAATACAGGTGACCGAAACTTGACCCCGATGGTACTAATGCGTAGCTCTACTCGTTGTGGTTCTATAGATATGCTGCACGCTCCATTCCGACACACGAGTTGGAAGAAAACTCACACCGAAGCTCGTAGGAACTTGCCACACATAGAAGCCGATAGCGCGCACTCTTGGTATCTGTGCGTAGCTCTCGCCGTTGCTAACACAATGGAGGTGTCGCTTCTCCAATGGCGGCTCCGTAGCTCGTGTAGCAAGTAGATAAGACTCTCTCTCTCTCTCTCTCTCTCTCTCTCTCTCTCTCTCTCAGACACAGTCACGGCGCTCCAAAAACTCACTTTGATTAAATAAAAACTCCATCTTTAGGTTACAAAACTTTGGCTTATATACCTCAGCCTTGGAGGTGAGAACATCTCTAACTAATTACATCAGCAAGTGAAATTACTTCGGAATTACAAGCTGGAAACTCAATTGAGTCCCGTTACTTAATGAATGGCTCCAATCAAAATCAATGTCGGAAAGACATTTATTACAATCAATGGTTGCAAAAATGATGAGTGTGAGCAAAAATGTGGGTGTGATCCTCTGCTGGCTCAACAGGGTTGTTGGCAAGTGGAGAGCTGATTCTGGTAGCATTCTGTAAATTAGTTGTGTAAGATTTTCGACTTGTGTAACCAAGATTTGAACCCTGACAACGAGCTTGCGAAATCGGGCATCAAAAGTTTTCCAGTCTTGTTGAGTGACAAACTCCCTGGCATCTGGAAATTGACTGTGATCCTCTAGAATATCCAACACGCTCTGTGGAGGAGGGGTTGATAAACGAGGAGACAGAGATTGATCACTTGGGTTTGCACCATCCATCCCTGTTGCCATGAGGGTACTCTTCGTGAGAGTATCCGGCCCCATGACATCCACATGCGGAGCCCATTCGATATATTCAAAGTCAAACATGTGTTGAACATCAATTTCTGCACTCATGGCCAATCGGTGTTGTGCGAACAAAAGAGAAAACAGTACCTTGGAATGCAACAAAAACTCGTAACCGTATCGAACACAAAGGTAGTTAGCCGTGCTAACCTCACCGACGGTCGTAAAGAAGGTGAATTTCCAATCCCGGTGGAATTGGCGAAGAGGTGAAATCACAGAGGAACTTCAGCACTAGCTCGTAGCAGGTTGCAATAATTAACTGGGTAATTATGTCTTGAATTGAACTGAACATCTAAGTTGAAATTGGATTGTAAATCCCAAGCCACTACGAAATCAGCACTTGAGTTGCAGCCAAGGATGCCCTCACAAACACCGATGTATGCTTCGTATGCTTCGGAGAAGTTATGGTTACTGTGTATGGTCGACTCGAGTGGTGCTTTGAATGACTCTTGAAGTCGTTGCTAAAAAACAGTAGGTGCTGTAATTTTTGCAGTCGGACCTTGGGAAGGTCACAGTGAAATTTTCTTGCTAGAATTGCTCGGCTTGCTTCACCGGAGGCTTGCTGGCACTTGTTTATGCCGCCCGGTTGGTGGGAAGAGCCTTTGACTTATGGCCAAACTTCAAATCCAATGGCCCAAGGCCGTTTTAATGTGAAAACTCAAGCCCCCAAAGCACAGGCAGCGTGCAGCAACTGACGAAGATGATGATGATGATGTTGTGGCTCGCACAGACCGGCTACGGCTGCGGGGAGTTGGCTCAAGCCCTGTCTCTGGAGGGTGCTGCTTCCTAGCCCAAGAGAGTGTCAAGACATGCACCACACACACACCTCCAAAATGGAAGCTTTCCCGATTTAGGCAAGATCTCCGGCTATTTTGGAAAGAAGCCTTATAAGGCTACGGTTCTCACCTAATGGCCCTGTTTTTAGGAGCCAAAGGTGATCACGCCTAGAGAGAGGGTGAAAGAGAGTCCCAAGCTCTGATACCAGTGTAAGAAACTAGGCAAATAAGCTCTCCTAGATCCTCCTCCCAACCTCCCTTTATAGGTGGGCTCCTAGCCCCTTGCCCTAGACGGATCCCCTGTCCACACTGCCTAGCATGGCCCTTGGCCGTAGTCCTTGCCTAGCCTAGCTCTTAGGGTACAGGACCCTTGTCCTGACACGTTGAACATCAAATAAGAATGTAATTGGATTGAAACCATGTGTCATAAGGTAAGATGGTACGAAGAGCATTTGTTGAACATCAAATAAGAATGGAGAAGGCTTCAAACAACAAACGACTAGAGAGATCTTTGTGCTTAAGCATGCATCGTGCCATTTCCATGATTGCTCGATTTTTATGCTCTACACCACATCATTTATGTGTGGTGTATACGGTGTAGTAAATTGGTGTTTGATGTCCTTTTCTTGAGATATTGTTGTAGATATCTTGTTCCAGCCGATTTAGCTAACTATTTCACCACACATCCCTAATGCTTCTAGAACACATACACGCACGATCAAGAACATTTGGAAATAAAAAATTTCCCTTCGGTGGTAGATTTGGGGTGTAGTCTTTAAAATGCATTTGGCCTTGTGTGATCATCCCATGTCCATTTTGAGCACAAATGGCATCAATGCCCTTAATATAATGCTAAAAACCACTAGTAGAAAACCCTAATTTTGACACTTTATCGTGATATTGGTCTACTTGGTCAAAAATGACATTTGCCTTGCTTCCTTGTAGCATTTGGAACCCATTGACATCCTATATGATGAATTTGGCATTGTAGAGCGCCTATAGGGTGTTTGTTCCCAAAATGACGCTTTGTATGCCTTCAACCAATTATGCTGATACAATGCCATTTGGGTCCCACTTTTATGATCCAAATACATAGAAGTGCTATACCATACTAGTGTGGCCAGCCACCTTCAGTGATCTCTCTCTCTCTCTCTCTCTCTCTCTCTCTCTCTCTCTCTCTCTCTCTCCCCCCCCCCCTCCCATGTGTGTGTATCACAGACTGCTCTTGTATGATCGTTGGGCTACAAGGGACATTCGTCAAAGGAAGGAGCAATTAACACATGACCAAGGGGAGAGGTCAGAATCCCTTCGCCCATTATACATGCCTCGAAGTTCTTGGTGGAGTTAGAATCAAATTCTAAGCGGTTGAACTTTTGGGCACTTGCCATGATGGGCATCATTGCACTTTGATAAAAAATGACTTTTGTCACCATATGTTTATCCTTAGCTATTCCCTAAACCTATGGTTGAATAATGGTGTGATTTGGTCCACAAATTTAATCCGTATGGTCATTTTCTACCCAAAATGTGTTGTTTTTCATCTACTCTATTCCCTAACATCCCAAAACTTAACAGCGCCTAAAAATGAATAGAAATGCTCCTTAATGTACTAGAAACCTACTCCTCATGTTGGTGGCATGCTACCTCAGAGAAGGAGGACTGCAAAGTAGCTCTGTGTGTGTGTGTGTGTGTGTGTGTGAAAAACAACACAAATGAGCAATTAAATGGCCAATTTGTATATATGAGCTAGGGGTTTTTCGTCAACTTGCCCGAACCTACCCATTAGCTCTAACAGGTCATACTATATAATCTTGGCTAAAGAATGTCTTCATTTGGATTTGTGTAGACGTGCCTATCTATGTTTTGCAAATGTTGCTTGAGTAGTCGCTTAGGCTTTCCATCGACATGCTCCAAATTCTTTTATATTTTTATGTCTTTTTGGCCTTGACTTTGAGATCAATCATTTGAAGTCCGTTTGTCCATCACACACTGGTGACCATTTATTTATTTTTGAACCTTTTTATAGAAAGATTAAAGAAAAGTAGCAAAATCTAACCAAAAATATCAGACATACTTAAAAAAAAAAGGTGTCCTTAAAACACAATGCAATCTTGTTTTTGGTGGATCATTCCATTTTTGTTTTGGCTAAGAATATCAAAATCCAAGCTAAAAAGCGTTATTATGTACATATTTCCACACACCTATGGGCTCCTCTTTGGCTATGTCCCCATATCTTTGATCGGATCTAGTCTAATGGGCATATGTGAAAAAAGTTAAAAAAATACAAATCCAAAACTAAGATTTTTTACAATTTGGCATAGAAAACAATGCCCATAACTTTTCTATTTGACCTAAGTTGAGTCTGCATTTGGAACGCCTCCCTCTTATAATTGAACTTGGGGGGTTCACCGTTCAGTACCCTTTTATATAACGTGCATTCACCGAATTTTAAAAAAAAACCCTCTTTTAACATGTCTAAATAAATAAATTGACCCCTTATTTTAGGTTTTTTTTCCCAAAAATGAATATAAAATTCCCTTATTTTAATGCATTTCTATTAAATTGCCTAATTTTTTTGCATTTTAAAACCCCTCCTTTCGAACTCATGTTATACATTGACATGATTACATAGTGCACTCCCCGAGTGATTGAAGTACTCCAGAATGGCATTGAGCCACCAAGGTGGTGGCGTGCATGGGTTGAAACATTATGTGTATTTCCTGAGGGGATCCACTCTTTATAAAAGAGGAAATGCCAATTGTGAGGAAGAGCTAAGTTTCATTTATATGTTTGTATATTTTTATATATATACGTATAAAACATTATTAAATGTTGTATACCCATATTATGTGCATATGTCCATATAAAGTGGGTTTTGCACGAAGTATATTTTGAGCAAAATATACTATGATCAAAACCTACCCACTTTTCATGTCATAATAACTTATATCTAATTCTCCTAAATGATTTTCTCATGTTAAACTGATCATTTAATATGGGGAAGTGCCAGGGGAGAAAAGCTAGAATATTGGTTAAGCTAGCAAACCGGCCACTGTAGGGATCCAAAGGGGGGGCCATCTACAAAAGAGCAATGTGCAACAATGGGCTTAAAAGACCCTAAGGTTCAGCCCATTAAGACTTCCAAAATGCTAAGGTTCCAAAATTCAAAGGTTGTGTCCAATAATCAAAAGCTTAGGAAATGGGATGCTTTGTGTGTGTCCCAAAAAGTCTTCACAACTCCTACATAGGAGGGGGCGAGCTCAAGAAGTAGGGGATGAGAGAGAAACACACACACACACACACACACACACACACACACACACACACACACACACACACACACACACACACACACACACACACTCACAAGCTTCCTTTGTACACAAGGGGAAAGAGGGACACATGTCAACTCCCTAGCCCATATGCCCACAAGGTGTACTCAAATCCTATTGGATGGCCTTGGAGGTGGACCAAAGAGAATTAGGCTAGAGTAAATATAGTTTAATTAATTTAAAAACACTTAATAAAAGGACCAATAAGAATTAATCTCTTTAGAAGACTATTGGACTATCTCCCAAGGGGTCCAATGAGCATTCAGCAGCCCAATGGCTTGCCTGATTCCTATTGGCCATGAGATAAAGGGGTCCAATGAGAGTTTAGTTGCATTAATTAATTACCTAAAGCTCTCACAAAAGTGGAAAGGGGGACACATGTTAGAAGGCTATCACTTATGCTGCTTAACTTCCATTGGCTAAGCCTGGGGAGCTCCAATAGGGTGTGAGCATGAGCAATTAGCAAGAGGGGTCGACCAAGAGAGAGAAGGGGCTGATTTTTTCTCAAGGCATTATTCACTTACACACTCACACATCTATGTGTGAAGCAAGAAGACTCTCTCTCTCTCTCCTTCTCAAGCTTTATTGGAAAGCTTACCACCTACTCCAAGCTTGTGAGAAGGGAGGACTACACCACAACTCTTGGCTTTGTGATGCAAATCCAACCAAGAGCCAAGCTTCAATGCATGCTCATCTCCTCTACCATGCTAATTACTAAGCTAAGCTATGCTAATATGAATGATTATGTGAGGAGATGTACATCTTTCTCGTAGAATACTCCTTCTTCCTCTCAATCTACTCTCATACCCCGCTAGCTCTCACCATCTTTGAAGGTGTGTGAGGTCTTGGGTCTGAGATGGTGAGGGAATTGATGTTGTGTTTAATAAGTGTTGTGCGGAGTGCTTGAAGTTTCCATCTTCATAGCACTAGCTAGTATTGAAGGAACACAAAGAATTGTATTGTAAAATGTCTCTCTTGATGGGAGAAACCATAATACAAAGCCTTTTGGAGGGGGGACCGGCTCCATGTAAATCCGGTCCTCAACTGTTATCAATAGCTTAATTTCTCTCTCTTTTGAAGTATTGTTCATGCTATCTAAGTAGGTGTTATACTTTTTGTTGCTCTCTTCACCCAATCACTCTTGTTATTCTCATTAGGAATCTACTCTAATGAAATGCTCACTATGTTCATGCTATTTTCCGTTACACAAGTTACTAGGCCATTAAATGTTACATTGGTATCAGAGCACAAGGTTTCTCTTTTCTTGCTCAAGAAGGGAGGTCCTCAAAGCTAGCTATAAATGGTTGGTATTATTAATTGCATGTGAGTAAGTAGAATAGGGATTTTTAAGCCTTGCAGTGCGCCTGCCTTTGTGCAGTTAACGGGGCATCACCGTCGAGAGCTTAAAAGAAAGGTTAACTAATGGAGATTAAAAGACCTTAGGGTTAGCTTCATTAAAGACCTCCAATGGTTAGTGTTAAAAGTCCTCTTACCTTAAGCAAGCTAGGGCTGAGCTTGAGGTAGGAACCCGACCTAAACTTGTCTTTGACCTTAAGCAAGCTAGGGCTGTGCTTTAGGTGGGAACCCAACCTAAACTTGCCTGTGACCTTAGGCAAGCTTGAGGTGGGAACTCCACCTAAGGTGCTTGTCATGCTTGATGACTAAGGTACTTGAGGTACTTGTCACACTTAATGAGAAAGTTGCTTGAGAAGCTTCCTATGCATGGGGGGTAAGATGCTTGAGTCAAAAAGAGACCCTACACACTTAATGAGGAAGTTGCTTGAGAAACTTCCTATGCATAGAAGTCCCAAAGTTAGGAGAATCTTTGAACTAACCTTCCACTCACCCAAGGGGCACCCCTTTTCTAAAAGAGCACATGGGACACATGTCAGACTCTCACTAAGCTTAACCACATGGTGTGCTTGAATGCTATTGGTTGGGCTAAAGAGGGGTCCAATGAGCTTCTACTTCCATCCAACAAATATCTAGATCTTTTCAAGCTCTCTCTCTCTAAGGGATAAGGAGGACACTTGTCAAAAGACTACCCATGTACTTGACTACATGTTGCATGTGATTGGCTAGGGGGAGAGGGGTCCAATGAGCTTGCAGCATGTAAGAAAAGTCACCACTCCCCCAAAGCAAGGAGGGGGGGTGGTAGGGGGATATACTCCACATACACACACTCATTTGCAAGGCATTCTCACTTGGTGAAAGTTGAGGAACACCACCTCCTTCTCCAAGCTTGTGAGAAGTGAGAGCCTACATCAACACTCTCGGCTATGGAATGTAAATCCAACCAAGAGCCATGCTTCAATGCTTAAGCTTGCCATCTTCTCCATCTCCATTACTATGCTGCTATGCATGCTAGCAAGAAGAGTAATGATAAGTGAGGAACTATTTCTTTCTCCTATGGAATGTTTCTTCTTCCTCTTCCCTATCCTCATTCCCCGTTAGCTCTCTCCATCTTTGAAGGTGTTTGAGGCCTTGGGACCGAGGCTTGGGATAGTTAATGCTTTCTACAAGTTTATGTTATGCTTGTGATGCATGAAACTTTCCATCTTCATTGCATCACGTAGGTCACAAGGAACACAAAGATTGTATTGTACCAAGTCTCTCTTGATGGGAGAAACTATAATACAAATGCCTATTGGAGGGGGGACCGGCTCCATATGAATCCGGTCCTCAAATATTGTCATGTTCTCTAAACTCTCTCTCTTGCAAAAATATTGTTCATGCCAAGTTAACTAAGTACCATGTTTATGTTGCTACCATCAATTAAGTTCACCCGCTATGCTCACAAAGTAATCTCTCAATAGTGCTTCACCTAATTTCCTAATTCTGCTACTCTCAAAGTTCATAGGCCATTTCCATTACACTCCGGCCACCTCGACGGAGATGGCTCCACGAAGATGGCGGGCTAAACGCTCTCCATCACCTCCAAAACGAAGAAGACCATCGCACACTTCTCCACACCATAATTCAAAGAGTGATGACAAAAAGCAAGAGAAGGAAAAGGCGAGAAAGAGGACACCCTCTTCTCCATCTACTTCATCCTCTTTCTCTTATGAAAGTGATGGTGAAGACAAAGAAGATCAAGGCAAGGAAAAGGAGAGAAAGAGGTCACCCTCTTCTCCATCTTCCTCAAATTCTTCATCTTCTGAAGAAAGTGATGGTGCAACCTTTGAACCATAAAAAAGAAGAGGCCATAGGAAATCCTATGCCGTGTGGAAGAGGTCATCCAAGCTCAAGAAGTTCAAAGAGGGAGGGAAGAGCATCTCTTTCCTTACCTGCGATGGCACCTTTGGTGCTATGGACAAGTCTTGGCCTTCATCCAACAATTTGATGCGGCGTTTGGAGATGAGGGCTTCACGGAGTCCTCTAAGCTACGCCATGTAGCTATGCACTTTCAAAATTCCGCCAGGCAATGGTAGTCTAGCCTACGGGCCAACGGTGAAGCTCCACAAACATGGAAAGCTTTAAGAGCTTCCATTATGAAGCAGTTTTTGGCCATCGATGCCAAAGACAAAGTACTCACCGAATGGCGAAGCTTGAAGCTCTCTCCCTACGAATCCATTCACAAATATATAGACAAGTTTTGGGACCTACAACTCAAAGCCGTTGTCTTCAAAAAGTTGGATTTTGGAGAGCAAAAGCAACAATTTTGTGCGGGCTTAACTGAAGAAATGGCGGAGTATGTCAACTCCCAAGGGCCACACACTATATCGACAGTTATACACCATACTATGGTGGCTTCTCGAATCAAAATTTCCAATCAGGGGCTAAAAGAAATTCTAAGCCCACGAAAAACAAGGGTTCCAATGAGCCTAAGGGGAAGGACAATGTCCAAAAGTCTCCTAAGGGAAACTCCAACAAAGCTAAAGAGAAGGGAGTTTACAAAGGCAAAAACAAACTCTCTCCTGAAGATCTTGAGCGTTATCGCAAGGATAACCGTTGTTTCAAGTGTGACGAGCAAGGGCATGCGTACCGCACTTGTCCCCAAAAGAACAACCACCATGAACCTCCTAGAGCTACCTTGGTTGAAATACAAGAGGAGGAAACTCACCACAAAGGATATCCTCTATGCCATGCTTGGGGAAAGGTAAGAGAACATGATGCTTTTATTCTCTTTGACCCTAGTTCTACTCACAATTTCATATCCACAGAGTTGGCCACCAAGCTAGGCATACAAGCCTATGAGATGGGAGATGTCCTACCCGCAGACGGTGCTTTGAAGGGGCAAGAAGCTTTAGTCTGTCATGGATGCTTGAGAATCAGTCGCTACATGCATCATCGTCTATGTCATCGCCTACATCATCACTAGAAGAATCTAGAAGGATCTAGAAGATTCTAGAAGTTTTTAGAAGCTTGGAGAAGATTCTGGAAGAATCTAGAAGTTTTTGGAAAGCTCTAGAAAGTTGAAGAAGGATCCAGAAGGCTCTAGAAGAATCTAGAAGGATCTAGAAGTTTCTAGAAGCTTGGAGAAGATTTCGAAAGAATCTAGAAGTTTCTGGAAAGCTCTAGAAAGTTGAAGAAGGATCGTTCTAGAAGAACTAGAAGGATCAAGAAGGTTCTAGAAGATTCTAACCTCCTCAAGAAGAACCTAGAAAGTCCTAAACCTCCTCAAGTAACCTCCTCAAGCACTAGTATAAATAGGGGTCTTGGGCCACAAGCCCCTCAGTCTTGCCAACACCGGTTGTGAGCCTCCCATGAGGAAATCCCTCTTCTAGTTCTTCTCTTATGTTCAAGTCTTGTCCTTGCAATCAAGCCTTGTCTTGTACTCAAGTCATGTAATCCAAGTCTTGTATCTAGCTCTCTTAATAAAGTATTAAGTCTTGTAATCAATATTGAGCTTATCATCAAATCCAAGTTCTTGTACATTGTGAGCGCCTCCTCTTGCTCTCTTCTAGCTCTATACGTTGTCGTGATGTGGCACATATATAGTGGGAACGGGCATTAAACGATTTATCTTGTGACTTTTTGACGCATAAGTATACTTCATATAATACTCATATGCATAAATAAAAGCTTTCTACCATACCTTAGTATTACCTTTGAAGTAATATAAATGTACATTACTATTAGAAAGTACTGCAAGAGAAGTATCAATGATTGTGCCTCTTTTTGTCTGGGGGAAAAGCATTTGTATATTTCTTCTAATATCTCAGCTATACCCTACCATATATAACTTATTTTCTTCTTTTTACATTTATTTAATAATATAACCCTTTAATAATGCATACCCTCTTGGATACATACAAGAGGGAAGGGCCTACTAGAAGACTTTATGAAAAGGAAGATCCAAAGCTTATTGGACCATCCCAATTTGAAAATCCTGACCTAAGGGCGTGGAGAAAAGGCCAAAACCAAGTCAAGCTCTTTTAGTAGGCCAATTTTGCCTTTTGAAGTATGTCAATCCGAGTTACAGGTCAAAAGTTACAGGGAAACCAGTGAAAAACCCTCTCACAACTACATTGCAAGAAGAGATGGTAAACAGGTGAATCAAGTGAAAAGAGGTAATCTTGGTCTTTTTCCATAAAATAAGATATTTGGAGATAAAAGACACAAGCATGTGAATGTGACACCTCAAAGATGCTTTGAAGGACAAGACACACAAGTTGGGACCCCCTGCTGGAGCCACACAAAAGATGCCTAGGTGGGGCCCACATACATCATGCACCCACATGGAGCCTCAACGACCAAAAATGCTGAATTTCATGATATTTTGAGTCCTAATATTGCCCATTTTAAGAAATATCCAAAGAACATTTGATTTGAGCTAACTCTTTAGCCTAATCAAGTGATTATGTAAAACATGGCTCCCTCAACTATAAAAAGGGTAGCCTTCTCTTCATTGGGGAAAAGTTATGAGTGAGTGAGAATAGCTCAATTCCATAGTGACACACTCATCTTAGTGCCACACTTTCTCTTGAAGAAAGGCGGAAGTTTTGCCTCATCTTCTCTCTCCATTAAGGCGGTGGCGATTGCTCTCATGTAAGATATATGTTGCTAGTTTTTCTTTCATTTGTATATCTAGTCCAATACTTGTCTTTAACTCCTTCTCTATCTCTCATTATCCATCTTTAATACCACCACCACACTTAGATCTATCTCTAATTCTATCTTTACTCCTCCTTTCATCTCTCTTGTTGTGTCCTAATTGTTTCATTGGAAGGTATTCAAGCAGCAATCTTGTCAATGTAACGGGCACAACCTTCTTGCGGGAAACAATTATGTGCACAAGGTTAGTAACCATATCTTCATCTTTCACAAGCACCTCTCTCTCTTAAGGTTCTCATTCTCTTCCACAAACTCTAGAATCTCCTTGCTATAGGTACTTCTCTCCGCGCAGTATCCTTATTGCCTAAGGGCAACAATAGGGCTTGGGAGAGAAACTCTCTTCTTCTTATCCTTTCACTTCTTTCACACCTTTATCTTTGAACATAATAAGTATATCATCGATGAATAACCATAATCCACATAGAGGCGATTTCTTTCATTTCCATTATGTGCAATCTATTAGGGTTAACATTTGGATTAGTCGAGAGATTCACTTTCAACAACGCATAGTGTTTCTATTTGGTCCTGAAAGGTTCAACGAAATACTTCTCTCACCAGATCCCATCATACTATCTTTTATTGACTATAACTTCTCTTTTGATGTGAGTGTGGTTATTTTATTATGAATCAAGAGGATTTGTACTCACAACTAATCCCCATCGCTAGACAAAACATATACATTATAGTAAGCACAAAGCTACAGTTCCAAAGAGCAATCCGTAGCTTATTTGGACAACAAAGATTAAATATCATTAACTCATCCATTAACCCTTTTATCCTACCCATGATACGATATGATCGTAATCTCAATGTTTTCATTTTTGTTTTGTTCTGACTATCTTTCATGAGTTCTCTCCATCACGTGTGTGTTTGTAAGGAAAAGTAAGCGGCTTCTTTAGCTACATCTCTTTTTTAGCTCTAGAAGCTATGTTATCTACATCTTAGCTCTTTCTCATAACCTTTGAGCTTCCTCACAAACTCTCACAGCAAGAGACCCGGTGCCTTCCTGGTAAAACCGCCTACTTCTTGACATATTTTTGGTGAACCCGACGCGAATCTGCCAGGGTGAGAGTTTGTGGGTAACCATGGGTGATCATGTTGAGCAACAAGGTATGCATTTTGACCCAGCAACAATGCAAATGCTTAAAGCTATTGCAATGTTCATGAACAACAACATGCTACTGAAAGAAGGGATATTTCAGCAACGAAGGCCATACAAGCGGTCATCAACAGAATGGATCAGTTCAATGGCAAAGATGTAACCAAGTACTTACGCGAGTATGTGAAGGAGATGGAGCTGCATCGCGTGTCAGAAGGTGAGATGATTCAAAGCTTTGAGCTAGTTGTTGCTCGAGAAATTAGGGAGTGTGTTAGGGCAATTAAAGATGGGCATGGGAGAAATTGGGAAGAACTCAAAGTATCTTTAAAGGAGGAATATTTCATGGAGGACTCAGAGAGAGTGACCAAAAGGACATTCTTAGAATGGGTAGTCAAGCCAAAGTAAGGACTGTCAATAACAGAGCTACTGAGGGAATTTGAGCGGCGCTATGCACAACTCACTAGGACAGAAAGGGCCACACTAGATGGAGATAAGACAGATCTTTTCTTACAAGCCGCAGGTAAAGAGTTTCAAGAAAATTTGGAGCTTCTTCTTGAAGATAAAGATGCTGAGAAAGGACTAAAGACCGACTGGAATGAAGTTGAAGGTGCTGTCTCGTTGCTTGCCAAACAACAAAGAAGAAGGGACAAGATGGCAGTAAATACTACAAGTCCTTCAACCTCAAGTTCTGACAAAATGGTAAAGCCTACTTATATAGCTCCTAAGTTTGATGAGTCTATGCTAGATGAACTTGTGAAGGGAATGCGTGACTTAAAGGTGAAGCTTGCAAAACTTGAAGAAAAAGGCCAACCATCAGGGCCACTTCCTAGGCAAAGACAACAGCCCAAAGAAGGGTTTGTTAATAGATGTATTTGGTGTGATAGTACAGACCATGTAAGAAGGGATTGTGATGATTTTAGTGATGCTTTGTCAAAAGATGTTGTCTTTTTTAAGGATGGTAAAATCCACTTAAGAGAGACAGGTCTACCCTTGAGAACTAACTTTGGGAAGGGGGGAATGCAAACCTTAGTTGAAGATATGGCAACTAACCGTGCCAGGTCTTTAGTCGAGGCAGCTACTTATGGAGTAAAAATTGAGCATTTTTGTGATGAAGAGGTGATTGACCATCATGGTCAAATTTGGCCAAATGTCATGCAATTAACTAAAAAGGGAAAGCTTACAAAAGAGATTCTACATGAAGCAGGTGATTGCATACGTCTAGAAACATGATGGAATGATCCAGTGGACTCATTGTCAGTGCATGCCTACATTACAAAATGCCAACAAAATGAGGCAATTGTAGAAGAGAAGCGCAGACGTGAGAATGCTAATGAAGGACCATCAAAAAGAGCTTCTAGAAGTGGGGAAAGAAGCGACTCAAAGCCTTCTCAAACACCCTCGACACAAGGAGCATCTCCACCTGAAGTACTCATGGAGGAGTCTACAACAGGAAAGACGAAAGAGCCAACAAAAGGTAAGACAAAAGGCCCAACTTATAAACTACAATCTGATATTGAGGTTGCCACAGATTTAAAGAAAGTCTTGGAGGAAATGATCTTGAATAGCAAGATTGAGTTTACTCTGGGAGAAGTTCTTGGCATTACAAAGCGTGAATTCCATGAGGAGATCATTGACATCATCAAGAGGAAGAGGCAAACCCTTGCTGAAGTTTCTCGTCCACAGGTTGAAGGGGAACCTCGAAGACACAAGGGATGCAGCCGCTAAATAAGGAGGATGATGGAGTTGTGGTAGGATGCTACCAATCTAGTGGGAGAGTGAAGCAAGTGCATTTCTCAAATGATGATGAAGAAGTTGAAGATATTCCTAGGAGCTACTATTCACGAAGTCACTGGGCAAGGGATATTACATAAACTTTGGTCAAGGTAGGTGATCTTAAAGAGCCATTTGTTGCCTTGATTGACCATGGTTCAGAAATAAACATAATGTCAAAGAGTCTCTACAACAAGTGTAAATGGCCGATGGACACAAATCATGGCTAGATGGTAAAAGTGGCAAACAATTCATCCGGTGAATTGTATGCAGCATGTCCAGGTGTAAAGGTGACAATAGGTGATGTAAAGATTGACCAAAACTTCTTTGTACAGGATACATCTTCATATCATCTCATCCTTGGACAACCCTACATTGCGGGAGTTCGAATGGAAACAAAGGTAATGGATGATGGTTCAACATATGCTAGGATACGTAGCAAAGATGGTAAACGAGCTGTCCAATTTATCACAGTTTGTGTAAACCATGAAAGAAACCGTGAAAACCTCAGAGAACATCCTCTACCAAAGGTGAGCAAAGAGTTTCATGATCATAGAGAAATGATGGGTTTTGGCTAAGTACCATTGTAAAGCGGGATTGCAGTGGTACAGAAAGAAAAAGGGTCTTGCCTGATCCAAAAATAGGTGAAACTTTCTCAACGAGCTCCTTGGTAACAAGGAATGGATCAATATGTTTTACAAAACTTGAAGATTTGAAGAGATGTGAGAGGCAATATGTGCATAATGTACAAATAGGCATGATAAAGAGTGGGTTGCTAGAGCCTACTGAAAATGTTTTGGGTTTGTGTGAACAAGTTTCTTTTGTAGATACTATGGGTGAGCTTGATGCTATAATGGGGTCTAGTTTTCATCTTGAAAATGAAGTTGTGGAAGTTTGCTCTATGGAAATGTATCAAGTAATAGAAGCCTTTAAAGAAAACCAAACAGTTGGCCCAGAAGTCCATGTTGAAACTAAATACAAGAGTGTAGCAAAGAAGGTGAAACCAGTAGCTTCACCCTTACTACCCAACAATAGGGAAAAGATTGAGCAGGCTTCTTTACAACCAAGTTTGAGGAATCCTAAAAAGATTGGGCATACCTTCACAAAGGAGTCTTTCCAAGAGTTGCAGCTTGGTAGCGAGGAGTTTCTAACAAAGGAGGAGACAAAGTGCTTCAAAGAAATACTTTCAAAGCATGGTAAGGCTTTTGCATTTGAGCCACATGAGATAGGATGTGTTGATCCTTCTATTGTAGCTCCTATGGTAATTTTCACAATACCTCATGTGCCTTGGAATCTGTGGCCTATTCCGGTTCCAAAGGCTCATTTGCCAAAGTTAGTAGAGCTACTGAATGAGAAAATCAAAATGGGAATCTTGGAGCCTTCTTGTGCTCCATACTCAAATAGGTGGTTCACAGTTCCAAAGAAGAATGGTTCTCTACGCTTCATCCAAGATATGCAACCAGTGAACAAGGTGACAATTAGTAGGCCAATTTTGCTTTTTGAAGCATGTCAATCCGAGTTACAGGTCAAAAGTTACAGGGAAACCAGTGAAAAACCCTCTCACAACTACACTGCAAGAAGAGATGGTAAACAGGTGAATCAAGTGAAAAGAGGTAATCTTGGTCTTTTTCCATAAAATAAGATATTTGGAGATAAAAGACACAAGCATGTGAATGTGACACCTCAAAGATGCTTTGAAGGACAAGACACACAAGTTGGGACCCCCTGCTGGAGCCACACAGAAGATGCCTAGGTGGGGCCCACATACATCATGCACCCACATGGAGCCTCAACGACCAAAAATGCTGAATTTCATGATATTTTGAGTCCTAATATTGCCCATTTTAAGAAATATCCAAAGAACATTTGATTTGAGCTAACTCTTTAGCCTAATCAAGTGATTATGTAAAACATGGCTCCCTCAACTATAAAAAGGGTAGCCTTCTCTTCATTGGGGAAAAGTTATGAGTGAGTGAGAATAGCTCAATTCCATAGTGACACACTCATCTTAGTGCCACACTTTCTCTTGAAGAAAGGCGGAAGTTTTGCCTCATCTTCTCTCTCCATTAAGGCGGTGGCGATTGCTCTCATGTAAGATATATGTTGCTAGTTTTTCTTTCATTTGTATATCTAGTCCAATACTTGTCTTTAACTCCTTCTCTATCTCTCATTATCCATCTTTAATACCACCACCACACTTAGATCTATCTCTAATTCTATCTTTACTCCTCCTTTCATCTCTCTTGTTGTGTCCTAATTGTTTCATTGGAAGGTATTCAAGCAGCAATCTTGTCAATGTAACGGGCACAACCTTCTTGCGGGAAACAATTATGTGCACAAGGTTAGTAACCATATCTTCATCTTTCACAAGCACCTCTCTCTCTTAAGGTTCTCATTCTCTTCCACAAACTCTAGAATCTCCTTGCTATAGGTACTTCTCTCCGCGCAGTATCCTTATTGCCTAAGGGCAACAATAGGGCTTGGGAGAGAAACTCTCTTCTTCTTATCCTTTCACTTCTTTCACACCTTTATCTTTGAACATAATAAGTATATCATCGATGAATAACCATAATCCACATAGAGGCGATTTCTTTCATTTCCATTATGTGCAATCTATTAGGGTTAACATTTGGATTAGTCGAGAGATTCACTTTCAACAACGCATAGTGTTTCTATTTGGTCCTGAAAGGCTCAACGAAATACTTCTCTCACCAGATCGCATCATACTACCTATTATTGACTATAACTTCTCTTTTGATGTGAGTGTGGTTATTTTATTATGAATCAAGAGGATTTGTACTCACAACTAATCCCCATCGCTAGACAAAACATATACATTATAGTAAGCACAAAGCTACAGTTCTAAAGAGCAATCCGTAGCTTATTTGGACAACAAAGATTAAATATCATTAACTCATCAAGACCATATTAGGTATTTTGGTAAAAATCTCACATTATGGGAATCTCCAAATCGACCGAATTCATGTAATTTGGGAATTTTCCACTTAAAGTGGGAAAAATTGAGGTGTGTGGCTAGTAAATAAAGTGAAAATCTCATAGGATTGTGGTGTTGATAAACACCAAAAGTCAAGAGGATGTACAACACATGGATTTGAATAATAACTATAAATTACATAAAACAAAGGAAGATACAAAAAAGATTTTGTTTACAAATTGACTAGTATAGTCACAATAGAAGCTCCACATAATTCTACTCCACATTTGATACCATATCTGAACTTTGATCCAAGTGTGGCTGATGTGCACAAGTGAGGCCTTCTTTGGCTTTTAGAGCATGTCTTTCTGGAATCTTTATTCTAGAAAATGGTCCTTCTTTGTTGGGTCTCCAGGACCAAACAATTGCATCTATAGTTTCCCACACTTGTGGGTCCTTATAGTTGACAGCCCAATAACCCTTCCAACAATTACTGTAAGCTTGAGTATCTGTCATCCCACTTTTTCTCGCGCAAGGTGCCCGATATTGAATCAAGAGTTTTCTGTAGTTTGGTGATGTAGGCTCATTATCAATGTCAGATAAAGCCATTGCAAGCCACACTGGATAGATTTCTGTGTCACTCGGAACAAGCATAAGAAAGTCACCTTGGTGCACATCAGACATAGGGTCAAACTCTTCCCTTGGCCTATCTCGTTGAGGCCCACAAAAATGATCGTTCAACTCTTCAAGGCCTAGGAATCTTTCTGCTCCTTGTTGCAAATTCAGTGTAGTGCTTTGTAGGTGAGAATATTCTTGAGTTTTTGGCCAAAACATTTCATACAAGACTCCCTCTGATATGATTGCTTTTCCAATCTCTTCAATTACCTTACTCCAATAATCTATCACGGGTCTATAATATCGCGGAATACTTGAACCATTCCCTAAATTTTTCCAAAATTTTATATAGTTCTTTAGCCCCAAAATGACTTCTTCTTGGGCCTTGACATACTCCGCCATTTGTACTAGAGGTGGATCTCCATGTGGTAACATTGGCTTGCCTTCTGTGTCTGTTTTCCAAAGGCGAATACTTCCACTCCAACTTGATACACCTACATGTGCCTTATATTGCATCATTGGTGTCTCATCCTGCATAAAGAACCTGAACTGAAGCGGTTTGGAATGTCCAACAAGTATGTCTTGTCCATCACAAAGATAGCCATCACAATATTGCTTGAAATCGGGGATCTTTGTGAGAAAAAATGGAGCTGGAGATGAAGATGAGCTGTTTCGTAATGTATCCATCAAATGTGGCAAAGTATAGGTTTGTGTAACTCTCAACTTCTCTTAAAACCTACTAAACATGGCGTCTATGTCCTCATGTGTATGCCCAACCATTAAAAATCCCAGCTGGATGGTTTTGAAAACACCCCTTGCAACAAGCATTGACAAATAGGCAAATAAGTATCGATTTTTGTTTTCCCCTGCACAATTATCCAATTGTAGCAACAAGTTCTCTGGCAATCTGCGAAATGTTGACCCCAATTCCTCTTCTGCAATTTCTGACGACTGCACAATGGGCTCTTTTCCATCACTCAAGTTATGGTAGTCCAAAGCATCCCTTGAGTTCAAAGCATGTAGTAGTGAAATATTGCTCCTTGGAAGTCCATTTGTTACTAGATCACCAAGAGGATGCTTATCTATCCTCTCGAGGTTATGTAAACAATTAGCAATTGAGCCAATTGTAAGATTTGGATCAGCTGGCCACAAACCATTCAAGACAAAGTGTCCGTAATGACCTTCTCCATGTCCATGAGTGATCATGCCAATCAATGCCACCTGCAGATTATATCCTGAATCCACACCCTTGGGAACAATGCGTAATCTAGGAATGGCAGTCTTCTTTTGATCCATCTTATCATGGATTATGCATACATATTTTTGTGGTTGAGTTTCTGAATACGTGCGCCATGCATAATATAGGCTTCTGCAACTCTTTTGTTGTGCCATGTGAACTTCTCTCTCCCTCAAGAGAAGAGCTCTCTCTTCAAGAGAAGGTTTAGCTTCTAACCTTGCCTTGATTGAGCTACAAATATTGCACTTAGAGAACTCACTCGTCTTTGTTAAAGTGACATGTGGGTACTCTTTGTTCCAAATTCTACCAAAAGAAGATTGGGATAGCTTATTCTCATAGCCCATTTGGTCAAGTGTCGTGTTGATTTCACATAAAATATCCACTTGTTTGTATGTTGATGGAATCACCAATTGAGTCTCTCTTGAGCCATCTAGCAGTGTTCTACTTCTATGTGGCATCTTCTCAGAGTTGTTTTCCACAAACTCATCTAGTAGTGCTCTTGCTAAACTAGTATGTTGAAGTCCCCTTCTCAATGTACATGTGTTCCCATGTACATATTGGCGCACACCATTTTCAAAGTTCTCCTTGTATCGATAAAATGATGTCTTTGGTATTCCATGTAGCTCATACCATGCTCTACAACAAACAATAGAACCATTTAGCCTGAATTGGTATCGTGACTTCTCATCTTTCTGATAACATATAGAAAGAACATCATAAACATAATTAGTGCGTGATTTTTGAGACTCTCCCCAAAATTGTTGTCGTAACCTTGTCACCATATCACGATCTGCAAATTGGCAGCATTTTTGTGCACAACAATTAATGCATGATACCCTTTGAATTGATTTGTTTGAAAGGTAAAAAGTCGAAGCTGGTGCTGCTTTTGATTTTTGAGTCCTGTTCATGAAAGTGTATCGTCTCTTCCTTGACAACTGGACAACATTACTCCCATCAAGTTTTTTTCCAACATTGCCATCGTTGGATACATCCTCATATGTAGCATGCATGCCATCAACAGGAACAAAGCGTTGTAATGGGCTCCCATTCAACATTGTTGTCTGCTTGATGGGCCACTTTAGCAAAGTGATGCTACCCACTTCAACCACATCATCAATACTTGCATTTTCTCTTTCAATACCCACACCCACACAATCAGGACCAAGTTCCTGAAAGTTGACATAATCATGTGGAAATACATATAAGATGGTCCCTTCATTCATGGTTTGCATCATTGTGTCATCTTTTAAAAGGACCCTTTGATTTCTCCAAGACTCTCGAATCATTGCTTCAAATTCTGGGCTTGTCATAGGTATTGCATCTGTAACTAGAGGATCAGAATGATCATGTTCTTCATCACCATTGTAGCTTTCGTGTGGATCAATTAAGTTCCCATTTAATACAAAAGATTGCAAAAGAAGCTTTGACCATCGAACAGCACTCCATAATGAGCCTTGGAGAGATGAAGTATCCATTGTAGGAAAAGGTAGGACCACATCCTTCAAGCATTCCTCCACTAGTATGGAGACATTTCCCAGCCCTATCTTTGTACCACCACAAGTGGAATCTGGATCTGTTCTACACACACAACCAATACCAACGATTTCATTGTCAAGTATCATATGTACTTTCTCCCCAGATTCGAAGTCTATCCTGTAAGTAAAAAGATTACATTGTTAAATCCATAGTTATAGAAAAATACTCTTCAAACCAAAAATCATGCTACAACATGAAAAAGGTTTGCATAGGTTGGACAAGTGGTGAACCTTGAGACCAAATCCTCCTTGCTATATTAATGGAAGCAAGGTTGGACAAGTGGTGGACCTTGAAACCAAAGCCTCTTTGCTATATGAGAGCATAGGTTGGACAAGTGGTGGACCTAGTTGTAATACCCACTGCCACCTATCAACTACTATAGGACTATGCTTTCCAATGTCCAAGTATCCCTTGAGTCTTTCAAGGTTGAACACATGGTGGACCTTGAAACAAAAATCCCCTTTCTATATCAGAGCATAGCTTGGACAAGTGGTGGACCTAGTTATAATGCCCAATATCCAAGGTGAAATACCTTAGGACTTTGCTACCTTGCTTGCCAATGTTTACGTAGCCCCTCATTTCTTTAATGGAAGTAAGGTTGGACAAGTGGTGGACCTTGAAACCAAAGCCTCTTTGCTATATAAGAGCATAGGTTGGACCTAGTTTTAATACCCACTGCCACCTATCAACTACTATAAGACTATGCTTTCCAATGTCCAAGTATCCCTTGAGTCTTTCAAGGTTGAACACGTGGCGGACCTTGAAACAAAAATCCCCTTTCTATATTAGAAAGGTTGAACACATGGTGGACCTTGAAACGAAAATCCCCTTTCTTTATCAGAGCATAGCTTGGACAAGTGGTGGACCTAGTTATAATGCCCAATATCCAAGGTGAAATACCTTAGGACTTTGCTACCTTGCTTGCCAATGTTTACGTAGCCCCTCATTTCTTTAATGGAAGTAAGGTTGGACAAGTGGTGGACCTTGAAACCAAAGCCTCTTTGCTATATAAGAGCATAGGTTGGACCTAGTTTTAATACCCACTGCCACCTATCAACTACTATAAGACTATGCTTTCCAATGTCCAAGTATCCCTTGAGTCTTTCAAGGTTGAACATGTGGTGGACCTTGAAACAAAAATCCCCTTTCTATATTAGAAAGGTTGAACACATGGTGGACCTTGAAACGAAAATCCCCTTTCTTTATCAGAGCATAGCTTGGACAAGTGGTGGACCTAGTTATAATGCCCAATATCCAAGGTGAAATACCTTAGGACTTTGCTACCTTGCTTGCCAATGTTTACGTAGCCCCTCATTTCTTTAATGGAAGTAAGGTTGGACAAGTGGTGGACCTTGAAACCAAAGCCTCTTTGCTATATAAGAGCATAGGTTGGACCTAGTTTTAATACCCACTGCCACCTATCAACTACTATAAGACTATGCTTTCCAATGTCCAAGTATCCCTTGAGTCTTGCAAGGTTGAACACGTGGTGGACCTTGAAACCAAAATCCCCTTTCCATATCAGAGCATAGCTTGGACAAGTGGTGGACCTAGTTATAAAGCCCCTCCTTTCTTTAATGGAAGAAAGGTTGGAAAAGTGGTGAATCTTGAAACCCAAACCCTTTGGCTATATATAGAGGATATCTTGGACAAGTGGTGGGCTTAGTTGTAGTATCCAATGTCCAAGGTCCAAGGTGAACTATGTAAAGACCTTACTTCCAAAAACAGAGTCGTACAAGTGGTTCTCCTTGAAACCAAAACCTCCTTAGTGTATTAGAACATAGCTTGGAGAAGTGGTGGACTTAGTTGTAATGGTGAATGTCCAAAGCAAACTATTATAGGACCTTGCTTCCCAAATCAAGTTTGGACAAGTGGTGGATCTTGAAACCAAAACCCCCTTACTCTATTAGAGCATAGCTTAGATAAGTGGTGGACCTAGCTGCCATGGAAAATGTTCAATTTGAACTGCTGCAAGACCTTGCTATTAAATGTCTAAGTAGAGCTAGCTTCTTTAATGGAATCAAGGTTGGGAAAGTGGTGCATCTTGAAACCAAAAGCCCTTTATTGTATTAGAGCATAGCTTGGACAAGTGAGGGACCTAGTTTTAATGTGTGATGTCCAAAGAAAAGTATTACAAGACCTTGCTTTCCAATATTTGAATTGGTCAAGTGGTTAAAACTAAGTATAAAACTTTGACCATTTTCTTCTCGAATTGCCAAAAAGCTAGTTTTAGACACCCCTAAATGAAAATGGTTTAGGGTGGCCTTAAACAATGTTTTTTCAAAGACTTGAACAAAAGGGTTGTCGAAGAGTAATGACAATTTATTGTGGCTTGAAGTGCCTGAGTATGTGAAAACAAGCCTAGGTTTTCCACGAGGCAAAAGGTGACATAATAAGAACATTGGAAAGTTAGGATTGACCATGTGGCCTAAACTTTGGCAAGTGAAGTGGTGGCCAAGTTTTGTGGCACAGTGTGCACTTGGTCCTATATGTGTTGACCACTTGGCTAAATCTAGGACCATAAAGCCAAACCTTTGGCACCTTAAATATAGTATGGGACATAATCTAGAACTGCTATAGTAAATTAGTAGTATAGCTAATATGTTAATATTTGTATTATATTTAAGTATATGCTAATATAATTTATGTTCAAAATTTCACTAATGAAGAATGTTCCCATTTAGCACTCCAGATGCGGGGTCTTAGGGCAATGCCACAATGGGGTGACAAGGCAGTGCTTCCACGTGAGGTTTGGGGGTAGCGCTCTTGATGGGGATGTGGAATATAGCGCTCTCGATGGCGGGGCTTGGGAGGTTGATTTTGGGATATTGTTCTGGGCGGGGTCCTGGGGCAGCGCCCCGGGCGGGGTCAAGGGGCGGCAGCCCCTTGTTGCCTCCCGGCGCGACTGCCGGGCGGGGTCGAGGGGCAGCGCCCCCGCGGGGCTAGGGGCAGCGCCCAAAGATTTTTTTTTTTAAAGTGAATTCCTAGTATAGAGTTACGCATGTTTTTCATATTTTCAACCATGATTTCTTTAATTTTGGCCGTGTGAATTGGTTAATTTTTTATATTGCTTTTGTTTTTTTTAATCCTATGATAAAACATGGACTTGTAGCATACGTGGCATTCTAATAAACCCTATCAAGATTAGGCACACAGAGAGCGCACGAGAAACGCACACAGAGAAAGCAGGCGAGCAGCAAAAACACAGAAAGTGCACACGGATCGCACACAGTTGGAGTATACGCGCGCGTAGAGGAGCAAGCTCGGCATCGTACACAACACACAGGTGGAGTGCACAGGATTGAAAGTTCGCGCACAAGACAAAGAAACAGCAGCGTACACAACGCTTTCCAGAAGGGCAGGATCGGGCAGTCTTCTCAGGAGACATTGCACACCTCACGAATAGAGAAAAAACAGGTATTTCTCTCTCTCTCACTCTCTGTCTTTCTCCATATAGAGAAGATGGTTCTCTGTAACTCTTCTTGCACACACACTCTCTCGTCAAAAGACAGAGATACATAGTTTAAAAGTATCCCCACACACATACACATATTCCCACACATCGTCTTCCTCTCTTCCACATACATAACTATAGTGAAATCTGTTATCTTGCTGTCTCTCTCTTGAAAATACATGCACATATTCCCACACATCGTCTTCCTCACTTCCACATACATAACCACAATGAAATCTGTTATCTTGTTGTCTCTCTCTTGAAAATACGTGCACATATTCCCATACATCGTCTTCCTCTCTTCCACATACATAAACACAGTGAAATCTGTTATCTTTCTCTCTCCTCTCTCTAAAAAACAGTTATTTATCTCTCTCTCTCTCTCTCTCTCTCTATCTATCTATCTCTGTATTTGCTATCTCTCTCTTGAAAATACATGCTCATGTATGTGTGCGTTTGTGTTATCTATGTGTATGTATGTATATTTGTGTTATTTCATTGTAATACTCATACATAATGAAAATACACAATTACACTTAATTACGATATGCACACATAGTATATATACATACATAAATATCACAAATAACTAACACATTGTAATACTAGTAAAATTGAATGGAAGACTTACTTGCGTGATCTGTTAAAGTCGATTCTTGTAGCGAGTTCTGGATGTATGCTGAGCTGATTTTCCTCTAATCCATTTGTAGATATGATTGTAACTTCTGTTTCTCAAAAATAGTAGTGTTGTTTAGTGATACACCTAATGGACATAAATGGTTTAAACTAGGACATGTAGACCAAAAATACGTGTATTTCTTTGGATGAATATATACACTTTTTGGTGACCCTTACCACAAGTGGTGGACCTTGAGACCAATGGACTATAAGGACCTCCAAACAATACCTTGTACACTCAATCCTTCTTGGTATCTAGGTTGGACAAGTGGTGGACCTTGTTCAAATTCTCTAACCACTCTCTCTAACATGGTGACATAATTTAGGTGTGATAAATTCATATCTATGCAAACTAATATCAGTTTAAGCTTGTTAATTTGAATTTGTTTGAATTTATGTACAATATAATGATTTGAGGTTTGCATATTTGAATTTAGGTGGTATAATGATATCTTTTTGTGGTAAACTTGAATTTAAAATCAATTTTGCGTGGAATATTTTAAATTTAAGTAGTAAAATTTAAATTTTTATAAAAAAGTTTGAATTTTAAAATTTGGGCGGGATAGTTTAAAATTTAGGCGGGATATTTAAGATTTGGGAGGGATATTTTAAATTTAGGCGGAAGGTTTTGAATTTATAGCGAGATCTCCCTTACATAAGAGAGTATAGGTTGGACAAGTGGTGGACCTTCAAGCTAGAGCATCCATGCTACTGGACATGATAGGTAGGGAATCTAGTTGAATATTGTATGTATAATATATATGTAATAGATCTAGCTTGGACAAGTGGTGGACCTTGGAATAAAACCCCATGTAAAACATATCATGCACATTCCAAGTGGTAAAAAAAAATATCATTTAGAATATAGCCTTATAGGTTGGACAAGTGGTGGACCTTAACACCCAGATATTCTTCATATAATGACATAGAGTGGAAAACTGGTGAATCTTGAGACCAAACCATGCTACTAGCGATAATAGCTTGGACAAGTGGTGGACCTTGAAAGTAAACCCCCCATCTACGAAATATCGTGGGTTTAAGGTATTTCGATGGAGCCTAGCATCTTGGAGACATCGTGCATCTTGCTTCTCTTCATGTTTCAATGGAGCCTATCTTGGACAAATGGTGGAGCATCCTTCTCTCCATGTTTCAATGGACCCTAGCTTGGACAAGTGGTGGACCTTTACTTCTCTCTATTATTCAATAGAGTTAGCTTGGACAAGTGGTGGACCTTGGAACCAAACCCCCATTTAAAACCTATCATGGTCACTCCAAGTGGTGAGAAAGAATAACCTTTAAGATATAGCCTTATAGGTTGGACAAGTGGTGGACCTTAACACCCTAATATTTTTAATATAATGACATAGAGTGAAAAAGTGATGAATCTTGAGACAAAACCACTCATGCTACTAGCACTAATAGCTTGGACAAGTGGTGGACCTTGAACGTAAACCCCCCATGTTTCAATAGAGTTAGCTTCGACAAATGGTGGAGCATCCTTCTCTCCATGTTTCAATGGACCCTAGCTTGGACAAGTGGTGGACCTTTGTTTCTCTCTATGTTTCAATAGAGTTAGCTTGGACAAGTGGTGGACCTTGGAAGCAAACCTCCATGTAAAACCTATCATGGTCACTCTAAGTGGTAATAAAGAATAACCTTTAAGATGTAGCCTTATAGGTTGGACAAGTGGTGGACCTTAACACGCGCATATTCTTAATATAATGACATAGAGTGGAAAAGTGGTGAATCTTGAGACCAAACCACTCAGGCTACTAGCAATAATAGCTTGGACAAGTGGTGGACCTTGAATGTAACCCCTCATCTACGACATATCGTGGGTTTAATGTTTTTCGATGGAGCCTAGCATCTTGGAGACATGGTGCACCTTGCTTCTCCTCATGTTTCAATGGAGCCTACCTTGGACAAATGGTGGAGCATCCTTCTCTCCATGTTTCAATGGACCCTAGCTTAGACAAGGGGTGGACCTTTGCTTCTCTCTATGTTTCAATAGAGTTAGCTTGGACAAGTGGTGGACCTTGGAACCAAACCCCCATGTAAAACCTATCATGGTCACTCCAAGTAGTAAGAAAGAATAACCTTTAAGATGTAGCCTTATAGGTTGGACAAGTGGTGGACCTTAACACCCACATATTCTTAATAAAAGTGGTGAATCTTGAGACCAAACCACTCAGGCTACTAGCAATAATAGCTTGGACAAGTGGTGGACCTTGAATGTAAACCCCTCATCTACGAAATATCGTGGGTTTAATGTATTTCGATGGAGCCTAGCATCTTGGAGACATGGTGCAGCTTGCTTCTCGTCATGTTTCAATGGAGCCTATCTTGGACAAATGGTGGAGCATCCTTCTCTCCATGTTTCAATGGACCCTAGCTTGGACAAGTGGTGGACCTTTGTTTCTCTCTATGTTTCAATAGAGTTAGCTTGGACAAGTGGTGGACCTTGGAACCAAACCCCCATGTAAAACCTATCATGGTCACTCCAAGTGGTAATAAAGAATAACCTTTAAGATGTAGCCTTATAGGTTGGACAAGTGGTGGACCTTAACACGCGCATATTCTTAATATAATGACATAGAGTGGAAAAGTGGTGAATCTTGAGACCAAACCACTCAGGCTACTAGCAATAATAGCTTGGACAAGTGTGGACCTTGAATGTAAACCCCTCATCTACGACATATCGTGGGTTTAATGTTTTTCGATGGAGCCTAGCATCTTGGAGACATGGTGCACCTTGCTTCTCCTCATGTTTCAATGGAGCCTACCTTGGACAAATGGTGGAGCATCCTTCTCTCCATGTTTCAATGGACCCTAGCTTAGACAAGGGGTGGACCTTTGCTTCTCTCTATGTTTCAATAGAGTTAGCTTGGACAAGTGGTGGACCTTGGAACCAAACCCCCATGTAAAACCTATCATGGTCACTCCAAGTAGTAAGAAAGAATAACCTTTAAGATGTAGCCTTATAGGTTGGACAAGTGGTGGACCTTAACACCCACATATTCTTAATAAAAGTGGTGAATCTTGAGACCAAACCACTCAGGCTACTAGCAATAATAGCTTGGACAAGTGGTGGACCTTGAATGTAAACCCTCATCTACGAAATATCGTGGGTTTAATGTATTTCGATGGAGCCTAGCATCTTGGAGACATGGTGCAGCTTGCTTCTCGTCATGTTTCAATGGAGCCTATCTTGGACAAATGGTGGAGCATCCTTCTCTCCATGTTTCAATGGACCCTAGCTTGGACAAGTGGTGGACCTTTGTTTCTCTCTATGTTTCAATAGAGTTAGCTTGGACAAGTGGTGGACCTTGGAACCAAACCCCCATGTAAAACCTATCATGGTCACTCCAAGTGGTAATAAAGAATAACCTTTAAGATGTAGCCTTATAGGTTGGACAAGTGGTGGACCTTAACACGCGCATATTCTTAATATAATGACATAGAGTGGAAAAGTGGTGAATCTTGAGACCAAACCACTCAGGCTACTAGCAATAATAGCTTGGACAAGTGTGGACCTTGAATGTAAACCCCTCATCTAAGACATATCGTGGGTTTAATGTTTTTGGATGCAGCCTAGCATCTTGGAGACATGGTGCACCTTGATTCTCCTCATGTTTCAATGGAGCCTATCTTGGACAAATGGTGGAGCATCCTTCTCTCCATGTTTCAATGGACCCTAGCTTAGACAAGGGGTGGACCTTTGCTTCTCTCTATGTTTGAATAGAGTTAGCTTGGACAAGTGGTGGACCTTGGAACCAAACCCCCATGTAAAACCTATCATGGTCACTCCAAGTAGTAAGAAAGAATAACCTTTAAGATGTAGCCTTATAGGTTGGACAAGTGGTGGACCTTAACACCGACATATTCTTAATAAAAGTGGTGAATCTTGAGACCAAACCACTCAGGCTACTAGCAATAATAGCTTGGACAAGTGGTGGACCTTGAATATAAACCCCTCATCTACGAAATATCGTGGGTTTAATGTATTTCGATAGAGCCTAGCATCTTGGAGACATGGTGCAGCTTGCTTCTCGTCATGTTTCAATGGAGCCTATCTTGGACAAATGGTGGAGCATCCTTCTCTCCATGTTTCAATGGACCCTAGCTTGGACAAGTGGTGGACCTTTGTTTCTCTCTATGTTTCAATAGAGTTAGCTTGGACAAGTGGTGGACCTTGGAACCAAACCCCCATGTAAAACCTATCATGGTCACTCCAAGTGGTAATAAAGAATAACCTTTAAGATGTAGCCTTATAGGTTGGACAAGTGGTGGACCTTAACATGCGCATATTCTTAATATAATGACATAGAGTGGAAAAGTGGTGAATCTTGAGACCAAACCACTCAGGCTACTAGCAATAATAGCTTGGACAAGTGGTGGACCTTGAATGTAAACCCCTCATCTACGACATATCGTGGGTTTAATGTTTTTCGATGGAGCCTAGCATCTTGGAGACATGGTGCACTTGCTTCTCCTCATGTTTCAATGGAGCCTACCTTGGACAAATGGTGGAGCATCCTTCTCTCCATGTTTCAATGGACCCTAGCTTAGACAAGGGGTGGACCTTTGCTTCTCTCTATGTTTCAATAGAGTTAGCTTGGACAAGTGGTGGACCTTGGAACCAAACCCCCATGTAAAACCTATCATGGTCACTCCAAGTAGTAAGAAAGAATAACCTTTAAGATGTAGCCTTATAGGTTGGACAAGTGGTGGACCTTAACACCCACATATTCTTAATAAAAGTGGTGAATCTTGAGACCAAACCACTCAGGCTACTAGCAATAATAGCTTGGACAAGTGGTGGACCTTGAATGTAAACCCCTCATCTACGAAATATCGTGGGTTTAATGTATTTCGATGGAGCCTAGCATCTTGGAGACATGGTGCAGCTTGCTTCTCGTCATGTTTCAATGGAGCCTATCTTGGACAAATGGTGGAGCATCCTTCTCTCCATGTTTCAATGGACCCTAGCTTGGACAAGTGGTGGACCTTTGTTTCTCTCTATGTTTCAATAGAGTTAGCTTGGACAAGTGGTGGACCTTGGAACCAAACCCCCATGTAAAACCTATCATGGTCACTCCAAGTGGTAATAAAGAATAACCTTTAAGATGTAGCCTTATAGGTTGGACAAGTGGTGGACCTTAACACGCGCATATTCTTAATATAATGACATAGAGTGGAAAGTGGTGAATCTTGAGACCAAACCACTCAGGCTACTACCAATAATAGCTTGGACAAGTGTTGGACCTTGAATGTAAACCCCTCATCTACGACATATCGTGGGTTTAATGTTTTTCGATGGAGCCTAGCATCTTGGAGACATGGTGCACCTTGATTCTCCTCATGTTTCAATGGAGCCTACCTTGGACAAATGGTGGAGCATCCTTCTCTCCATGTTTCAATGGACCCTAGCTTAGACAAGGGTGGACCTTTGCTTCTCTCTATGTTTCAATAGAGTTAGCTTGGACAAGTGGTGGACCTTGGAACCAAACCCCCATGTAAAACCTATCATGGTCACTCCAAGTAGTAAGAAAGAATAACCTTTAAGATGTAGCCTTATAGGTGGACAAGTGGTGGACCTTAACACCCACATATTCTTAATAAAAGTGGTGAATCTTGAGACCAAACCACTCAGGCTACTAGCAATAATAGCTAGGGATAACCATTAAGATATAGTCTTTCAAGGGGTGAGAAAGAATAACCATTAACATATATGTTATAGGTTGGACAAGTGGTGGACCTTAACACCCAAATATTCTTAATATAATGACATAGAGTGGAAAAGTGGTGAATCTTGAGAGCAAACCACTCATGCTACTAGCGATAATAGGTTGGACAAATTGTTGATCTTGAATGTAAACTCCCATGTACAAAATAACGTGGGTTTAAGGTATTTCGATGGAGGCTAGCATCTTGGAGATATGGTGCAGCTTGCTTCTCTTCATGTTTCAATGGAGTCTATCTTGGACAAATGGTGGAGCATCCTTCTCTCCATGTTTCAATAGACCCTAGCTTAGACAAGTGGTGGACCTTTGCTTCTCTCTATGTTTCAATAGAGTTAGCTTGGACAAGTGGTGGACCTTGGAACCAAACCCCCATGTAAAACCTTTCATGGTCACTCCAAGTGGTCAGAAAGAATAACCATTAAGATATAGTCTTATAGGTTGGACAAGTGGTGGACCTTAATACCCAAATATTCTTAATATAATGACACAGAGTGAAAAAGTGGTGAATCTTGAGACCAAACCCCTCATGCTACTAGCGTTAATAGGTTGGACAACTGGTGGACCTTGAATGTAAACCTTCCATGTTTCAATAGAGTTAGCTTCGACAAATGGTGGAGCATCCTTCTCTCCATGTTTCAATGGAGCCTAGCTTGGACAAGTGGTGGACCTTTTGCTTCTCTCTATGAGAAGAATAAAGTTAGCTTGGATAAGTGTGGACCTTGGAACCAAACCCCTATGTAAAACATATCATGGACATTTCAAGTGGTGAGAAAGAATACCCTTTAAGATATACCCTTATAGGTTGGACAAGTGGTCGACCTTAACACCTAGATCTTCTTTATAAATGACATAGAGTGGAAAAGTGGTGAATCTTGAGACCAAACCACTCATGCTACTAGGGATAATAGCTTGGAAAAGTGACTACTTGCCTGACGTAAACCCCACATGTAAACAATATCGTGTTTAAGGTATTTCAATGGATCCTAGAATCTTGGAGACATGGTGCAACTTGCTTCTTTTCATGTTTCAATGAAGCCTATCTTCCACCAATGGGGGATCATCCTTCTCTAAATGTCTCAGTGGAGCCTAGCTTGGACAAGTGGTGGACCTTTGCTTCTCTCTATGTTTCCATAGAGTTAGCTTGGACAAGTGGTGGACCTTGAAACCAAACCCCCATGTAAAACATATCATGGTCATTCCAAGTGGTGAGAAATAATACCCTTTAAGATCTAGCCTTATAGGTTGGACAAGTGGTCGACCTAAAACCTAGATCTTCATAATATAACGACATAGAGTGGAAAAGTGGTAAATCTTGAGACCAAACCACTCATGCTACTAGAATAATAGGTTGGACAAGTGGTGGACCTTGAATGTAAACCCCCCATGTACGAAATATCATGGGTTTAAGGTATTTCAATGGAGCCTAGCATCTTGGAGACATGGTGCAGATTGCTTCCTTCATGTTTCAATGGAGCCTATCTTGGACAAATGGTGGAGCATCCTTCTCTCCATGTTTCAATGGAGCCTAGCTTGGACAAGTGGTGGACCTTTGCTTCTCTCTATGTTTCAATAGAGTTAGCTTGGACAAGTGGTGGGCCTTGGAACCAAACTCCATGTAAAACCTATCTTGGTAACTCCAAGTGGTGAGAAAGAATAAAGTTTAAGATATAGCCTTATAGGTTGGACAAGTGGTGGACCTTAGCACCCAGATATTCTTAATAGAATGACATAGAGTGGAAAATGGTGAATCTTGAGACCAAACCACTCATGCTACTAGAGATAATAGGTTGGACAAGTGGTGGACCTTGAATGTAAACCCCCCATGTACAAAATATCATGGGTTTGAGGTATTTCAATGGAGCCTAGCATCTTGGAGACATGGTGTAGCTTGCTTCTCTTCATGTTTCAATGGAGCGTATCTTGGACAAATGGTGGAGCATCCTTCTCTCCATGTTTCAATGGACCCTAGCTTGGACAAGTGGTGGACCTTTGATTCTCTCTATGTTTCAATAGAGTTAGCTTGGACAAGTGGTGGACCTTGAAACAAAACCCCCATGTAAAACCTATGCTGGTCACTCCAAGTGGTGAGAAAGAACAACCCTTAAATATAGCCTTATAGGTTGGACAAGTGGTGGACCTTAACACCCAAATATTCTTAATATAATGACATAGAGTGAAAAAGTGGTGAATCTTGAGACCAAACCACTCATGCTACTAGCGTTAATAGGTTGGACAAGTGGTGGACCTTGAATGTAAACCCCCCATGTTTCAATAGAGTTAGCTTCGACAAATGGTAGAGGATCCTTCTCTCCATGTTTCAATGGAGCCTTAGCTTGGACAAGTGGTGGACCTTTGTTTCTCTCTATGTTTCAATAGAGTTAGCTTGGACAAGTGGTGGACCTTGGAGCCAAACCCCCATGTAAAACATATCATGGACATTTCAAGTGGTGAGAAAGAATACCCTTTAAGATATACCCTTATAGGTTGGACAAGTGGTCGACCTAAACACCCAGATCTTCTTAACGTAATGACATAGAGTGGAAAAGTGGTGAATCTTGAGACCAAACCACTCATGCTACTAGAGATAATAGGTTGGACAAGTGGTGGACCTTGAATGTAAACTCCCCATGTACAAAATATCGTGGGTTTAAGGTATTTCAATGGATCTTAGCATCTTGGAGACATGGTGCAGCTTGCTTCTCTTCATGTTTCAATGGAGCCTATCTTGGAAAAATGGTGGAGCATCCTTCTCTCCATGTTTCAATGGACCCTAGCTTAGACAAGTGGTGGACCTTTGCTTCTCTCTCTATGTTTCAATAGAGTTAGCTTGGACAAGTGGTGGAACTTGGAACCAAACCCCCATGTAAAACCTATCATGGTCATTCCAAGTGGTGAGAAAGAATACCCTTTAAGATATAGCCTTATAGGTTGGACAAGTGGTGGACCTTAACACCCAGATCTTCTTAATATAATGACATAGAGTGAAAAGTGGTGAATCTTGACATCAAACCACTCATGCTACTAGTGATAATAGGTTGGACAAGTGGTGGACCTTGAATGTAAACCCCCCATGTACGAAATATCATGGTTTAAGATATTTCAATGGAGCCTAGCATTTTGGAGACATGGTGCACTTGCTTCTCTTCATGTTTCAATCAAACCTGGCTTGGACAAATGGTGGAGCATCCTTCTCTCCATGTTTCAATGGAGCCTAGCTTGGACAAGTGGTGGAACCTTTGATTCTCTCTATGTTTCAATAGAGTTAGCTTGGACAAGTGGTGGACCTTGGAACCATACCCCTATGTAAAACCCATCATGTGCATTCCAAGTGGTGGTAAATAATACCATTTAAGATATTGCCTTATAGGTTGGACAAGTGGTGGACCTTAACACCCAGATCTTCTTAATATAATGACATAGAGTGGAAAAGTGGTGAATCTTGAGACCAAACCACTCATGCTACTAGGGATAATAGGTTGGACAAGTGGTGGACCTTGAATTTAAACCCCACATATACAAAATCATGGTTTTAAGGTATTTCAATGGAGCCTAGCATCTCAAAGACATGGTGCATCTTGCTTCTCTTCATGTTTCAATGGAGCCTATTTTGGACAAATGGTGGAGCATCCTTCTCTCCATGTTTCAATGGACCCTAGATGGACAAGTGGTGGACCTTTGCTTCCTCCTCTATGTTTCAATATAGTTAGCCTATATTAGACAATTAGTAGACCTCGAATCTCTCCATGTTGTTTAGAGCTGACTTGGACAAGTGGTGGACCTTACTTCTCCTTCCCTTAGTTTACTAGCTTAAATGATCACTATGTATACTTGCTTAGATCTAGCTTGAACAAGTGGTGGAACTTGTATTCACACAACTTAATCCATTACAAAAAGTATATGTTAAAATAACATTTGGTTTTTTTTGTTTGAGGAAAGATGGCTCCAAAGAAAAGGTTTGCAAGGTTTGCTGTTTCAGTTGACTATACTTGCAATGATCTTAGGAAATGGTATTTGGACATACATGGTATAGAGGGTGCACAATTTCATAAGGTGCATCATTTATTGCAAAAAGGAGAATGACAGCTTGTTTTGAAGATTTTGGAGCAAAATGGGACATAACATCTCCCCCACCCGATATATAGATAATTATTGATTAGTCTGGAGAAAATGAATCACAGCTGCAGACCTATC